>NC_134312.1:76779919-77079919 GCF_964195595.1 Calonectris borealis | reverse complement strand
ATTTAACTGTAATTAATAATATTTATCTAATGTGAGATTTCTGAGCTAGATTCTGCTTCCCTGAAGCTAAAGTAACTTCCCATTTAAATCTGTGCACAAAAAGAATCCTGCCCTTAAACTGACCAGTGAAGCTTCTTCTCTAGCTTTCGCAGGCAGCCCTTAGTCAAGACTGCTCTCTAAGATTTACATCTTCTGAGTGAGAAAGCGAGCGTTTTGGTGGAGTGACATTGATGCCTTCTTGGCTCCTCTTGCTTATAGGTAAAGCCTGGAAAAGGCTGGGGTAGGGAAATTCAGTGTCTGCATATTCCTTCCTCTGAGTTCTATAGGAAACAAAAAAGTGATCAGCTCAAGTTTTCTCCTTTGATTTTTTTCCTCTTTACTCTTTGATTTGACTGGCCCACAATTTCTCGTATACACAGTTCATTGTTCCCTCTAGCTGTAACATTACATCTGTGTGGTAAGAGCAATGGATTATCTGTTGGATGCCCTTTAAAGCATCTTCGGGAATCATGCAGCTGTCACATCCTGTCTTTCTTGGGCAGAGTTTTCAAGTCCATCAAGTGTCACAGCATCTCCAAGTGAGGTTTTTCATAGAAGCATCATTTTAAGAGAGGTTATATTTCTAATATGGGGAAAGATATGCCATTATCTATTAAAGGAAAGTAGAGAGATAGGGCGGGCATGTAAGAAAAGCTGAGAGAAGTTGGAGGGATAATTAATATATTAACTGAAAAACTCAATTGTGGGTTGAGCAAAATTATTAATATGTTTAGGTTGGATTTAGCAAATAATGTTGACCAAAAAGAATGTTTTTATTTGATAGCTTACAGTTTTTCAGTCCATTTTTGAGGTGGACATTTTGTAATTTATTAATCTGTAATTCTAGCTCACTTGTAGGTGATTTCCTCAATATTGCGCTTGCACTATACTGGTATTTTATGGAAATCTATTGTCACTTTTCTTCCTTGTTTTTTACAAGGGTATCAGGTAAATGAAAGAACTTTTTTTTTTAAATTAATGAGATAAATAAAAATATTATTTTTCTAAATAACAAAAATTCCTAGATGGTTCTGTTCAAAAATCAGGACTAGGCTGTTTTAGGCATTGTATAGAAATATAATGGGAAAAACAGTTTACTGTCCAAGATGTTCACAGGTTTTTGTTTAGTAGTTTGGAATGTCATTAACTGCTTAGTATAGAAAAAAGGCAAGTATACATACAAAAGGAAGGGCAATTTTTTAAGAAAGAATATATGCAAACATGCTTTATTTGCCAAAAGATGGCAAATAAAGCCTATTAAATGTAACTAATTGTTCTACACTTTGTTTGCAATATCATATTTCATATTCTATAGTTTTATCATAAAAGCTGGGATGGATTCAAGTCACAGAGTACAGAACTGAGTCAGGACTGAAACTCTGGTATTTCTCCTGGCCCTCTCCCAATGTATCAGAGAATGGAAGGTGCAGGAAAGCAATTTCCAAGTAATGCAAGGGACCTACCTTCAGGAGTTTTGCATGTCGACCTCTTTCACAGGCTCAGTGGGAAACGAGAGTTCATTGTACCTCAAAGAATCAAGCTCCTTTTGTTAATGCAGAGTGCAGTCTGGTTTATATCAAATGTCAATAAAATAGGAAAAAAAATTGTTGTGGAGAAAGTTTTAACACTGAATATGTACAGGTAGCTGCATAGCCCATAGGAAGACTACTGTAACAGAAGATTGTTTTGGTTTCTGGAAGCTGAAAAAATCTTTTTTATCTCTGATTCTTTCTCCCTAACATATATTACTTACCTGATCTTGTAGTGAAATAAGAGCAAAAGTGCTGTCTGTGGTCTAGCTAGAGGGACCTTCAGACGTATTAATGGTGGCTGGGATAAAAATTCATTAACCTTTTGCTGTTCTTTAAAAGTCAGTCTCAAACTCAAATCTTCCCTCAGCTGGGTTGGCAGAATGGAGATGGAGAATGCTCCTTTTTTTCCCCTTCAGCTTTCCTATCAGCTTGGCTCTTAATTAGCCAACCCATGGAGGCTTTTGTCAGCTAAGAGAAGAGACACATCCCAGGCAGAGAGAGTTCCATATTCTCCCTCTAATTAATGCTATTTAATTTCTCCTACCATTGTAACTGGGTGATCCCAGCTTGGTGCTGGGTTCATTTGATGCTGTCGATTATTGTGCTACACATGACAAAACAGTGTACTTAATTTCCTTAAATGCCTACCAAGTCATCCCACAGAAGTCAGCTAATGCAGACAGAAAGGGAGCCAGAGGATTAAAAGGCATAGTGGCCCAGGATGCTTATTGCTCATTGCCTCCTACCCACTTTTTAATATCCCCTATATTGTGCGTATCAGGGGTTCTGCAGTCCCTAGCTCCCTTGCTTGTTGGTTTCTGTGCATCCTTCCTGCTGAGTGCCCTTTTCATGCATCCAGCTGTAATCTGCCCTCAGTGAGAAGATTCATCAGTTTAGCATTTTAATTATATTAAATACAACTTATGTAGCTGATAAAGCAGGAGACTCATTTGCAAAAAGCTTGTGGGGTTCAAGAGGCGTGAAGTCAGACTAGATTAGACTTAGCACAGATTTCTGAAGATTGTTTAAATCCAGCTGCCAAACTGGATCAAACAATAAAGGGCTCATTTGCCCGAGGGCAGCTACAGAAGGATGGGAGACAAGCTGAGCAAGGGAGAATTCTTCCAGGACTTAGAGCAGAGAAGGACTGGGAATGACTGCAAAAGACATCTGAGAGAGACAGGGGCTTTCTTTGTGGGTTCTCTAAGAAGTGAATTAGAGCAAGAGGAAGGGCCACAGGCTTCTGGCATGGTGTAAAATGTAGGACCGTGTGCCTGATGTGCTTCATCGCTGCCTCAGGGATTTAACAAAGAAACTGTGCCCCCGAGGTAGTCTTGTGCCCCAGAGTAATGCAGCTTCTCAGCATTGTACACATAGACATAGAGGAACTGTGCAGGGTGCAGCACTTGCTGAACTCCTAGAATCAAATGGCAGAGCAAATACAATTTTTAAGCGGAGAAGAGAAGCATAACTGGATTTCTAAGGCTTGTGGAGCAAAAGTCACATCTCAAAGATGTCTTTTCTGTAAACATCTATAAAGTGCCACCTAACTTTGCAAGGCCCCATAGATGTTTTGTAATAGCAAGGTGTGTATTATTTTGTTTAGCTAACTTTCTATTTTGCATCATTTTCATAGGTAAGTTTGACAGTGGGATTTTGAGGAGGTAGATACTCAGCTGGGCTAGAATGTCAGTGGTTTTAGTAGCAATATGATGTTACATTGATAATCTGCCACCAGCTGTGGCTAAATACAGCAATATTAATTCATGTGCACGAATAGATCTTTGCCAAGCCCAGGTGATCTCATGGACATGTGTTTACGAGACAGGAAGGTCCCTACACATCTCCACCTAGAGATGGGGCATTTTATTTACTGTGCAACACTAAGTAAGCCCTTCTTAGCCCTCTGGCATATTGTTTAACTAGAGCAGTGTTACGCTGGGGTTATGTGACTGGATGCTGTTTAGGCAAACATTTCTTCTTCCTGCTGTCTCATTGTCATGGTTACCCAGCAATGTGGTGTGCTCTCTACTTCCTTGAAACAGGCCCCCATCCTTTTGCATTCAGATGCAGCGAAGAAATGTGGCACTTACGTGCTTAAATACTTGACTGTGCTGCAGTGGGAGCATCAGAAATACCTTAGCGTTGAATGGTTTATCCACTAACTCAACTCTGTGACCTTCCTTATCATTAGACAATCTAGAAAAGAAGAGCAGGAGCATAGAAACTAATGAACAATTTCAGTCAAAGGACCGAATCAAAGTTTGTTGAAATAAAAGGGAATTTTTGCATTGGCTTTATTAGGTTGACATAGTAATTGCTCTTTTTTATCTTTCTTAATTGCAGCCTGTTGCAGCAGGAAAATGCATTTTAAATTGGTTTTGGATACAAAAAAGTGAAACCCTGAAAGTGAATTAAATTTTGAAAATGGAATTGTTTCTGTGAGGAAAGAGTTTGTTACAGAGTGAGTTTCAATGAAGCAAAATATGTCATGTTTTCTTAAATATGAACTGAAAGGTTTCATTAAATTAAATGTTTAAAGTTAATGCTCGACATCGGTTTGGTACGAGAATATGACTCAGATATTGAAGGCTTTCCTCTCTTTTCATTCAGAACACACTAACACTAAGTGAAAAGCTCACAATGAACAGTTTAGCTGGCCAATTTGGCTTCATTTCCTGGCTACAGAGTATCTGTGAACAGTTATGATTTCCTCCATCATTCCATTAGTCGAAATTACTTAAAATTTGTTTTAGGTTTTTTCTCTAAATTGGATTAAATTGACTAAAGCTTTTAGAATTGCATCGTGTCAGTCCTGATCAATTCATATGAAACTGAAAATGTTTCCTCTTTTTTTAGAAAGGAACACCAGAAGGAGTTGCAGGTTATTTTTATTGTTTATTATTAGTAAGATGCAGTTGTTAATCTGGTACATCAACTATTAGCTTGCTTGAGTTATGATACTACCTTTGTTTGACTGGGATTGATTGGATAAGTTTCAAAGTACTATTTTTTTTTCACTGATTGCCTGAAAGGAGAAGTTTTTGCAGTAGGAGTAATTACCTACGATGAACTCAGGTTTTGTTTTGTTAATAACCCTGACTCAACTTGACTTTTTTTTTACATACCAGTAAAAGTTTGAAGTAAATTATATCCCTTTGCAAGATAACCTCTGTAAAATATATGCATCAGTCAAGTTTGCACCAAGGCAGATAGAATTTAAATGGCAGATACAGCCACCCTTTTCACATCATATAAGCGTCTCAATGACTTTAGAATCAAGTCTATAGGTTTGGAGCAGGTCTTCTGAACTAAGATTTGTCTCACCTAAGAGGCAAATGCAAGACAGGCACAAATGAATTCATGTGAATGAACTTCTTTAATTTTTTGGTTTGGGCACTGTTCTAGTTTTCTTCCTTAGCTATAAAGAGACCTCCTTGAAAGCAGTCACTGAAATAGAAAAAGTTTTCCTCAGTTAGATTGCCACAGAAAATTCTTAGGTTTCTGTTTAAGTGAGACCATCATTTTACCAAAGATATACATGACTTTTTCATAAATGCATAAGAAGCATTAGAGAAGACATCACATAGTATGCTGAAAGGTAACCTAAGTTTCCTGCTGAAGTATATAACTGCCATTTGAAGGTGCACAGCCACAGAATTTAGATATTTAGCTTTCGCGTAACTTCGGGGAACGTATTGCATTGGAATCACTAAGATACCGTGCTATAAAGCTGGAATTATGTTCCCTGTTGAATTCATTCACATACATCAGCATTTTAAATTAAAAGGAATTTAAATGATCTCCTCAAGAGTTTAAACTTCTAGAGGTTACTTACAGAGGCAAATCTGTTCATAGCTGCCTGACTACTCCTACCTGAGGAGTGAGCAGGTTACTTTCTGTGCATCTCCCATTAGTAGTGTGATATCTATGATACTCCACACAGTGAAAGGAATATTGGTGCCTGCTCTACATTACATGGCATTAGTGTCAATAGGTATTGTACTGGCACCCAGAGCAGGTCCTGGGACATGTAAAAAGAGTTTTTTCCAGCTCACCTTTCTCTAGCAACATGAAGATTTTTTTTTAAGAATTAGAAGAGGTCAGTTTAGCTTCCTGCACATTAGACACATACAGTTTTTGAGGAACATAAGCATTATGAGCCATTAGCCATAATGAGCCATTAGCATTTTCCAGTGCTCTCTTAAAAAAGGGGAAAAAACATACATACAAATGGTGTGAAAGAATAAACTCAAATGAAGTAAATTGCTGGCAGTCACCACCTCCACTGCAGTCGGAGTGCTGCGGTACCAGCAAATGTCAGCATAACTGTCAGTCACAAG
This sequence comes from Calonectris borealis, assembly GCF_964195595.1. Lineage (NCBI taxonomy): Eukaryota > Metazoa > Chordata > Aves > Procellariiformes > Procellariidae > Calonectris > Calonectris borealis. Next base: position 77,074,005 of record NC_134312.1, on the reverse strand, counting down.
ATTACAATCAGCAGTGGGTTTTTTGAAGAGGACGTCTGGCAAAGCCAGAAGGGGCAGAGACCTGCTTGTCTTATTCCTTTTTCTTCTGATTACATTTCCCTTGATAACTGCAGCACCTGAAATGGCCATTTACTTCTATGGCATATCTTTAAGATAATTTATGTAGTTAATAGAGCGGTTATACTCTTACTTTTAATACTGGTTCATACCATTGCTGCTTGATGCTAGAGTATTTTGGTGTACAGCACATTAAATTTTGTTAACATTTGCTGATACGGTGCCTTATATTCATAGTTTGGTTTGGAAAGTAGCATATGGAAAATGGTCCCTTAGCCTTACTCTCAGAGAAAGGTGCAGTGACAACTAGTGAGAGCAGCTTTTCATTTAAGCTAATAAGTAGCTTCTCTTTGCTTGCTGCACATAAATAAAGCTGTCTGGGTATGGATGTTGTATAGAGTCTGTCAAAAGCAACTAAGGGAAAGACAGGATTACTCTCAGTGGGCTTTAATTTACTATTTTGGTATCTCCACTGGAAAAAAACACAAAACTTCGCAAATGGAAACAGATTGAGATACACTGAGTGCTTAGACCGCCTATGAATAAGCTGACCCAAACAGATAGAACATTTTAACCATGATTCCTGGGAGTGGCAAGTGATACAAGGTTTTTAGGTGATCAACCAGATATACTTCAGGCTTTTTAGGGGAAAATTTCTCAGACATTTCAGAAAATTGAATCCTTGTGGGATTTCAAGTCAAGAACCTCAGAAAAAAAGGCATTGAAAATTACTATTTCATTTTTAAAATAGAGGTTGTCATCCTCAGGCCTTTGTATAGACTGCACCTTCTGTGACTCTTCCTTTGATCCCCAAGGCCCATCTCGCTGCTGCCATGGATACCGAACTAGAATGTCTGTCCTCTTTTCTATGCATCAGCTCTCAGTGGTCATCAACTTTGATTTTGGACCTTGTGCCTTTTACTTCTCTCAGGAATCCCACAATGTCCCATTTTTTAGAATATGGTCAGAAGAATAGGTGACCCCAAGGAAAAATAAGCACATCCAGCCTTGGTAATTCCTGGTGGGATTAGAGGTTTTACATCATATGGCTAAGCTACCTCCTATTTGCACAAGCTTAAAGGTATGTGCATTGGGAAATAACATGGAACAGCTGGCACCCTCCAAATTCATATCCTATCGCAATAACATGCTCATAAGCACATGCAAATAGTCTAATCCCAGCCTATAGGGTATCTACTTTACTTGCCTTGAAAATCTATCTGAACTGGGTTACCCATTCCACTTCCCTTCAGGGTCTGACCAGTGAGGGATAAAGTGACTTTTCTTGATCTCAACAATAGAAACAAAATATAAGAAAAAAGTGTATTTTAATACAGTGGTGCAGAGAGGCCTGTGTTCTCCACTCCCATGTGAAAGTCAATGCAGCACAAAATTCCAGTTCCTCTCTGGTTTCCTTCTACCTTCTGTGTCATTCCCTCAGAAAAACGTCCTACTCCAGAGGAGTCAGACTTCCTTGAGTTTTGTCAACAACAGTCAGTAACCTGTTTGTCAAAGCCAGTTCACAAGCAGTCTGGAGTCAGGGGGTAGAATTTTAGAAGTTAGTTATTAAAGTATGTGTTGTCTTTTAACAACCCTTAAGTGTTTACTGAAGTGGTTTATTTTGCACCATTCTTTCTCCCTGATTACTTTCTCCCTGCTTCTCATGAACTTAAAACAAGAGTAAACTTCCTAATAGTCAAATCAAGATCTATTTTCATAATTCATTATACAGCAACTCTACTTCCATCAGACCCCTTACATGACTCTGCTTTCAAGCTGTAACAACTTACCAGTGTTTGTAACTAGAAAGAAGTGCATGTTCAAATATAAACATTATTTGAGTTTGCTTCTCTGTACGTGTAAACAAAGAGCTATCAGAAAATAGAAGAGATCAGATATGATCACAAGCCACTACAGCCATGAATCAAAACTAAAAATACCTTTGCCCTCTGCATGCTGAACACAAGGCAAATACAAATCTGGTGGCTCAGGTCCATCTTTTATCCTAAAAACAAGAAAAATATTAAATACAAAAACCTCTCATATGTTTGCATGCATAAATTGTAGGACACAGAATAGAGAATGGACAGAGGAATGTCTTTGCCTTGCATGAGAAATCAGCACCTAAATAAATCCATGAACATGAGACTGATGTGAAGAATGACAGTAATGAAAATGTGCGTCCTCCAATAACTAGACTAGCGCTTTTAGGAGGAACAGAAATAGTCATTTTCTATGTATGTGATGCCCAGATTAAATGTGCAATGAAATGTTCAATTAAAATAGCTGAATTTTCTTTAAAATGCCTTCTGACAAACAAGTTCTGACCATTTCCAGTGCTTCTGCATAGTTAAAGCATCATGAGATCACATGCCATTTTCAGGAAGCAAGCAGATAGCTTCTTGGTAAAGGCAGGTTTGTGTGAATCTCAGACTGCTCAAGTGATTTATGGAAACCAACAGATTTTCTGGGTAGATGTTGCAGGATCTCCCTGTCTCTTCCCCTTCCTAATACTCCTCTTCTTCTGACAAAACCCATATGATTAAAAAAATAGAGGCATTTATGCCAAAGAGGTGACCAAAGGCAGACAGTGGGTGATTTAGGACTATGAAACAATAGATGCAGCTGCCTAACCAAAGAAAAAAGTAATGAAAACAACATTAAATGGGAGGAAAATGAGGACTTTTGCCATGAGAAAACAGTGGTCCTGTTCAGTGCTTGAGTAGTGGCAAGAGTTTCTGAGAACACACACTTTGTAACCTCTTCGGGAAAGCACCGAGAAGATTGTGTTATAGTGCAACCCAGTAAATGCTTCTACAGGGAATTCTTTGGCATATGAATCAACCCTATGCATGGACTACGCTGCAGAGGTAACAGGTAGACTTGTAGTTGGTGAAAGAAGAAGATGCAAAGGAAATTTTCTAAAATTATTTTATAGGAGTGACAAACGGAAGACTAAAGCCAAAAGGGAATATTAAATAACAGAGGCAGTTTTGAGGTTATTTTTGTTTTGGTAGGACTTGAGCAAGATGCAAGACCATCTATGTCCAAAAAAACCCTCATAAAGATCAGGATTGAAAGAGGGAAGACTGAGTACCTGATGGAGGAGCAATGGTCAGGTTCAGTTTATCAAAAGAGCTGCTTGTTTTAGAAGAGATGGATAAGACTAGGAAATCAGACCAGAGCACAAGCTCCCAGGTAGCAACAAAAACATTTTCAAAGTAGCTACCTAAACATGGATTAAAGAAGCAAACATTAAGGCCTGTCTATGATAGCCTTATTGCTGAGGCCACAGTCATTTTATATGATTACATCAATGTTATCCAGTCTCAAGACAAAGAACAAAGAAGATCAACCCAGTATGAGGAAAATGGTAACAGCATCTGGCAGGCAGCTGCAGCAGCTCAGTAGAAAGCTCTGTGTCATGTCCAGTGAGGGGCCACAGTCATCTGGCCCAGCGCTGCTGCCCTGGAAACAACTGTTTCAAGGTTTGATAAGACTGGGAGGTGACTCAGAATTAGGATTCTGATTTTTTCCCCACTTTTTTGAAGAAAAGAGGGAGTTGACTGTTGTCGGTGCAGAGGCAAATCTGGCATGTGGTAAGATGACAGTGTCTGACTGAGGGGCAGAGTGAGGCACAGAGGGAGGAGAAGGGTCAGCAGAGTGGGTGGTAAAACCATAGGTGGTAGAGGAGATGTTGCAGAGACAGAAAGATGCTGGTCACCAGCAGAAAATGTGTGGGATTTGGGGGAGGAAAAGATAGAAAACTCTTGGTGGTAGGTAGCTGCAAGTGGTCAGAAGCCTAGGGAGGGGATCAGAAAAGTGAGCAATTGGACACTGATTGATGGGTATGTATGTTGACTGGGCATCAGAACAGTGAATTTTAGATGTAATTTGATCCAGACTTTCTAAGAGGGAATTGAAGTTCCAGGCCACAGTGAGGAAAAATGAAATGATAAACCCATGGGATTTTAAAAAATGAGAGGAAATGCAAATTTTAGATACCAACACAGGCAAAATTTGTCAGAAAGAAGAAAATGGAATGGAAGACAAAAAAAAAGAAGAGAGGGTGGAAAGCAGAATCCAAGAAATAAAACTGTGGATAACATCTGCCTTCTAACTGTTGCTGCAAATTTATCTACTCCACAATGTGTGTGAAACTTTCACTGCTCCTTCCCTATTTTGGGGGGAATTGCCTTTTTTTTTTTTTTTTTTAGGTTAAAGACATACAATTCATTTTTCTGCATAGACTTGTTCACGACAGACAAATATAATATAACAGATTATCTTCCATTAAAAAATTGCAGACTTGGGTCAGCTGCCATGTAACTCATTCAGTTTTGTTCCCTCCCAAGGGTTCCATCTATCCCCACAAAATAAATTCATGTGTACTAAGTTAGGGTTTTTTCATGACTAGGCAATATCCCTGTTCCCTGGAAACTTGCAGTTGTTGTTTGGCTTTGTGAACCTCCGCTTCGAAAATGCCAAATCCTTTAAATTAATGCTTGGGAGGGTCATATTTTGCATTTCAGTTGTTGAAAAGACCTTACATTTATTCAGCAATATAAAGCTCCCTGAGGATCAGCAACCACAGTTTATTATGTAAAAGTGTGCTGTGCTTTCTGTAATTCGGGGGTTGACTACTCATGTAATCATAGCTACCAACATTCAAAACTCACAGTATTTTTTTTCATTCTTTTATTATTGCTTTTTTCATCATAAAATACAGGTTGTTTTTTATGTGGCTAGATCCTGCTCTCAGTGAAGTATTTGTCTTCCCTGGTACAGAACTGATGCCTGGTTGGTTGAAGTAATGTCTTCAAAAAGTTTTGGAGCGTTAATTTTTGGATTAATTATCAGCTAAGAGGCATTTGAATTATCATGGGCTAATTGCATTCAGCTGTCCTTTTCAGCAGGAGTATCTTTATCATAGGAAAGCTAGCATAGTTTCAATGTGATTTTAGAAAGAGCATCAATATCTTCAGCTGTCCTTAATAGTTTTCTTTTTAAATTTTATTTCATTAAATCAAACACAATTTTTAGAAGGAAACTGAGATTCTTGGAAGTAAGCACACAACTTTCTTGAGCAGATAGCAATTCCAAGGGGGAAAATGAAAGCAACTATGAGTAAAGGTAAATCGAGTTAATATCCTAAGTCTAGGGATTCTTGTTTCTTGGTCCAATAGTGCACAGTTTGCTCACTTGCCCCTGTGCTTTTCATTGAGATTACATGGAAAAATTGAATACGGTAAGAGCAAGGCCTTGTTTTTTAGTGAGACCTAGTACAGAGAAGATGCCTAGAGATGTCAGCTCCCCAGTTTTGTCTGATTTATACCTTAAGGGACACTGAACTAACTCCTTTACTGTTGCCATTGTGTGTAACCTTCAGCAATTTCTGTCTCAGCTCCTCCTGCATAAAATGCAGAAAGATTAAACATAGAATTATTATGGTCATAGTGGCTGTGTGAATAACTAAGGTAGATAAGTAGTCAGCCCAATGTATTTGCACAATTCTGTACCACCATTTTAACCGCAGCCTCCAGGTCTGCGTGTACTTACATGGTCACTGTTACCATCTGAGTTTCCCGGAGTCTGATGTATTGTACCTTCCACGTGCTTTGTAAAACAGAGAGATGTTATTTGTTGTCCTCAAATACAGATGGGAGTCTTAACTGCACACTTATTTCTCCCTCTTCAGAGTTTTATAAAAAGCATTTTGATTGATAAAATGTTACAGTAGGAGGAAAACTAACTTTTATTTTCTGGGATTCCTATGGCTTTTCTGTGGAGGGGAAGGGGAAGGGTGTAGTTTTTGCATTTAGCTCAGCCTGGACAGTAAAAGACTCTATCAGTCTATTTCTTTATGTCTCCAGTCCACTTCATATTCTGGTGTCACAGCCTAAGACAGCTTGCACTGTTTGGGTTCATAGCATTGCACTAACATGTTTTTAAGTTTAAAAAAGAATTCAGTGTTCAGCAAAAATTTTAAATGAAAATCCTTTCTTTTCACATTAGATTTAGTAAATCCCTTCCCTTTCACAAATGAGAAATCAGGGCCTAAACTATTCTGACAGCATTTCTAAGTTTTTCACTTTCGAAGCTTTTTGTGCTTTATAAATCTAATTAACTGTAATAAGAATATAATAGGACATAATGTTTGTTTTACAAGGTGATTGATCTCTTGGCAGCCTGGCAGACTCTTTTATTGATTGGTTGGTGGATAATGTCAGAGTGGATATGTCCTGGAGGAGAATAGCTGACACCTAAATCCATACGTGACAGATTACCATCTGGGTTGGAAGACAGGTTTCTTCGTGAAATGGCAAAGATAACAGGTGAAAATGGAGAAAGTGACATGAGGGAAATGTGTTGAAACCTGCCTCAACCTTTCCATGCTCTAAGAGCATTTACACAAAGCTCTCTATTTTGTGGGCAGCCTGTTTTCAGGATGAGGGAGATTAAATTTTAATTACACTCATTCCTGTCTGCCCAGTCGAGTTTTAATTCTGTTAATTAGGAAAATGCCTTGCCCCACAACCTAGCCATAAAGCTAATTAAACAGAGAACCTTCATTTGCTACTTAGTGGAACTTCAATTCAGTAATGATTATCATACATTACAGTTAATTAGCACTGTGGGAGGGAAAATGAGGATGTCGCTGAAGTGCAAAACTCAAATTAGAGGTGCTGTAATATATGCCTTATTTCGTTTTGTAGCTATCTGATGCAGGGAAGTCACACATTACCCTACCTGCCTTAGTTTCACATTTGCTAAAGGAGAATTAATTAAACTTATCTCTCCTGCAGAAGTGTTGTGTAGATTTAATGTAATGAAGCTGATAAGATGCTGGCCTTTGAAATCCTCAAGTAGAAGACACTGCATAAATAGAATTATTCCTCCCTGAAACGTGCAAAGTGTGTTAGAGGCAATGAACTATGCAGTCACAGGTAGAGTGGTGGAACAGCACATGTACTTCATAAAGTGAAGACAGCCATGCAGTTCTGCACATATTCACAAAATCTTCCAGGGCAAAACACTACCAGCATGGAACATGCTGCTGTATCAAACCATTCAGAACACAGACCACAAATTAAAAACAACTGTAATTTGACTTAAAAAATTTTGACAGTAAGCAACTTTGATTCATAATGCTCTGTTCAATTATAATAATCCATTTTAAAGTATTGGTCCTGAAAATATCAAGTGATAATTACCAATACCCCATTATACAGATGAAGTAAAGCACAGGAGTGTTACAACTTGCCCAAACTGCTAGACAAACCCATTGTAAAACTGAAACTAGGACTTCTAACTCCCTGTAAACTACCAGACAGCAGCTGGCTCGATGTTTTCTGGAGGGAACAGCAGAACCTAAGTTCTACTTCGATCTAGATTTTCTCACAGTGGCACTGAATCTAGTGAGTCTGAGGATATGAAATTATCTTCATACCTTAATAAAATATCCCTGACATGCATTATTTAAGACACTGTGGAAAATGTTATTTAGAGCATTGCAAGTGTAGCCTGATAGGTTATGCTTAGGTTAATCCTGAGTTACTCAATATATTTCAAGTTTCATTGCAAAGTGACAGGCAAATATTAAAATAATTGCAATCTGAGCATTGGTGGCTTTGGTAATATTTGTAACGTAGAGCAACATGTAGAACAACATGTGTTTTGTGCAAGCCTGTGCTGATTGACACACTGTCAAAGCAAGGTTGTCTGTTAGGTTGTGCACTGGGCTTGGATTCAAGTGAGGATGGGTTTGTTTGTCTGTGCCTCCATTTCCCCACCTCTGACATGGGGTTAAAAAGCTTTGTGGTCTGCATGCGTCAGGGAACTAATACCTGTGTCAACAAGGCAACACTAGTTAAAATGTTTAGGGCACAGTGGTGATTTGTAGAAGCATGAGAAAAGAGAAGGAAAGAAAAGCAAAGGAAAATTATGAAAACAGGGAATAAGAAGAACTAGCGGGCTAGCCCACTTTGCAGAAAATATGTCTATATTGATGTCCACTGTATGCTGGTAATAGCATTGTTAACCCTAACATGCTGCCATTAATAAAAACAAGAAGGGTATGAAGCTTCCGTAATCATTTTAGGCTGATCTGGGAGTATATTATTTTCCTGGAGCCGGGCAGCATTTTAAAACTGCAAAGGATTAGACAGACACAATCAGTTCAAATATTTGTCCAGCCATTGAAAGGGACTTCCGCCTGTGATGAGGCTTTGGAAATCTCCATATCCATCATTGTTCAACAGCTAAGGGAAGATTGCACATTGATTACCCTTTCAGTTGCCTTTAAGCAGCTTATGTGAAATGTTAAATTCTAAGTTGCCTAAAATCCCTACTTTTAATTTGTCCTCTGACTTGTATGCAGCAAGGCAAATCTTTCTGAGTTTATATGCACACATGCGCGCACGCGTGTACACACACATGCTGATCAGAACCAGGTCCTTCCAAATATGAATTACACCGAGCAGAGCTTAAAAAGGTACAAGTGGAACAGGAGCAGTCATTCCCATGAATCTTCATAAGGACATGAAAAGAAAAATAACAGACTGTTCGTTTCGTCTAGTCAAATTATGGCTATGCAACTTACCACAAAGCGTCTGAGTTTCTGTTCCTTTATTCAAAGCTGAAAAGTTTTATTTAAAGCTGATTCCACTGCCTCCCTCATATTTTGAGACCCTCAGAAAACTTAGGATAATCACTTATTTCAGAAATATTTTATTTATTCTTCCTTCATTCTTGTAAAATTTTTACCCCTTCCATTCTTCTGAAATTAGCTTTTGAGTGTCCAAAAGAATATGGAGAGCTTTGTGAAATATCTACAAAGAAAGAGCATTTTAAAAGAGTACTTGGATATGTGTATCAAAATTGTGACTTGCTAGCAAATGCCCCAAGGCTCTAGGGTCACATAAGCAGATCCAGAGTAGTCGTGCTTGACTTCACCACAGTGTCTGTCTTGATGCCAGGCCTTTGCTTATGGGATTTGCTGGGAGCAATGCACGTAGAGATGACAGCGAGTCACAGAAGCTGGAGTGGAGCTTCTCCACTATTTGTGAATAGCAAGATGACCCAGGGTTTCTTTCTGGGTTCACACAGGCCTACAGCTTTTGTGATGGTGTTGCCGAGTTCCATCTCCAGACTAATATTTACGATTGGTTTTTTTCCCCAAATATTACAACTTTAAAGAAGGTTTTCTCTACCTTTGTGCAAATCGTATGTTTGCTTTTGTTTGTTTTTAATTGCACGGGGGGAGAGGAATGAACCGTTTTCAGGGCTAATAGGAGCCTGTTATGCCATACCTTCACCTAACATTTTTGACTAGTAAATTTTAATGCTTCTGTGGTTTTTCATTGGTCTGTATTTTCCATTTCCGCATGCATCCCATTTGTGCTGGGCACATCAGTTGGTATTTGTAGCAGATCAGGAGCTTGTATGAGCAAGGTATCATTTAACAACATTGACTTACTGCATTAAGAGAAATCCTTTGGGATTTCATTGCTAATGCACCAAAAGCCCATCAGATCTCCTAGTCTGAAATGACCAGCACATTGTCTGAACACTGATCATCAGGACATTTTACATACAACCCCCCCCGTGGAGAAATACAGTTCTTTATATACTTTTGCATTCCTGGGGATACAGGGAAGCAGAGCACTGTGGAAAGTTTGAGCCATTCTTCTGCAACCTGCGTCATCAGTTGAAAAGGAACCACTTGAAAACTATGTTTGAAGAGATCAGGTTTATGACTCCTCTACAGACAATCCCAATAATAGTATGGGGAGATTTGACTAAGTAATTTCAAAGCTGGTAGAGATACCATGATGGGTTTCCACTGTGGTTTTTTTTCCCTACACGATAGACAGACCTGCATACTCTCTGTGAAGTTCACAACAGGCACTTGACAAAGTTGGGTACCAGTCAGTTTAAAGATAAATGGGGCCTCACCTTCTCACACAGTGGAATCATTTATTTTCACATGGCTCATAACATGAATTATTTATAGCTATGGAAAGAAAAATAGTGGGGATATAGAGTTGGTGCAATTTCTGTGAACCAGTTAGACATGATACGGTTGGATACTGCTCTCTTTCAAGTGAAATGCAGCAATGCACTTCTCTCCATAGAGTGAAATAATTTTTACATGCCTTGTCAGTCTCGCTATGGCCGTGGAAAGAAATACAGAGAAAGCAGAGACATTGGCGCTGTTTGTGTTATTTAGAATGTTTTTGCAGCTAACAGTTTTGACCTCTATTCTGTTTTGATGGTCCTGGTTTCAAAAGGCCACGTCATGTTTTCCAGCTAGAAGAAATGAATAAATACTTTCTTTTCCTGTGGACTCTCCCAGGTTTTACCCAGATCCTGGTTCAGGATTATTCCAAAGAATTGCTGGTGTAAAACTGATATGCTCCATTGTCAGTGGAATTACAATGATTAACAGCTTCAAATCTGGCCTCTGAGGCCAGGAGGGTTTCATTTTTGTCCCTTACGGTTTTCAGAGACCCTGAAAAGAAAGTTAGTGAGACTGGAATTTGGAATTTAACATGTGAAATCCAAGGGCCATCGTTTAAAACATCAATCCTTACTTCAGAATGGTGTTTGACAGGCTGCAAGTAATTTCTGCTTCAAGCAGTCTCAGGCAGCAGAGTAGCCCAAAGGTCATGTTACTCTTATCATGGGTGAAAAAGATCTTCTTCATGGTGGATGACGACTCTGTGTGTTCATGATGCATAATATATTAGTAATTTTAATTCACAGTTGCATTTGTCCAACAGTTTTGTCAGGGCAAGCTAAACTATAGATAGGTACACCTGTGCTGTGCAAAAGGATGGGACTGTTGTGGTAATCCATCATAAGACCTGCAACGCAATCCCAGTTGCCCATTCTGGAGCTGGGAGGAATCACTTCTACAAATGGAAATGTCAGCCTGCAGGAATTGGGCCAACAAGTCTTGTGTTTTCACTGCTGATTTTGACCTGTGCTGGTGATCACAGCTGAAACCAAATGGGTTGCTGCTTCCAGTCTCATGGTATTATGTAGAGCAACCTTCGGTGTGTTCTTTACCAGATTTATCAGGTTGGGAGCCTAAGATGATCTGTTCTTGGCTAGTCTAATCACCAAAACTGGAGGACCACAGACAACAAACACGACTCCTGGTTTCAGATCACTTTGAGAACTTTGTTACCTGAGACATAAAGATTTGAGCTGGCTTTGTGCAAAGCACTCAGGGCATAATACCAGCACAGCTGCTACCTACCTTTTTACCCTCATGCTTTTAATAGGACTGAATGCAAAAGCCACTCCTCTGCAGAACCAGACACAAAAGTAATAAGCAGTAGTATAGTTCAGAGGGTCTCAGAGCAAATTTGCTTCCTCTTTGCCACAAATGCAACTCATAAGCAAACCTTTAGAACAATATACGTTGTTCTGTTTATTTGAGTAGTACATCCTCCTGAGCATATTTCTGTCAATGTCAGTGGAGCAAAGCGCCATTTAGAAAAGAGGGCTGAATTTGCCTCTCAGCTATTAGAATTTCTAGATTTACCTCCTCGCTCCTCTTGCTGCTGTTTATATTTTACATGCAGTAATGTGGTAAGAGTCATACTACTCTCCCATGTCGGTAATCATATGTTTTAAAAAATTAATGAATGACATCCACTAAAAGTCATCCTAAATTCAAATCATTTTTAAATGCACCCTTCATTCACCAGCATCATGCTGTCTTTGATAAATTTTCATCTCCACATATTAGCTCTTTTGGCATCTAGATTTGCATTTTGCAAGATTTGCTTTTTAAATGGCCAGCTGTTACCTCAAAGTTTCAAAGCTGTTATAGCAAGAGGCTTTTCAATAGGAAATATCACTCTCCAATCGGTTTTCTGAAAGATCTTGTTTTCACTTCCAGAAGTGGGCAGCCAAGGCTCTATGACATGTTACTTCTTCACTGTATGCATCCCTAAAAAGAGCTATTTTTTGGCACTGTTCTTCTCCTGAAAAAAAGGACTTTTTCAAATAAATGTGGATCCATGGTTTTATAAGTGGGGGAGGATGGAAAGGTGCCCTGTATTTCAAATGTGGCTCTGTGAACTATTATATAGCGGCTGAGGGAATTGGGGTTGTTTAGTCTGGAGAAGAGGAGGCTGAGGGAGACCTCATCGCGCTCTACAACTACCTGAAAGGAGGTTGTAGCGAGGTGGGTGTTGGTCTCTTCTCCCAAGTAACTAGCGATAGGACGAGAGGAAATGGCCTCAAGTTGCACCAAGGGAGGTTTAGATTGGACATTAGGAGAAATTTCTTTACTGAAAGAGTGGTCAGGCCTTGGAACAGGCTGCCCAGGGAAGTGGTGGAGTCACCATCCCTGGAAGTATTTACAAGACGTGTAGATGAGGCGCTTAGAGACATGGTTTAGTGGGCATGGTGTGTTGGGTTGACGGTTGGACACGATGATCTTAGAGGTCTTTTCCAACCTGTATGATTCTATGATTGTATGATTCTATATACTTACTGCACAAGCTTTTTTGGGGTGGAAAAGGGACTGGTCATTCCAGTTCTTCAACACCTTTGGAAGAAGTTATAAGGTGGAGGAAGTAGAATCACCAGTCTCAAATTCAGAACAGAGGTCTTATCAAGTTCATCAATGCACTTTGTAATCATTATTTAAAGTAAGAGCCATTGATTCCATCCTTCATACATATATATGGCTTTCAAATAAAGGCAATAGGTGCTGTGCCTTCAGAACAACTGAAGAAGCAGCATTTCACATGCACTCGCAGTTGCTCTTCTATTATACCAAGTCAAAAAAGTTAGACACATGAAAATGGGTATTCAGTGACACTGTGTGCATAACGGACAAACTAGCATATAATGCTAATTCCGAAAAAATGTATCCCTACATTTGTTTATGTAGGGATAATGGAAGTATTTTTTCAGAATTCAAGTATGTTTTACATTGCGTTTGTTGTTATTTCAATTTTTCATGTGTTTTGGGGTTTTAAGAGCTCCTATGTAAGGTAAGGGATTCACATCGAACACAGGTTGAAGTCTTCTGTCAGGCAGACCACTACATCTACAAAGAAGCTTTCCTGAATGTTCTTTAATATCAGAATGCCTCAGCATGGGTCATCTGGTGGTTCCAGTTGTGAGAGAAATACCTCTGTCTCCAGAACAACTCAGCCCATAGGTCTTTTGTAAGCCTTGCGAGAAAGGTTTGGGAAGGGATACATCTGACCAGCCTGATTCCTAATAGGGACAGCAGCCTCCTTGGGAATCTGAGTAAACTCCTATACTCCTGCCCTGAGCTACTGAATTGCTGTCGTGAACTAAATTTTTGCCCATTCATTCTTTGCAGACATTGATGAGTGCTTGGTAAACAATGGTGGTTGTGACCATTTCTGCCGAAACACGGTTGGCAGCTTTGAGTGCAGCTGCCAGAAAGGCTATAAACTGCTCACAGATGAACGGACCTGCCAAGGTAACGCTTCATTTATTTTACTTTTTGTATAACAAGGATGTTATTTTCAGTGGATTTTTTTTTTTTTTTGGTAATCAAGTCATTTGTACTACAGGTTTTATTCCTACTGTCATAGGAAGTAAAGTTAGAAGAGACCTAGCAGATTTCCATTTTCTGAGGTGGGGTTGGAAGATTTTTGGAAATGTCTTGTTTCAATGTTTTTAATAGTAGGAATGCCAGTGTCTTGCTGAAGTGGGAAAATCCATGTGGTGTAGTGGAATAGGCTCAGGCAAAGAGCCTTACGTTCAAATCCTCTAATTTGCTATGATCTTAATGGGGCAGAGGCTTATCTTATTTACACCGGAGTCATTTAGAGTAACTTACTGGGATAGAGCATTTGCAACATTTAAACTGAAAAAAGAGTCTAAATTTGTGAACTCACCTTTGCCTGACAGAATCTGTTTATGAAGGGACAATGGAGGTGTTTTGTGAGAATTCAAATGAAGTGTGTTTTATATCGTTTGCTGTGCATGTCATGATTTGTTATCCAGGTCATCTGATGTTATATATTCTATGACTAATTAAGTGCATAACCATTTCCAACGTAAGTACTCACCATGTACCTTTGGAGAAATGACACTTTAAGCATTTGAGCTCTGTAACTTTACTCTTTAAAAACCACCTAGAAAAGGCTAGAAAGAGGAGCATGCATCAGTAGAGAGAGAAGGGGAAGGAGGACGTATTCAATTAAAATTTTGTGCAGGAATTGCCTTTTTATTAATACATAATTATTTGCATGGGTAACGTAAAAGTTATGAAGTCCAAAACAGCATTAGTATTTCAGAGCTTCTTTGTTCATCAACAAAAGAGAAACCAAGGTCTGAAGATACGTATGTCATTCAGAAAATTTTCCATTGCCTCTCATTGGTACTTCCATCATCTGAGAAGCCTACTCCACCCTGACTGTGTGATTAGACACAAAGGAGTCAGTGCAAGGTTGGTTTCAAGCTGGGACAAGATGGGAAGAGCTGAGAGTGGCACATTTAGTGCCACATGACTAGGCAGAAATAACATTGTAGGATCATGTCAGACAAGGGTGAGTTGTCAGATTTTGATATACCTGCTAAAAATGGGGACAAAATGTTAAAAAGAAACGTTCCCTTCATGATATATTTAGAGATCGTTAGGAATACTTTCTGGTTCATGAATTTCATGTGATGTGACATGCTCTCACTGTGGTATCAGTCAGAGGTTTCACCATGCGTTGTAATTACACCGCTGAAAAACTCAAGAGAAAAGTCAAGCCCTGCATTCTTGTTAGGCAAGAGCTGGTGCAAAATTTATGTGTTCATTATGCAAAGTCTTAGTAATAGGCTTTGAAAGCTACCTATGAATAATCAGATCTCTATCGTGATAATGGGAAGCTAGAAACAGCTCTGTAAATGCTGTTCAGCTGAGTTTTGTTTCTTCGTGTGCCTGGGCTACTGAATGAGTGCATCGCCGGTAACAGTACATACCACGCAAGGAATGAAGCAGTAGCTGATCTTCTTCCTTTCCCTCTTGTGATCAGACATGGAAGTATAAACATGATCCGGCCATCCTACTTTTTCCATTGTCAATGCGCAAGGGCAGGGACTCTGTCTGCCTCTACGTGGTACTTTGACTGATGCATCAACTGTAGCTTACCTGTTGCTGTAACAGATAGATTAGTGCAAGCCCAGAGAATTTTTGGGCTGGAAAAGTTCCTCTGGTCCCAGAAACACTGGTTCTTCATACTGTGAAATGGGGAGGACAAAGTTATTTCCTGCTTGAAGTCTGAGGTATCTGGGCCTCAGAGACTGATTACAGTAAACATGGTATGATGCCTGCTTTTTAGTTCCTGTCTGGTGCTTAAGGTGATAATTGGTGACTCATGCAGGCAGTAGGCCTGCTACTAAAGACAGAAGGGAAGTGAATATAGATCAAGAAATCATTGATCACATGTATGAAACACATGTACTTTGTTTTTTCCTCTGCAAAGAGAGTATAGTTAGTGGAAGTGGTTATAGTTATTAATGTCAGGTCTGACAGAAAAATGTGGTTTGGCGTTGGTGACTCTGCTGGAATATAAATCATCCACGGGTTTTTCTGGTAACAGCCAGTCGACACGGACCATAGAACATTACTGAGAGCTTCAGGGAAATTTATTTTGGACATATTAGCCTTTCCAATGCATGAAATAGAAAAGTCTAATTTGTATTTATAAAAGATGCTGCTGTTCATGTTACATCTGTTGTTTTGATTCATAACAGAGTTTTTATGACTTACAATCTTATTGTCAACATTGCCTTTCTCCTCTGGTTTTCATTTTTAAAATAAAGATTTCTTTCAGTTACAAATCAACGTGTTTACCAAATACTCTTTTAGGACCTTAGAAGTCTTCATTGTTTGGGGCTGAGTCCTATTTAGTTCAGGTGGCCTCCCTAGTGTATAGGGAGTTCATCTCCAAGTGAGTTCGTCACTAACATCAAGGAACAGATTCTGCTAACCTTAGGCAAAATGCCCATAGAAACAGCTGGTAAGCTTGCCCTTTTATGACCTGCAGAATCCCTGGATAAGTCTGTGATTGTATCTGATTCACAGGAAAGAATCAGTGAAGAAGAGCAAAGCCACGGAGATACAGTTCATGTTAGCAACATTTTTCAAACTGTTGAAAAATACAAGTAAGCTGTTGCTGCATAACTTTCTTCATATGGTCATTAACTTTAGCACAAGGCAATTTTACTTACTTAAGTAAAAAGATTCCTTCATATTCCCTGTGAAATTCTGAGGTTGTCCTACCTCACCTCATTTCCTTGATATTCTTTCATTGTAGACCTCAGAGACGACTTTAAGATTGCAGGTAAATTGTATCAAAGTCTTAGTCTTTGTTCTGGTTGTTTGCAGAGCTCCCACCCCATCGTTCCAAGTGCCTTACACACATTCATTCTCTCTGTGAAGAGGAAAGTATTTATCTCTCAGTTTTTCAGGCAGGAAGGGTGAAGCCAAATATAGCAGCTTGCCTAAGATCACACATATGAATGCCTGGACAGCCTGGAGAATAAACCTTCAGTTTTTGTGAATCTGTCCTCTGTGAATCTGCTCATTACAAGAAATTTTTTTTTCTCCTGTGTTTGTGCTCATACCACGATACGAAAATTCATCAGTTTTCGGGAACTCTGAAGCTTGCTGCTCACTTGGTGCCACTAGCTAGCCACCCTGCAAGTAGAGGGCTTGTGTAAGCAGCCCTTGCATTTGTAAAGGGCATTAAAATGTTCTGCATTTGTCTGTTTACAGCTAAACCATTTTTAGCCCTGGCTGCAAAGAAAACCATTGTCAATCACAGATTATTTCTGCTAGGGAGTGGTTCTCACGCTGTGGCTCCTTGTTAGACAAGGAGAATGTGGGGGTTTCCCTTCCTTTCCCCTCCCCTGCATTCCAGCCATTTAAAAAGAAACTTACTTGTAACCCAGAAGGTGAAGAATCCACATTGCTCTGCCAGTGATATTGTGGAGGCTGATAACTGCTTTCCCAGTCTCTCTTTTCACGCAAATTTAAAAATAGATTTTTTTCTCCTTTGACGGTGAAATCACTGTATGACAATACCAAACCCATCTATTGTGTATTATTTTAACAGATCCCTTAAGTCTAAGGTATTGTAAATTCTTTGATACAGGAAGAAATGGTTGGATCTGTTTGTATAAACCTAGCAAAAAAGGCCTGCATCTCCTTTGACCATGTAATACAAACAACATAGCTATATTTATAGCAAGGAGAGATTGTGTTTGTAACCTTTGTAGTAATTAGCAGCAGGACAATAACTCAGATTAGTTTTAGAACCACATCAGCAACAAAACAGCAAGCAAGACTGTTTAAAGCTGCAATGAATGTGTGTAAGCGGAGACATAATTACCTTAATCCTCAGCCAATATGAGTTTTAAAGCCAGTTAACTTAATTGCTTATTCAGTTTCTGTTTGTTGTGCAGTGATCTTGAAAAAAATTCAACAATAAGCACTCTCTCTGCTCCACTCAAGTTCAAGCTTCCTTAAGCACCCAGAAAAATGTGTGAAATTCTATCATAAATAATTTTCTCTTCCTGCTGTAGGAATTCCCTTTGGCAAAGCAAGACAAGGAGAGACACACACATTTGTCGCACACACATTTGTCGTAACTCTCTCCAGGGAACAGTAGAGTTGGAAAGATGAGTTACATTCAGAAAAAAAGTGCTTTTAGTGGGAACATCCAGTGATCAACATGTAATACTTCAGCCTGCTAAATTTGCACTCTTGCCCTCTGCCCCTCTCCACTTGTCCAAAATAGAGCCAAATCCTCCTATGCTGAGGAATTTAAACTTTTGCAGGGGGCAGTTTAAGGCATTTGCATCATTCTAGTCCACTTACAGCCTCCAAAGCGGGCTTAAGCGGGGCTTGATGATTGCTAGATGAAGTCTGCCCAAGTAGCCTTTTCACCAACCATTTGAATTGATACAGCCACTGTAAAGGAGATGATTGTCCATCAGGCGAAAGTACCTCTGGGGCACGTGGAATACCTGCATGGACTGTCTGGCATTTTCGAGGCTTTTTTAAGGCCATGTGTTCACACACAGTAGGTGTCAGCATTTTTTATTTGCTTTGATGTATTGCCTGTGTGACTATTGGTTATTCTTTACTACCTTCCTACCATATTTCAAACGAATGCGACTGACTCTTTTGTAACTAGGCACTGGAATGCAGGGCCTCATAGTCTGCTGTTGGTAGTGCTGGTGTCTGTCCAAAGGAAATTCAGTGATGCAGGTTTATACACCAGGAAATCCCAAACAGAATTTGCCGCCCTAGCTTCATGATATATTGAATTTTCCCTCTAGTGATTTTCTATGGGCACATTTTGCTAGAGGTTTGGGGTTTAAGCAATCCAATAGAAGTCCAAATGTAGCTGATTTGAGGTGGTTTTACGAGAGAAAGACATGAGCATATCCACTATGCTATTTGCGTATTTGGACTTTTCTTTCTCTTTTTTTAAAAAAATGTGTTTTTTATATACCCCATGTATGGCCCCTTCCTCTCTCCTCAGCTTCACTTCCAGACAAGTGTTCCTCAAAAACTTGATGCTCATGGAGTGGAACAACTGGAAGTAATGGCTAGAGCCAAGGATACTGTTAGCAGATATTGAGGCAGTTTTCTTAGTAACTCTGCCAGCATATTGCAATGCTGACCTGCAGAACACCTCAAACCTTGTCCAGCTCTGTTTTTTTGTTTCTCAGGTTGTCTCTGAGCAGACTTGATGAGTGTAGCAAGCTTTCTGATGTGTTACAGGATATACCTCCCAACTCTTGTCATCCACAACTGGTTTTTACTTATGATCTGAAATAAGATTTGAACCCAGCCCCAGGCCTTCTGTGTTAACCAGCTGCACCACAGAACCATAATCCATGCAATCCTAAAATAATACTGTTAAATGAGAGACTGACCTTTCTTTACTGCCAAATAGGTCTTCATTCCAGAGAATTTGATATGATTAGACCTAGCTGACCCTATGATCGATCTGTTGGTAGAGGGACGCTTTACACAGCGCTTCCAATGCATAATTGTCAAGAGAAGCCTTCTTTCATTCCAGAATGAGAGAAGGAAAAATAGCACCCTGAAAAATACAGTAACTGTCTATGATCGAAGGATTCTGCAGGCCTGGTCTTGAAACATTGCCATATTAACTGGATATGTAATCCCCTCTTATAACATCTACCTTTTCACTTACTTGTACAAAATATGCACTATTAGCCTTCCAAGGGCAAGATTTTAATCTCCCAGCATGGTATCTCCATTTTGAAAATGGGTATGAAATGAGGGATTAATCGTTCAGGGAAGGACAGATAGAAAGTGTTTGTGGGAATTATTTTTGGCCTAAAGAAGCCCACAAAGATTAGCTACAAAGATCTCACTATACTCTTCTGTATGGAACCATTGATGATAAATATGGCTGTACAGGACCAGTTTAATCCTAAATAAATCAGTGCATCCACACAGGCAGCACTGAGTCACCAGACATCTTTGACATAGAGTGACATAATTAAAAAATAAAAAAGGGGCCAAAAAGGTTTGCACCCTTGGGTTACATGACAGTGGCCTGCCACCCACATTTGATCATGTAACCCAGTAAAGCAATTGGCCTTGTCCCACTCACATAACCTGATGAAGGTCTCAGGATGAGGATACACCCCTTGCATTGATTTATATAGGGCACAGTCACCCGTCTTAGATTACTTAACTAAATGCATGGGTAGAGGTCAGGGCTGGAGCATCTGTGTCTGTCTCTCATAGCATCATGAAAACAGAGGACAGAGAGAATCCCATGTCCTATTGTCCCAATTTTAAAATCCTGAGGAAATTCCTTGGAATAGCAGGACAGGGGAAATTTATGTCATCATTCTCCCAGCCAAGCCAAGCTATCTTTTTACCTTACTGCTACTCCCCCAACTCTTCTTGCTCTGAGTTATAGCTGAGTATACCCTAGTGCAGTCCCAGAGGCAGTGAGCTGTGAGACATGTTAAATGGGTACAGCTGCACCATACAGCAGTAAAGAGACTGATTAAACCCTTCAGCTAATCCGTATCCATGCTAGAACTAATGTTTCATGTAAGTTAGTTTAAAAGACAACGCTTGAGGCCCAGACCCCTCAGATTCAATGCATCAACATTATGGTTTGGCCAACTTTCCAGTAAAAAATACTGGAAAGTTTTGTTGTTGGTCCACCCCCTCTCTTTCCTTTTCTCCCTCATTAAATAAATAAAAGAAGCAAATGTTCAATAAAAGTAACAGTATTTAGCCTTCCCCTTCTTTCTGGAGTGGCAATAACATACAGCTTCACAGCCAGGTGAGACGGTATAAAGAGGACACCAGCAGAAATTTTACTGCTTGGTGTGGGGTTTTTTCTTAATATTTAAAATACATTTTTACCTGAACCCCTACAAACCTCTCGCTGAGGTTGTTACCCTCATGGTGAGGACCGAACTGTAGCGGGTGGAGAGCATTAGCAAGCCATGAGCCTGTGTCCTTGTGAGGGAGGTAGCAAGCGGGGATCCCAGAGAGCGTTTGCTGTCTGGGGTGAGGAGCAAGCAGGCTTACAAGTCCCCTCCCTGACTTTTGCCTGAGTTTGCTGTAAGTTTGAGGTCTTCAGCAGTCAGAGAAAATATCCAGGGCTTCATTTTGCTCACTTACATCAGGGAGAAGGCTACGGTACTCAGCAGAGTTAGAGTGCTGTCACACTAAGGGAAGCGTATTATGTTCCACCACTTGAACAGGGTGAGTCAGTGCCAGTGCGGGGGTGATTAATGAGAGAGAGAGGGATGAAGGGACTCAAGCCATTCCCCTTATCAACTCATTTGTGTGATACACATGAAGGAGAGTGATTTTGCCTTGATGCACTCAAACACTCATCAACATCAGATAGGCGTGCTGTAAGATACAAAATGCATTGACTTGATATAGGCTGATTTTCAGCCAGTCCAGCTGAGTCTGGCCCAGTATGTTTAACAGTGTGAGCACTTGGTATGTAAACAACAGTGCTGATTCAGCTGCCAGTGTAGCTCAAGAACCAGTGAGAATCAGTGGTGCACTGGAGGAGATATTGGGAGCTACTTGTGGAAATCAGACTAGGTCACAGAAAGAAAATTCAAGATGATTTCCCTGTCACTGATGATGTTCATTCCCTATGCAGATTTTCTCTAAGGCATTCTGTGTCACTGAGCCTTACAAAAATATCTTGCTTATGACAAGCACCATATTGCTTCTAGCATCAGATTAAAAAAATACTCCTCTGGGAAGCAACATGTTACACTGTCAATAAAAGGAATACTTCTCAAACCCTTTCTGTTACACATGGTGCTTACTCTTAGCGTCAGTGAGATTGTGATTAGTGGTACAGTCTGCCTCTGTGAGAAAAAAAGGGTTGCAAGATCATACCCAGAAACAATAAATGCCCCAGGCATGAAGTAAAAACAGCTCTAGCCAGTACAAGTTTGTTTGCCAAGTGATAGTATCTCCCATGTTGGTTGCAGCAATTAAGTCTGCTGAAACATGAAAACAAATACATCCCCCCCACCTCCAGTTCTCCTCTCTGCAGCACAGTGTTGTCATAAGTTAAAGGCAAATTTTCTTTGGTTGCTGCTTCTTGGAAGGAATATTAAACCTCACAATCTAGGCTTTAAATCAATTTCTAATGGGATGAGACCTAATGAGGGGAGGGCAGATGGGGCAGATTATTCCACCTCTATTTTCCCATGAAGCTTCTGACACAGGCTACTGTTGGAAGTAAGATACTAGATTAGTTTGACCTCAGGTCTCATTCAGTATGACAGCTCTTATATTCCTATGTTAAACTCTATAAAGTATACTGCTATCAAATTGCTTTTTACAGCTCTGTCTGTCCCCCTCCCCTTGATGATGTGTGTGGGAAGCCAAGCAAAACGTTCCATTAGTGTTTAGAAAGAGAATTTGAGATATGTTTTTCAGTTGATGCTGTAGGATTTATGATGTGTATAGTGCAGAAATGATTTTACTGGACTAGAATCATGTTATGTATTAATGAGTTACCAGGATATGAGTCAGCCTTGGAATAGTTTGAGCAGGAAGGTAGCATTCTTCCACAAACAATAATCTATTGATAAATAGTGCTGAAAGCTGTAATTCAATAGGAATTGTTTTTAAAGAGAACCAGAGAAAGACTATATGTATATATATTCTCCACTATTGCAGTAGTGCACATTGAGATAATGCCATATTACTGCGCTCAATCATTTAATCATTTAATAAGGTCAAATATCCTTTACACTAAGTGCTATACAGAATTGCAATAAAATGACAACCCTATCCCAAATGTTCAGAAGAGTTTCATTTTCCTGTGCTTACATCTATCCTTCTGGGCCTTTTAAAAGTGCCCTGTTTTGTTTATTTGTTATAGTGAGAATAAAAGCCTAACCTATTGAAGCAAAGGGGTGTGATTTTCTTCCAGTAGCCATGTTATGAACTGCTACTACTTGTTTTGGTAACTTGGAGATGAGGCCTTAGTTAGGACAGGTGAGATGAAAACAAAAATCTAAGTCCAAATATTAAGAGGCAGTGGAATGGAGGAGTATCTTCTGGGATTTTGCTGGGTGGAGGTTTTTTGATGCATATTTGCAAAACATTTCTGTTAGTGTTTTCAGAGGGATACCTGCTGTTTCTCGACTCCACAGAGGCCAGCCTTTCTGGGCAGAGTTTTTAAACAAACCTTTGAAGCAGACCCAGAGAACAGCAATTCTTGTGTATATTCAGTGGCCATTGACTTCAGCAAGAGCTTGAAGTAAGCTGGGAATGCACAGTCCACAGGAGGTGAAGGGAAGTGCTGCATTTGAGTTTTCAGTTGAAACTGAAACTGTGTTGTGGTACTTGCTCTTTCAGCACCATCAAATAACACTAGGCACATTTTCACCCAGATTAGTCCCTTTTCCTTCAAGAAGTCTCACTAGCAGCTCCTACTAAAGGGTGATGGAGACAAACACCCTTAGCAAAGAGAACAGTTTCCTCTTTTCAGAAATACATCTAAAAATCAAATGTATGGCAGGATAGAGGGAATATTTTTTGCTTGATATAGAGAGGGTAAAGTCTTTTTTATATTGTCTCATCAGGCTGTTAAGCTGCTCTTATAGAGTTGCTGTGTAAATAGTGGCTTGAGCAGAGTGCAGGCTACTAAACATGTTTATGTTTGTAGGAAACAAATAAACCTGCCTGAAGTTTCTTTTAATACACTTCTACTCTTGATATATGGCTTCTCCTACCCCAAGCACTTGAAGTAGTAGCACAGTTTATTGCCATAATAGCAGTAGATAATTCAACTTGCCTTTGCCTTGGAAAATGATTGATTTTGGAAAAGGATACGTGTTTGCTTATAAAATCTTGCCAATGTTTTGATGAAAGTACTTTGTTTTCTTAAAAAATGTTGGGAAAGTATTCACTTTAATTGCGTTTTAGATTGTCCTAGCAAAACAATGATTAGAGGATAAACGTAATAGGAACCAAAGCCAATTGCCTCCTACTGGGTTCCTCAGATTAATAGAGGAGCCTGAACACAACAAAGGCCCCATGTAATGGAGAGGGGTGGGAGGGGTGAGAAAGAGCTAGGACAGGTAAGCATAAACCCAAGAGCAAGAGTAGTGTCTGGGAAGTCTACAGACGGTCTAAGCATTGACACAACTTCAGTCTCCAGTTTCAGGATCTTCATCCCACAGAAATTGAGCCTTTTACCTTTCTTGTCTCTACATCTTTTTCACGTCGTATCCCAGCAGATTCAGCCGTCAAAGCTTGGAGGCCCTTGTGTTGCCACTAAGTGATTGTGTCCAGTTGTCACATGCAGAAATACCCATACAAGCAAGTGGGCTCAGGAGGATCTTTGTTTTCATACCATAATAGTAATTCTGTTTCAAAACCTTGTGTGAAACAATCTGTACATAATGTGGGAAGCAAATAAAGGGAGTGTCAGAAATGCATCAGGGATGGTGGTCCCCCACATCTGCAGAGCAACGCATTTGTTAGCACATGCATGCTCCTTGCACGTAGCAGTGAAGATGTGGTTGCACAGACTGATCACCAAAGTGCTCATACAGGGCACTGAGAAGAGCTGTCATCCGAGCGCTATACATCCTGATGCCCATGGTGCTACAACTTTGTTGGTGCTAGCATACATAACAGATTTCACTTATCACAAATACCATCAACTGTAGTTGCACTTTCATTCTCCAGGCTAAGCATTCGGAGGTACAGTTTTAAGTCAGGCTCATTTATCACAGCTGTTGACCTTTCTCTGATTTGCCGTCACTGAAAGGTTGCAAATGTACTTGGACTTTCTTTGGCACACGGCCTTTCACCAGGCAGTTCCAGCCCTTCCTGATCCAATAGTGGGTAGATTTTGTGGCTCTTAGGAAAAAACTGTGATCTGACAAAGTGCTTAGCTCAACTCATTTTCTATTGATTTTAAAAGTAATAGGTTCTAAAAATGAACAATATTGTTAAATGCACTTATGCATTTTTTATACTATTAGCTTTGGTTGTATTTAGAAGATAGCAGTGCTTTACTCAGGTTCAGATCCCTATAGTGCATTTTTAAATCTTTTAAAAATCCTTTAGAAGTCCTTTTAAAAATTGTTATTCACAAGGATAACAGTAAGGAGAAAAAGTAGTATGAGAGCAACTGCCATGACCTTATGGTGAGGCTAAGTGTGATGAGCTTGATAGCGAAAACCAGTAATGATTTGAAATCTTCCTTTCCAAATGCCTTTATAGAACACCTCCCTTGGCTCCCTTCATGTCTGTGACCTTGGGCGGACTTACTAATTTTATACCATTGTGTCTAGTTATTAGTAGATTTTTTTCATGTTCCATAACAGCAAACTTTCTCACCTGCAAAAATAATTCCTTTATTTTTTTAACTTCTTTGAAAGTATCTACAGAGCTGTCTCTGGTGGTTAGCGCGTCTCTCTGCAGACCCTCTGGGGAGACTCCCCTAGCTGAGGGCTCTGCCCTCTCTGCTCCCATCCCCTAGCTGAGGGCAGATGTGAATCCCTCAAGATTCTTCTCCTGGAGTATGTGAATCTCAATCTGAGGGTGTCTAGGGGGTGTCTGTACAGAGAGGATGTACAGAGGGTGCCACGTAGCCAGATGTATAGGTACCTTGGAGTGCAGGCTCGCAGGAGGTGATCCATCCTCAGCCGCAGCATAGACCTGTGGCCTCTCCCCAGCTCCAGAAACTTACACATCTGGTGCAGCTGGTCATTAAATTGAACACCAGGTTGACTAAGGTTATCTTTGTCGTGGTTTAACCTGGCAGGCAGCTAAACACCACACAGCCATTTGCTCATGTCCCCCCGGTGGGACTGGGGAGAAAATCGGAAAAAAGGGAAAACTCATGCGTTGAGATAAAGACAATTTAATAGTTCAGAAAAGGAAAGGAAAATAATAATAATGATAAAAGAATATACAAAACAAGTGATGCACAATGCAATTGCTCACCACCTGCTACCGATGTGCAGCCAGTTCCCAAGCAGCGACCGCACGCCCCCAGCCACCTCCCC
Organism: Calonectris borealis; assembly: GCF_964195595.1. Lineage (NCBI taxonomy): Eukaryota > Metazoa > Chordata > Aves > Procellariiformes > Procellariidae > Calonectris > Calonectris borealis. The sequence goes on along the minus strand of NC_134312.1, from coordinate 77,048,373 downwards.
CCATCACGTCATATGGTGTGGAATATCCCTTTGGCCAGTTTGGGTCAGCTGTCCTGGTTGTGCCCCCTCCCAGCTTCTTGTGCACCCCCAGCCTCCTCGCTGGCAGGGCAGTATGGGAAGCTGAAAAGTCCTTGACTTACTCTAAGCGCTGCTCAGCAACAACTACAACATCGGTGTGTTATCAATGTTATTCTCATCCTAAATCCAAAACACAGCACTATATCAGCTACTAGGAAGAAAATTAACTCTATCCCAGCCGAAACCAGGACAATCTGTCAAGTGATTTTACAAACGGGGAGAAGCCATGGCAGGGTTGGTTGAAATATGGCAGAGGCATCAGGGAGCATTAAGCTAGGGAGAGTTCTGGATGTGTTTCCTGATGTGAGTGATAGAGTGAAGTGTCTGTACAGAAGAAACAAGCTTACCTCATTAGATATGAAATGTACTGCTGCCTGCCACTCAGAAAGCCTCAGGACCCAGCATCGGTTTTCTCATTCCTCTCTCTGCTAGGACAGCTGACCAAATTCAGAATTGCTGAGCAGTTCACCTCCGCTGAAGAAACGGAGGAAGAGGGAAGCTTGGCTTGGCACTTCCCAGGCCAGGCACCTTTTCCTCCTCAGCAGTCCCATAGGAAAAGCTGCCACGGCTGTTCTCCAGCCCTCCTTGCAGTACCGAGATTTAGCAAGTAGTTTTGCACAACCACGTTTAAAATATTAGAAGAGATTATTATCTGCCAGAAATTGAATTTATCAGGTAATCCTCTACCATTACTCTGTTTTTCAGTTTGGTGCTGCTTACAAAAAAAGAAGGTGGTGGGGTCCTTCATAATGCTGCAGGGAGAAATGTTGGAAACCTTTTTCTTTGCCCAACAGCAGAGAAATAATAATGTAGTAATAATGGTGGTGGTGATGATGATGTATTTCATTATAGAAATGTAAAAAACCTTGGGCCAAATCCCACCAACTATAGTCAAAGATACCCCCAAAGACCCCAAAGTTAACTGCCAATTTTTGCCTGGCTGAAATTGCCAAATTCTGCAGTTTCCACCCAAAACCATAAATCTTCCCAGCCCCTCAGGCAAAGCTTTTGGTGATCCAAAAGCAAGGAAATAGTTCCGTGGCTGATGAATGAAGCAGAACAAAACCGTACTCGCTGACTGGGAGCAGAATTGGCTCTGCAGTGCTGACAGGAAGAGGAATGTATGGTGGTCAGTTGACTTGGCACAAGCATTAAGGGGAACACATAGGGAATAGGTATTTACTGCATTAAGATGTCGTTTTGCAGCCCCATTTCTGCAGACTCTGAGGAAGCCCTGAGGGAAGCTCGTGCAAGAGAATGAGCTTGCAGACTCTATGCGGAAGAAAATTAAATAGGGAATTTTTGAAAGAAACTGAAAAGAGAAGGGAAAATTAATTTGCTGGTACATGAGATCACATAAAACTCCCTTGGAAGAGTTCCTAAGGAAAGGATTGTATTTACTCTGGAGAGGGAGCAAACAGTTTAGGCCTACAATTTTATTGCCAAGTCTCGTTTTTTAACCTGCTTTCCTTCTGTTTTCAAATCCCAGAGGTAGCACAGTGGTTCCCAGAAAGTGCAACTGGTCTCTTTTGATAAGGTCTGATAGCAGAGATAGAGAAAATGAGCTGCCATTTGCCTTTAAAGACTCTCCCAAATGTACTGTCTTGTTCTTCCCAACGGCAGTTCCCTTTGCTGTAACTTCTAGGTAAACAGTGGGAAACCAGTTGCCTTGATGTTAATGAGGGTGTTGAGTTTGCTGGGTTAAGAGTTGTCCCCTTGGTGTATAGCATCAAAGAAGGATCTGACTACTGCAATTCCTGCAAGGGGCCAATGAAAGATTCCTGAGCTGCTCCAGTGATATGAATTAAGAGAGGCAGCCAGCCAGCCCAAGGGAACTACTTAGTTGGAATCCTGCTTTCCTGTGTGTAACCTCAGACCCAAAAAAATAATATGAGAAATGTATCAAGAGGTACCTGCTGATTCTGGGAAGGATCAGGTATGCGTTACACTCTTTCAAGAGAAATTATTCAGCCTTTACCAAATTTAGCAATTAAAAAGGATCATACCAATTTGAACTCTAAAAATTAAACTGATGGAGAAGACTAAGAGATCAGTCCAGGAAAACAGCTAGACAATCCTTTCTGGAACAGAGATGCTTTTGGAGGTTACGAAGCAAAATGCTAGAGGCTGCTTAAGTGCAGGCGGTCAGACTAAATGAGTACGGTCATCTTGCTGGCATTAAATATACTCATTCTATCAAAATAAATATCCAGTTTCTATCCACGCTGCTAGGACTTGGAAGACATCATTCAACTTCAGACATGTAGCAGAAGTGGGAGAACACACAGAGAAAGGAGAAATCAGTGATGCCCAGGTATTCCTTAGAGCAAAATAAGAGTATCTAAAATCATCAGACCATAATGATAAACAACAGAGACAACTGTGGCTCCCTAAACTGCACTTGCACCAGAGCTATAGAGTGTTAATACTGCATTTAGTACTGTATGAAGACAGAGAAGGACACAGCCTCTCTTAAGAGTGATCAGCAGTTTGACAGCCTCAAGAACAGAGATACCAGGTTATTGAACTTAGTGTGGGTACAGATAGGCTGGGAGGAAGGTGAAGACAAGCTGTTTCCAGGATCTCAATATACTGAATAAAAACATACTGACATAAAAGAATACTGAGGCCATGAGGCAGAACCAAGTAGATGATAACACTGGTGATCCTTAGTACGGCTATGGATAGGAAGGGATAGAAGTCCCACTCCAGGTGTTGTATACCATGCTGGATTAAATAAGTGGAAACTGTGGCCTAGTTGCATCTTCCAGGGCATTTGCCTGTTTGGCAGAGCACTTCTTGCTTAGCCAGCCTGGAAGAGCTGGCAGGCTCAAGGTCCATGGAGACCCTACCGCTGCGGCAGAAGCTCAGGCTGCTAAGTAGCTTGCAAGAAGGCAGCCCTTTCAGCGTGTTGAACCCAGAGGAAGGAATGTGTCATAATTTCTGAAGTCCATGTTAAGCCACTGCCATCCTAGAAAGTGTTGCCCACTGGGGCAGCAAGTACCTTCTGTGGGTTGCAGAGCAGAAGCAAAATTGACCCCAAATTCCTCCAGTGGAAATGCGACTGGAGGCACATCTGCGTGACCCTGGTGCCACTGCAGGTCCTCATTGATTTCCATGGTTTGCGTGTGGACCAAGACACGGACCTGCTTGTAGCATTACTGCCTAAATCTCTTGCTAGAGATCAGAGACATACTGTTTGGTATGAGTGAATCAAGGGTACAATTAAATGTTTTGTCTGGTCTGGGGAAACCAGATTAGCTCTAATTTGCTACAAGCAAATTTCTGTTCCTGAACTGAACCATGGCAGTATGTTTAAATAATGCATGGAACAGTGGTCTTACCTGTATTAGAGTGAGTAGGAATCAAAGATTCTGCAGAATTTGTCACTGACTGCTACTGTGTGCCTATTCCTGAAGCTGAGTAATAGTCATTTCATTTTGTACTGCTAAATCCTTGAAATACCTCCTCTGTGGGATGCTTATATAATAAGTCACAGGTTTCCAATTATTTATTGCCTCTGTCTCGCGTATATTTTGCAGGGTTTTTTTGCAGTTTATGTACATTTATTTGTTTTACTACCACTTTGCATTCTAAGAACAAATCATCTATAATAAAAAGCACATTTCCTTGTGAGCAGAATCAATTTCCTTCAGAAGTCTTTCATTCCCTGATTAGTGTGTTACATTTGGTCTTCACTAATCGCATAGTTAACTGTGAGCAATAAAGTTCTTAAATAAACAAATGCTCTGGTCCAAGTCAATGTTAGTCATAATGGACAGTTTCTCACTTAAATTTCTGAAATACAAGATGTGACTGTGCTACTTAGGCACTTACATTCACATTAAAAGTATAGCAATTAATGCCAGATCTGGTTTTTTTGCAGGTCATTAGTATGTTATTAACAATTAAGTCTTAGCAACAAGTTGACTTGATTGCAAGTCAGTAATGCAGTGGGAAGTCTAAATGGGTGTGGTTTTTCAATTACTTTTAAAGGTTTGGGATTATGGTCCCCCCCCCCCCCCCCCCCCCCCCCCTTGTGTTAGCCTGCTCCAGAAGCACTCAGTGGGAAGGTAATGAAGTAGAAGGTTTGTACATTACTACATCTTTCCGTGCTTCCTCTTTATTGGTTTTATTATTGTAGACTTTGAAACATAAGGAGAAGTTAGCTATAAGCCATTCTTTCTGGTCAGTGTTGGATGTGTATTAGAGGGTTACGTTCTCAGATGGAGGATGCATTTTTACTAACTGTGAACAGGGGTAAGTCACTGTGGATCAGAAAACGTGAGATGTGGTGGAAACCCCATCATATGGCTGCTGTAGCAAAATAATACCTTTCCCAATATTGAATTTAAACCAGCATTTGTTGGAGAACATAGCTTGAATCATGACTCCCTATGGTCCAGCAACCACTCAGATTAAGATACGTGGTTTCCCTAATGTCTGTCAAATATTGTTGGAAACCACGCTGGCTAGGCTGTAAGGTGAACAACATTACATGGGTGGTATCAGTTCCCTGGAGAAATCAGAGGGGAGGGAGAGAAGACAGAAAATAACTTTCAGCCAAAATACATATAAAAAAGCATTAGTGTTTATTTTAAAAACATCATGTAACACTTCTTTAGAGTTTCTATGTATGTGTGCTTAATGAATGAGAAAAAGGAAAGGCTCTGTTTCTCAGAGGAGCCGATGACTTGGAAGCTGAGAAATGTGAACACAAAACGTTCTGACTAGCCTTGAGTTTGGCTTGTGTGCATGATCAGTTGAGTGGGGTACTCCACACTGAGTCCGTGTTTGGCTTGGGGGTTAAAAATAAACCAAGGGTGTGAGAGACGGACAAAATAAAACTATGTATTGTAGACTTTTGCATTAGGAGAATGTGGCCACATTAGGAGATAACCCCACCGTACTGAGCAGTGGCTTTGCTGTGCGCAATGTGGTGGGACACCTCGGCCATCGCTTCCAGCCTGGGGGCCAAACACGACTAATGCATGAATCTGAAAACCACCGATTCCTTGCTGTCTATGTTCTTCACAGCACCCTGGGCAGCAGTTATGAGATATATATAAATCTTTGCTGCCATAATGAAGGTATACTTAAGCTAACTGAGGAGATTGGGAGTGTATGGAGTCATGACTGTGATAGTACCTCAAAGTATTACTGTAATATTGTGACCATTTTTGACTGAAGTGATCTACGAGCATTCAGGGTGTCATGAGTTGCTTTTGCTGATGAAGGAATTGATACTAGAGATAGATATTTCCTTTTCTTTTTATTTTACTTTGTATTTCTAAGCAAAAAGTATTTATTTTCTATTTTATTTCTATTTGAAATAGTATATTTAAATTAAATGTATATATTTTGTATATATGCCGTGACCTAGCGTATACCATGTCTTGCCTCACTGAACACAGACAAATCAAATATAAGATGGGTTCTTTGCTTACAGTGTCCAGAATGATTACAGTCTGCACTCCATCCCAAATCCCTGTTATAGCTTTTATTGATTGTCTTTGAGCCCCTCCTGTCTTGTTCTCTGTAGCACAAATAGCACCACCAAATAACAGTGATCTCCCCTTGCGATGTTTATTTTCAGACCACATGAAAAATACTCCAAGCAGCAAGACCAAACTCTTATTCAAGCATCCTATGTGGCCTGTGTTTTGGAAGGAGGCTCCCAGTTTCATAAATTAACCTAGTTGCTTATTGTACATCTCAGAGAAAAGCTGTCATGATGACCATTAGTTTTCTCTAATCAATTTCTTCACTTGTTACTAATATTAACAACCCAAATGATATTAAGGAAGAAAGAGACAGGGAAATCCTTATTTTTGCAGTAAATTTTTAATGTGAGATTAGGCAAACGGGGCATTGAATTGGTCAGTTCTGTAACCACAACCCCCAAATCACACGTGTACCTCTGTGTGAGTGAATTTTGCATGTGTACATTCTGGCAGGGAGTCATAGCAGTTTCTGCATCAGTTTGCAGTCCTCAGAACATCTCTAAATCCAGTGCTATTTACAGCCTCACCTGTATATGTTTAGTGTTGAGCTGCTCGCTTGCAATGCTAATGCTTTTTGGAAATGTCCTGCATTACACTTTAATCTCCTGATCATTGGTTTCTTTTAATTACTCTGAAATTTATTTTAGAGAAGAAAGCAATGACAATCAAGAATACAGGGGACTGCATTTGAGGACTGGAAACAGAGTACAGAAAGGAGCCTTTCACTTCAGAGCTGCTGGTAGGAATCCAGCTCAGTTTCAGACTTAGCAAAAATCATTACTGTGTGATGGCTTCTTGGTGCCCTGCACTCTACGTCCACAAATGAGTCAGTGTCCACATTACACAAACCACCAGAACAATTGGTGCTACTGTAATTGGGAGTCTACTGGCAGCATCAGTGGAAAGGGCAGGGACTTGAATGAGCATGGAAAATGAGCTGCTTTCTCCCTGCTCCCTCAGGTCACTTTTGAGACACATCTGTGTCAGGAAACTCAGAAGAAATTTGATCTGTGGTAGCTCCCTTCTGGAGATAGATGGAAGACTTTACTTTCCAGTACTGACAATCTGACACCCACTAACAAGCATTATATTCAAGAAAAATAAAGATCGTTATGGGATCATTTAATGTGTGAAAGCATGAACTAAAAAAAAAAAAAAATGCTAAGTATGATTGAAAAATCAACAATAAAATCCAAATGCTGACTTGAAATAATAGGAACAGAGCCAAACAACTATTATCAAGCATGACCACCGCTGGCAACAATTGCTTCCCTCAAAAACACAGGGAAATCCTGCTCTTTTATTAAACCATTGAACAATCTCTTCGAGTTGAATCCCTTCTAGGCAAAAATAAAGGAGTGCTTCCACTGTTCAAACATTCTCTTTGGAGATGAGAACGTGGATTGATAGAAGAGATGTTGGACTTTATTCAGCTTGAGATGATGCCTTGATGTCATGGAAACGGCATCTGGAAGAGAGCTCTCAGTAGCACAGGACACCATAAAGAGAAGGCTGGGACTGCCAGTGTGCACGTGAATCAGTGGTGGAGGTTGGAAGGGACCTCTGGAGGTCGTCTGCTCCAACCTCTGAACTTGGTACTTCCACTGGGTTGTCTGCTGTGAAGTAGGGAGGCCCTCATCTTACAATGTATTTGCTACCATTAGTAATCCTGAAAAAGCCTGCCTCTGGCAGGAAACTGGTCGTGTGCTACCGGAGATGAATTTAGCCCCATAGTTCCTGTAAGCTTGAAACAGTTAAGCTGTGAAGACATCTCTTAATTTACTGAAATGACACAATTGCATATGCTGATTACAGTGGTGAATGTGATACAAATTTTTGACTAAGTGAAAGTAAAAAGAATGTGTTTGATGTCAAATAAGTGCATTAGCAAATCTGAAATGTTCTGAGACAGTTTGGACTATTTGTGAATTCATGCCAAATCCAACTAAAAATAGAATAGAAACTTGAACCTCAAGTTGAAGTTTTCCACTGCAGTTCCTCAAAAACAAAACGTTTTGACTTTTCGTGTTAAAACTTAATTGCAATAACTTTAAATTGTTTTAAGAGTGCCTCAGACCCAGAAAGTTCATTTCTCAGTATTTATTTTGGTGTGTGGGAGCGGGGGAATTCAGAGCAACCCAGTACAAGAATGTACGTGTGTTTGAGTGTGTATATGTGTTTGGGGTGGGGGGGGAGTTGACCACAAAACTGAAAGAGAAATTATTTGCTCTCTAGCTGTAACCTGCCACATCTCTGCTTTTGTATTTTTGGGTTCTCTTCAGTAGATATACCAGATTGTGTAGTGTTGTTTGTACGGAGGAGACAAGATTTAGATCATTCCCAGTTGTGTGGTAAGCAGGATTTGAAACCTAGGGCTGTGAAGGGGGAAACCAGGTGTAACTCCCTGCTCCTCAGTCTCTTATGAGATATACCTGTATCGTGAGGGGGGTGGGAAACAAGCACATCCTTTCAGGGTAAATATGGAGAAGTATTGTGGAGCACCACAAAGGTGTGAGGGACACTTCAAAGTTTCTGGGAGCCAGGGTATAACAGCGCCCAGAACACAGATTTCAGAGTTTAAAAAAAAAAAAAATTGCGAGAGGATTTCAGCATCCTGTATCACACCACCGGTTTCTTTTAGTGAAGAGTATGTGGTGCATATTTTTGCCTTTTCTATGACCAGTGCTGAATTCCTCAGGGGACTGGTGATTCTGCAGATAGGGTGCTGCAGAAAGCTCGGTCCCTCGGGCAGTGCCTGGCCCTCCCCTCCACAGGCAAGGCGGAGAGGGGGCCGAGGGGCTTGTTGTTAAGCAAGGAAAAATCTGCGCGGAGGCTTTCCGCGTTCGATCAGCCAAAGCAAGATGCTGAATTCAGCAGAGGTTGAATTTATGAGAACAGCAGCAGGAGGTGGGATGAGGGGTTTTAAATGGCGAAAAAGCTTTTAATAGCAGTCTTTGTATTATAATAAAAGTGTTTGTTTCAGAGTCTCTGCCAGCCAGTGTAAGCAATGTAAGTTTATGAGTAGCTGATATTTTGTGTAATAGAAATGCATTTGTCTGTCGTGAGTGCCTGTTACTTGGCAAGCAGATGACTGGTCATATTATTAGGCAGACTGTTGTTTCCAACGGGCAAAGAGGGATATGCATCCTTCTTAATGTGAAGAAAAACCTGTAAAGGCCTAAACCATTATGTCTAACAACACAAAGCAGTATGTGTGAAAGCAATGCATAAACCCCATTGACTAAACTAGTACAGGATAAGATCACTATTGAGAAATATGAAATTATTTTTGAAAAAGAGCCTTCCAAGGTAAGTCAGAGGCCAGAAAATGAACTGCTTTTGTAAATTTCCTGCAATACCATATAGCTAACAAGGTTACACGTGAATGAAACCATGATGTATGATTTGGCTTCTTATGCATTAAAAATCCTTTAAAACTATAACTGCAGTGTTCATTCCCAAATGATTTTACTTTATGTATGTATTTAGAGAAAGCTAAAACGGTTTGCGATTTATGTGTATTCAAAAGCTGCATATTTCCGAGACTATAAAGGAAACCTTAAAAAGAAATTACTTTCAGAACTCAAATAATGATATTTTAAAATGCCTAGGAAAATGCATTAAAAATGAAATAGATGTAAAAAAGATAAAATCTCAGTTGTCCTTTTTTTGCTACTTGATCATAACAAGTGATTGTGATGCACACATAAAACTGGATAGCATAGATTTTTGGTCACCATGTGTATTTCATTTTATGTTATATGCATTTGCCCGAACAGTTGCTTTCCACATTGTGAATTCTCTTTTGTGTGAATGTTTTGAAACACTTAAAATTGGAGATCATATAAAATATAGCTGTTTACAACATTCTAAATTTGTGCATAAACTCTCACGCAGATTTTGGGTTTGTATACACATACACAAAATCTTAATTTTATATTTCTTGAAGTTAAGTATTTAAGTATTTATGATAACATGATGAGACTTAGAATGTTTCATTAAACTTCAAAACTATATAAATAATACTTAAATATAGGAATTGGGTAGCACACCCTTAAGTATTTGTGAATTTCCACGTTTTTTCAAGCACCCACATCTTTCTAAGCATGTACATTATGAAAGTCCAAGTTATATATAGCAGTGGTGCTGCTCAGGCTATGGTCTTAATAAGCAACTCTAGAAAGTGTGCAAGCTATTAAAGGAATACTATTCCATACCTTTATCCCTCAGAAATATTAAAGGAATGCGATTTTTGTTGAAATTACCACTCTTAAATAATGCCATTGTATTAATTTCTCTGACCTTTTAACAGAAAAAAATAATCACTGAAGGGGATTCTAGGAAAACCAGTTGTCTGAGGATAAAATTCACTCAGAAGTGCTGTTATTTTGCAAACATTGCTATTTAAAGTACCTTTAATGTAATGGTTTTCAGCACATCCACTCTGTGATGACTGCTGTCAAGTAAACCTTCATGTCACCCTGCTCAGCAAAACCTTTGTACTGTCTTTGAAGCAATGTGCTGTGAATTGCTTTCTTCATAGGCGGCTGGATGGAAGAGACTATGTAAATAAGGGTTTCACATTAGTGAGCAGTGATAATTAGAGATGCCTGACTTTTTTAAGGGGAAGAGGTCAAATTCTCTTGAGTTAGGTAGAATGTGGATTTGACTAGGATTTCCTGTGTCTTACGTGCCGCCTGTCCATTCCTGATACTGGCTCATTCTCGGGCGCTATTTTCCTGTGTCCCTCGTAGCTGTGCAACTGCCTGTACAGTCTTGCCTCGGCAGAGCAGAAGTCTGCGAGTGACTCCCTGTCCTGGTGGGCAAGATGTCAGAGGAGTGGTCAGTGAAAGAGGGAATGATGTGGTTCAACCGAAAACTTTTTTCCATTGTGCCACTAACCCCCCCAAAGCCCCCAGTGCCCCCTCAGCCCTGCCGGGAAAATATGATCAGAAGTTAAAGGTTGCCATCTAATGGTGAACATACATAATGCAGTCTTCATGTTTTTTCTTAAATTATCTTTTCTTACCTTTCTCTATGTACCTGCAAGTTCTTTCTTTATAAGACACTAGAGGAATGAGACTGATGTTTTATTCAGATTTTACCTGGGGTGATATCTGCTAGTTCATCAGTAAGATGTTGCAACTGAATGTGAAATTCCAGCCATTCAGTTTAACTGAGTTCTAATTTCTTGATGCTTTTTCTATGAATTCAGATATAGATGAGTGTTCCTTCGAAAGGACCTGTGATCACACCTGCATCAACTACCCTGGAAGCTTTGAATGTCTCTGCCATAAAGGCTACACCTTGTACGGACTGACGCACTGTGGAGGTTTGGAAGCTGAGTTTTGCTTATCTGTTTGCTTGGTTGCTTTGTGAACTGTTTACTGAGACACACATTTTTTAGCTGAAGATTTTAGAACTGAAGAAGATAAACCAATGAAGTTAAAATAAAGTTAAAATAAAGCTAAAATAAAGCTAAAGTAGTGTGAGCTGGGTGTGACTAAAATTTCAGCATCTCAAATTTGTTGAAGCGTTTCCAGTAGAAGACCATAAATAAAAAACAATGGCCGCACATGTTTGTGATGGTGGTACATAGCAGCCTCAGTATAGACCAGAAGCCTGCAGCGGAGACACTTGCATCCACTGCTGCATGGATGCAGCCGTTCTTCCACAACCATCACAAAGCAGCCTCATGGCTGGGGTTCATCGCACTGTACAGGGTCAGCTTCCTTACAGAGTTTACAAGCGCAGAGGACCAGTCGGTACTTCCATAAGAGTGAGGTTAGTCACAATTGTATTTACAGAAGGAAGGCTTCAAATCATGGGCAACAAAGAGAATAGGAGAAGGAGGTCAGTTTTACAAAGTTTACAAATTTTGGCTCAGTTGGTATTTGTCCTTACCAGACTGTGACATAGCCTGTGAAACTCATAACGGAAGGCTGTGGGTACCTTGTTCCCATTTTCTGTGGAGCAACTTCAGCTCTTCAACCTTTTAGGCATAACTGGAAAGGATTGGTGTTGTAATGTTTGGTTATCCAGGAGAGGGATATTTTTTAAGTGCATCATAGGGCAGTATTACCACAATGACCAGATTAGAGGTTCAACTTCTACTTGATCAAGGCAGGAGAATTCCAGAGCACTCAAATTAAGTCCAATGTTTGCCAGGGATGTCCCAGTTCAAGACTGTCTGCCACCAGCCTGGCTAACACCCCCAGCTATTGCTGTGGTCTCCTGCCTGAACATTTAATAAGTTAATTGTGTTCAGAACACTGGTCAAAGGAGAGCAAAGGGGGTTTTTGAGGGATTTGTTAAGTCCAAATTATGCTTTTAACCAATCAGGTCAGCATTACACAAACAAAAGTGACAAGAGAAAATCACATAAAACCAGAAAGCCCTGAATCTAAATTACTTGTGAGAAAATACTGACACAAAAGAAACTCTCCATGCTCTTTTGAAATGTAAAACTAAATGGTTTTGTTTAGTTAAAAGATCGTTAGTAGTTAATTATTTAATTATTCAAATTATTCAAGATACAAACTAAGTAAAGCTTGCATCAAACTATAAACAAAGCCCTGACTTTCAACCCACAAAATCCATGTGTTCAGGCCAGGTTCTTATCTGAGTCAGACCTAGTCCAGGGAAAGTATGTTAGAGGAATTGCTGAGAAGAGTGTTGGGCCCTAACGGCTCTAAATTTGTGGAGCAGGCATTATGGTACATATTATATGCAAGAGTTGTCCTCTGTGTATTCCTAAGTAAATCGTGCTACAGATTGAGTCAAAAAGATACAGTTAAAAGCTCACGTTGTTTCTGTTCCCATGTGATTTGGTTTGTGCCATGCAAACTGATGTAGCAGAAACAGATGCTAGCCCCTCGCTTGTCTGAGTGCTGAGTTCACCTGATCTGGTAAGGTTAACGTGAGACACTACTAATGATATCTCTGCCTGGCTTCTCTTTGGGAAGGGTGTAGGAGATGTATGTTAGTATCTCTTGTATAGAGCAGGACAAGTAACAAATGAATTCACTGTATAGTAGAAGCAGGCAGGAAGAGAAATAGGAGCCCATCTAAGGAAAGAGTTTGGGAGAAGACTCCACTTGAGGGCAGTTCTGAAAGCAAAATCAGTCTGAAATTTTGGTGATCTGTGTGAGGTGTGGAGAGGCTGATCTTCAGTTTCACTGTTAATTCCTTAATGACTTTATTAATTTAGGGAAAGCCTCAAAGTTTGAGGTTCAGCCTCAGTCTTTAAATAATCTTCAGCCTCAGTTTAGCTTCAGGCTTTTAAATAAGACTGAAGTAAAACCAGAACTCTAACTGGAAATACTCAGTGCTGAACTTCGGGCAAAAACATAACCAGATCCAAACCTCCTGCTTTTTTCCATAATCCCAGCTCTGAATCCCAGATCCAAAATCCCAGCTCTGAATCCAGACTTGTCCAGGTCCTGAGCTTTGCTGCTCAGGCCTATCATTAGTTTTAGTCAGCCCCTGGAGCGTGATGTTTACAGTGGAACAAATAACTCACCCTGGCTGTCATCCATGTGGCACTGAGCAGAAGTCAAAACTAGGGAGAAATAATGAGAACCTTCAAAAAGATTTGGTGCAAGCTTGCCTCTTAATAAGCTTTCTCTCCATCTTGCTTCCCCTCTATTAGTAATTAATGAACTACGTGGCAATGTCCCTGTTCTGGGCCTTCCAATGCTGAAGGGCAACCCTTGTTGCTTTCTCTGGGATCCTTTTCATGACATCTCTTGTATAAAAGTCGTGTATCGTAAGGGAATCTTTTAGAAGGACAGTGCTAGCACTTACACCACCTGTTTATGTAAAGCCCTACTTGCAGTGTATATTGGCTCATTAAGTGACCTCAGGAGAACCAGTAGAATCTGCAGGACTGTTCAATGCCTTTGGGAATTTGGCTGCTTCTTCAGGAGCTTGGGTCTGGCCTGAGGTACTTGACAGCAAAGGCTCGTGTTTGAACAGTTCGGCCAGAGCTCAGTGGCAGGAGCACTGTGGATTAAATGTGTGTTTTTAAATGTTTAACCCATTAAATGTGGGTTAGCAAGCAGATCCCCCTGGTGCACTCAGCAGAAGCCTGGCTACTATGTACAAAATTCCCCAGAAAAAGTTTTTTCTGGGACTATCTCCCTCAGCAGTTTTTGGAACTGCTGACCCAGGACCTCCAGAAGTCCTGACTCTGACTCAAAAATCGTACTGTTTTCTAGAAACGTGCCTGTTTTATTAGGGTGTCTTTCTCAGTTTCTTTTATGCATGTACTCCATGTTTTCTAGATTTTTGCTTAACCACACAGGCATCAGAAAAAGAAAGCCATTTCTGGATTCCAGCAGCTGCCCCAGTAAATACTCTCATGTTCCCATCAAGTGCCCCAAGATGCCAGGGGAAGACTTGGCTAATATGTATAGCCCTGCATTTCTTATTCAATGCAGGGCCTAAGTGTGTGCTTGAGCCCAATCCCTCATCAGCCCCACCTTCTACCTGTACCTCACCCTCTGGCTTCAGATGGGGTCGCTGGGCTGCAAATCTGGTGCCTGGGGAGAACTGGCTTGAACTGGCTTGAACTGGCTTGAACTGTGTTCCTGCAAACCCTATGGATTCACACAGTGCCAAGCACACTGCAATTGGAGTTCAAACCTGGGCTCAGGCGTGGTTTGAAAGGCAGTTAGACACTCAGCCTGTGAGCCTTTATGGCCAGACCTTCCTTAGAAACACATTAAGTGACAATATTCCTTCTACAGTTGCATTTTGAGGCCTATCATTAAGCCAGAGTATTAGCAATTCAGTATATCTCATGTTGATTTGGTGTCATTCTAGCTCATTTGAGTATGTGTCAAATAGCGCAACGTACATGCCTTGTGAAAGTCTATCACAGTAACGCTACTGTTTTAGCAAGCAGATGGGTAGCTGCGTTCAAAGAGCAGAAACCACTTGTTGTTGAGGTTAGTGCAGTACCTAAAATAATGGGGCTGTGGTCCACAACAAGGGCTTTTAGGTTATGGCTATACTAGTAAATCAAAGAGTCTGGAGCAGCAATGCGCAACTGCTGGTTCACTGGTACCGTATCACAATTTTGGCCTGTGCCATCTAGTGTCCCAAATGTGCCTGAGCATGATCCAGAGGTGGGTACGTGGCAGCACAACTCCTGTTGAGCATGATGGATGAACATCCTTTCTGGTGGTGGGAGGAGAGGCGATGAGAGATCGGCCACGTCAGCACAAGTATAGAAATCCTGATTGCATAGACTAAAAGGTTATACTTCATATTGACTAAATACTTTTCTAATGTATTTAAAGTTGAAAGATTATATATGGAATATCAGTGATAAATACCCGGTAATTGCTTTGCCTTCTTACAAGCTCTTACCTTTAATTTTTATTTGAGGAGTAGAAGACTAAATAAACTACATTTCAGCTGCTAGGTTCCTATCAAATATATAGTTTCCTCCATCTGAATCATTTCTAAAAGCAAACTCTGTGAATCACTGTGGAGAATTTATCTCCCTGTTATGCAAAAGTGATCGAATCTCACAGATGTTTATGCCTTTGACATTTTTCCATATAATGCAATATACTTTATTGTCCAGATGCTACAGAGACTTTCGAGCATGTTTTGTATCTTGTGAGTACTTCCAAGAATTTCAGTGTAACTAGTCTTGGCAAGTAAATTGTATCATATGCATAAATCTCTGCAAGAGTAGGAGCTAAGTATGTGTCTAAGGACAAATACATTCAATGTACATAAAATTGTTTGACATGAGTATTGCCTGCATTTATACGTGTTTATATAGACTGAAATATAAAAGATGCAGTAGAAAACAGATATCCTTATGCACATAATATCTTAATGCACAGTATACATGTGCACATATGGTTCATACTATTCTCAACTTTAATTACATTTCAGATATTGATGAATGCAGCATCAGCAATGGTAGCTGTGACTATGGGTGTCTTAATACAATGGGGAGCTATGAGTGTGTCTGTCCACCTGGAAAGAAACTGCACTGGAATAAAAAGGACTGCGTTGGTAAGTGTGGGAGACTGACTCAGAGGTGACTGTGGTGATGCTCCTGTTCTCCAGGAGGGTGGAGAAGCCCGTGGTTTTGTCTGAGGGATGCTGCATTTTCACAATACAGACCCCCAAATTCATTTTAGCCTTTAATACCTGGCCGTCCATGGACTAGGATATAACTACAGGTGGATTAGAGAATGGGCAATATGTCGGATTTTATTTGTGTTGATTTTTTTTTTCATTTTATGAGTCTCTTCACACAAATCTAAGTCTTCCTACATTATTATTTTATGTATTTTATAGTTTTCTCCTTTTCTTTTTTTTGTCCTTTGACATCCATCTCTATGACCTCAGATATAACTCTGTTTCCCTCTAAGAGTCATTTAGAATATTCAAAATATTTAACTGTTTACAAATAGCACATGGTATTCAGGTTATTATCTACATTTACAGCACCATACCCCAATTTTTCAAGTTATTGCCAAAGGTATCCTGTTTAATATAAAGCACTGACAGTAGCTGTGTCAAAAGTATTAATTGCGATGAGCACAAATCCTGAGACCACTAAAATGATGGCACTTGCTGCTAGTGCCACTTACTTTGTGGCAAATCTGAGTATCTGTTGCAGTCATCATTCTTGTGTATTCTTTAAGTAGATTACTTTTTTTTTTCCTGGGGTCTAATTTGAAGCACAGCAAATCTTGGCCATGGGTACAGCCATTCAAAGTCAAATTTAGGTTGTGGGGTTTTGTGTGTTTGGTTTTGTTTGTTTGATTCTTATAGATACATTTGGTGCTGGTGCCTACTACCAAACTGGGAGCAAAACAGAACAATAAAGGGGGACATCACTTAAAGGAATCTCTGCACATATTGAGGGAAGGCACTGTAGTCTGGAGCAGAGAGCACTGCACCGGCCTCTTGCGTGATCACGCAATTACGGCATTTTTCCACTTACATGGATACAGCAGTATGGAAAGCACTTAATAGTCAAGATGGGGAAAGGGGGGTGTCAAGTTGGGTTTCAGCCTTTGCCACTGACTGTCGTCTTAACCACAACTAAGTACCTCATTTTTCCCACTTAGTTTTACATAAATTGCCTTCACTGCTATATAGAGAACAAGTACTATGGGAGTTAGAAATGGTTAACTCTGTTTTTTCAGTTACCCACTAAGTCTCCCTTGCAATGTACCAGTTAGTCCTCTGGAAAGGAATTTGTAAATTAACAGCAGGGACTAAAATTTTTTGAGTCTGGTATGTAGTTAGACCACAGAAGTTTTGTGCTATATTCCCTCTCAACCTACTAAGAATGCAGTTCCCATGGTAAGAGACTGTATTGAGAATATTTTCCTAGTTGTAAATTTCTCTTCATTATTTGTAATACTCAGTTGGAAGATGGAAAATAGAACACCCTTCTCTATTGATATACACTGTTTTATTTGATGAATTTAATGAGGCTTAAAATGAGTGTCATCTCCCTGCTGATCGCCTGCCTTTATTACCAACATTGTTTAGAGGAAACTGCGTTCTACGTTGTTACACAAGCACAATAAAAAGGAGGAGAATGATATCTAATGATCCTGAATGCCACTGAATGATCTGGAGACGCTTGCAGTAACAAAATCCACTTTTGCTCAGCAATGACACTTTGCGCTTGTGTTGTCTCCTCAGTCCAAAGAAATAATTTCTTTATAAACATCACCAAAGTAACATAAAAGGCCTTAGGAGGGAGGTAAGTGGAGGATGATGCAAACATCAGGCGTGTTCAAGGGACTTCTATATTTTATATTTGACCACTAGTGAGGCCGGGAATACAACCCAGCTGGCAGCTGCTGAGACCCTTCCTCTGCACTCAAGCCAAGCCAGGCAAGGCTCGTTCCAGCTACCGCATCTGAATTGGTCTGTTTCATCCCAGCTTTACTGGGGTCTTCCCAAACCCTGGTGGACCCAAACCAGTCTGGCTGCTTCCTACTGGACTCTGCTGCTGCAGCTCTGATGCTGCAGCTCTGATCTCCTCCCTACCTTGGTGTGGTTCAGTGGTGAGCTGAGGGGTAGGAAAAACGACATTTGCAGTAGCACGGTCAGCCATGAGCAAAACAAGAGTCAGTCAAGTCCATCTTGTAAGGTGAGTATGTTTGGAAGAAAGAGCAAGGAACAGTCGGAGAAGCAGCATATGTACCTGAACAGGTGTTTTTACGGGGCTGAAGCAAGAACTGCTCTACAGACACCTGGCTGAAATTTAACCAGCTGATGCAGTGTGAACTATCTGCTTGAAGAGGTGCCCAGCTGCACTTGGCCAGCAGTCAGGGCAGAGGTTAAATCTCGGGGGGAAAGGAGGAAAGCGCTGAGGCTGCCTCAGTGCAGGTGGTGATGGCACCTGCCGGCTGCAGCCGAAGAATGAACCTTGTCGTTTGCGTGGAGAAAGATGTACTTAAGCAACACTTTGGTCCCAAAAGATGTCCAATTCAAATAAATGCAGGATTATTATTATCAGCGGCATACCATCATCTCAGGGTGAAGCAGAGACTGGTCCGACAATTCGTAACTTTTATGTAGTTTCAGCTAAAACACAAACCGTCCCTTAACCCAAATACAAAGAGCAGCCTGTGAGACCTGCAGGATACTCTGTCTTCATCCTGCCACGAAGCCCAGAGGAGAAGCTGGGTATTTCCATTGCACGAGCTGCAACGTGCCTTGTGCAGTGGGCGCTGATGAGAAATGGCTGATGTCTGTCACAGTGTCCCTTCTAGCGTTGCTTGGGGCATTTCGACAGTGGCTGAAAGGGCCAGTGGGACTATCCATCTCCATCCCAGCGTGTCCTGCCTCATCTCTGCCTGGCTGGGAAGTTTTCTACTTCCAGAAGCTTGAGCATAGAGCTGAAATTAAAAGGTCTGCAAGAGTTGGAGTGAGAAGTGGAAAATACCATTTTAGTGGGCATCTAAATAAACACATCTTTGTGAGGGTGACTCCTGTGCGTGGTGTGGTACTTGGCCTGTTAAACCAGAGACCTGTGCCTCCAAAAGGGGGGAGAGGACATCTCAAGGTCATTAGTATTACCTGATCAAGTTGTGCACGCAGAATTGTGCTCATAATTAGAGAGACACGTGCCTTTCAGAGTGCAGATCTGGATCTGAACAGTCCCACAGTGGAGGATAGGAGGGAAAGACTGATCTAGAGTTTAGGGCTAAAAATGTGAAGGAGTTTCCTTTCCAAGTCCAAGCTCAAGATCCAGATATTCTCCCCCTATTATGTGCTTATTTCAGAAATGCCTGGGCCTGTGATTTTGCTTTGTTGCCACTTCTACCTTTCCTCACCACTGTAAGCAAGTGGATGCACAATGTTCTGGGTTGAGCAGTGCCTGGTTTTTTTCATTTTTCTTTTTTTTTTTTTTCTCTTCAGAGATGGTGAAATGTCTCCCGAATGCCAAACCAGCTCCCAAGGCTCAGCTAGTGTGTAGTAAGACAGGAGGCACAGAGAGCTGCTTCCTGTCATGCCCATCCAATACTCTTTTTGTTCCAGGTTTGTACAAAATATTTGTCCTCCTAAGTCTAGAATGTGACTCAATGATTTTTTCTCTGCTAATGTATTCATGACTCTTGCATTCAGTTTTTGTTATGGGCAACTGTAAATGAGCAAAAAACATCATAAATTAAATATGCACATCATTAAATACAAGAAGAGCTGACTGTCAGTTACATTAGAGGCTTGGCCCTTAGTTGTTTATTTTGAGATGTCATTTGGGGGGAAAAATCTTAACAAAAATCTGAGACATACAACTACCTTAACCAGATGGTGCAAAAGAAAAATTTTAATATATTAAACTGCCATGTCAAAAGTGGGGGGAAAACTGAACAGTTGATTTCAGTGAATTCCTGCTAATTTTTAATAACATGTTTTTCAATGTGAGTAGAGTCCCCTGTGCCCATCCAGGCGTCTGCTTAAAATGATGGACTGTATCACGGCCTGAAATACCCTGTAATTGTGTGATTGAGCAGGAGCAGAAACGACTCCCAAAGCAGAGGGTTCCCCTGAGAGGAACTCAGCTTCGTGAGCACAATGTGAGGCAGGGGCAGGGGAGGAGGAGTGGGACATGCTGGGCAATTTAACGCTGCGGCTGCCGCAGCACATGGTCAAGCTCCCACACCAGCCAGGGTAGCATAAAACTTCCATCAGCTCAGCCAGTGGAGCAAAGGATGACATAGCAACAGCTGTAAACCTGTCTTACTGTCTCATACAAAACGGATACAACTAAATCTGTCTCAGGAGGCTGTATGGAAAAAACATCTCTCTGTATTAGTTGCTGGACGTTTCTGTTTTTAATAAATTTTGTTGGTAATAGTTCAGCTGAGTGTTATTTGTAGAAACTCGGGCATTGTTGTTTATAGAAAATCAGGCGTCTAATCATTCCCCCCCCTCCCCCCGCCTGTTTTTTTTTATCTTTTGCTACAGATGATTTTCACCTGCACAGTTTTGTAGGGCAGGTGGGGCAGGGGGTTGCTATTACTTTTTCATATATGTTCTGGTTCTGACACAGGATTACTTTCCACAAGGGTGTCTGCTTTTTATGTTAGTCCTGGCATTATATGCGGTAGAGCTGTTCACGCTTCATTTTCAGTTTAGCAGAGATTACTGGAACCATGCATTTATCTAATTTGTATGCACCAATGCACAATTTTCTCTGTGCAATATGTAAACCCTGTTACGGTTTTAAGTATGTTATTTTTTTGTTTCTGCCAATAAATTCTGCTAGAGTCTGAAGCTAAAATTATTATTAAAGTACGTGGTTTATTTTTTAAATTATAGAGAAGATCAAAGCACAAGGACTCTGCCATGGACAAGCACAAAATATTTTATACTTGTGCGCCATGGAATTATTTACAGCTAACCTCATGCCAAATTGTTCATAAAATGTAACATTTCGGTGCTGGAAGAAGCAAAACTTGTAGTCAGCACTGTAAAGCAGAAGCCTTTGGCAAACTATTTCAGCCATTTAAATCCAAGTTCAGTGCTTAAAATGTCTCCTTGTTTAGCAGTGTTAATGAGTTTGTTCAAGCACCGAAGATTAATGCTGGGGGTGACGAGGGGAGCAGATGCTTTGTGAGGCTGTTGCCACACGTGCTGACTTTGCATTCTGCCCGGCAGATTCGGAGAACAGCTACACGCTGAGCTGTGGCGTTCCCGTCCAGCAAGGCAAGGCTCAGCAGAAACGCAACGCGACCCTGCCCAGCTGCGCAGGTAGGTGCTCTCCTGCTCGTCCGGGTCTTGGCATCTAGGGGGTAGGTGATGAGGTCCCCCAGACCATCTGGGAGTTGCAAGACATACAGCCTTCAAGTTACACAAGGCCAGAATTAAGGTAGCCTGTGTTTCATCGTGCACACACACTCGCTTTTCTGCAGCTTCTCCCTGAGGGCTGGAGTGTGCTTAGTTGCCCTCCAGTGTGGTGTTGCGTTGGTGGGTCAGTGTAGGAGCGGTGGAGGTTTGAGATATATTCAGTAAGGACAAATATTTAGAATGCTTTATTTTCCAAGTCCAGCAAGGCAATAGTGAGCATATCAAAATGGCATTTCTTCCCAGACTTGGAAGTGAGCCAGAGGGGCCCATCAGTGGCACAAGAGCCCAAGGCTACGGTGCGTCCCAGCCCTCACCTGCAAAGTCCTTCCTGAGGAGCACGGATCCTCCTACTGGGGATTCCCAATAAAAAGGCTATGAGACTTTTATGAGCACATACTGTGTTTCATTCATCTTGTTCTCAGAAACGGCTGGATTATTTTCGCAGAGACATTTCAAAATGCGTCCTAAAGCTGATACTCAGCATAAAAAAAAGTTCAGCTCAAAATCGTTGAAGTCTGGCAAAATTAGAAGCAGTTTAAACAGCATCCAGCAGTGGGAAGTTTCAGCCCACTTTACATACCATTACCTGCTGTACTTCTCTCCAATTTGCCAGTTCTCTAACCACGTATTTCTTATATATTTGGAATGTGTTAGGAGGTACGATGCTGTGGAGTGAGGTAACACGGCAGCAGATGTGGCTGCCTGAGGCACAGGGGCAGGCTACCTCTATAGTCCTGGTTCGGCAAGAGCTTCCCAAGGAAAGAGGGACATTGTGGCATTTATCTGTGACCACCCTCCGCCTGCTCCAGGTCCCGTGGGCAGCCCGCAGCGGCTGGCAGGTGACGGCCCAGGCACAGCCTTTTCCACCATGGACTTTGTAAGGAAGTCAGCCAGCAGCTACATTTTCTAAGCATTGCATGGCTGTGTAATAGCCTTTAAAGTCATAAGACCTAACTGGCTTGGATTTAAAGCTGAAGAATAAAGCTCGCAAGCCATAGACCGCAGTCAAATAAAGACATTTCCTTTGGATGGTTTTCAACTGCCAACAGCATAGCTCCACTAAATTAATCTTATTCCTAGTTGGCATTAGCAAGAGCAGAACTACAGCCAAGTAACATGGGAAGTCACAGACAGAATCAGAAAAAAAAAGGTAGAAATTAACCTTTTTGATAGTAAGAGAGAAATTCACCCAAATTCTACCAAAATGTGCAGGCGTGCTGGAGGGGAAGCGTATGTGCAGAGCACATGCGATACTAGCAAATTCATTGATCTTTATGGGCTCAAGAGTAAGTGCTTACGTGAAAAAATGAACTTATATACCTTGTACAAGAGGATCCATTTCCATAACTCTTGGGCTGTCTCTTTCCTATGTCGCAAGAAGACTTTTGAGTCTGTTTTTAAAAATAAGTTTCAGACTTCATTTCATCTCCGTCCCAAATGATAGCTTTTTTACTTTACATCAACAGATTCATTAGCCCCTCCAATCAAGCAGAAAGCTCGTTTTAAAATTAAAGACGCAAAGTGCCATTTACGGCCTCGCAGCAAAGAAAAAACGAAAGATTCTGGGAAGCAAGCTGGTTTAGGTATGTGGCTTCTTCTAACATGTAAACAGCATTCTAATTTTTTGTTTGTTTGCTTGCTTGTTTGCGTATTTTGTTTTCACACTGCAGACGGAAAAAAAAGTAGCGGTTTTCATGTTTGGATCCAAATTTAAGTTCAGGCCAAGGTTCATGCTCTAGCTGAACAGTGCCTTGGGTTTGGATCTGACAGTGCTGAAATGTCACCAGTTGCTTTGAAAAAATCTTTGTTCAAAAGTACGTAAGTTTGAAATTAAGCTGATCCTTTTTCTGGCATTGGTAATGGCAGAAATATCCTGAGACAAAAAGCTATGATCAGTGCAAAGTTACATGAAACAATGTCAGTTTGGTTTGGTTTAGTTTTCCCAAATGAGGTTTATAAAAGAAAACAAAAGCTATTATTTATTTGCTTTATGCTGGATTAGTATCCCATTGCAGCGGCAAAGACAACCCCTAAGCAGGAAAGTTATAATCAAAATCTGATGTTACATAGCCTTAGATCTTTTGTTATGTTGGAGTGAGTAGTTATGATGTTAGAAAAAATATTTAAAAGATTTAGACACAATTACCAAAAATCTGAAATCAAAAAAAGCTTGTGTCAGGCTGAATCAAAGTAATCAAATGTTTTTAAAACTCGGTATGACTAGTTATGGGATTTTATTATTATTAGTTTTGAACATCACTTTTAACGTTAAACAAAAAAGAGATTTTAAAAGTTATATGTATTTAACAGATCTTCATGACATTTATTTCTTGTCCTCCATCCCCTTGATATCATGACAGGGACAATTAAAGAGTGTTTGGGTGTTACTGCTGTGCATTTCCACAGCTTAAAATATTTGGAGTTCATTTAAATTTAATATTAACTCAAAATTTTCCAGATTTTCATACACACTATTGGTCTAATTGCAACAGTTCATATTGTTGCTTAAAGCAACTTAGCAGCTTACAGCAAATGTCTACTGGTGATATATTCTCTGTTGTGAATCTGTCTTACAACCGCTTTTACTAGTGAGTGAGGAGTCATATATGAGCCCTGAAGAGAGAAGACTAAAAATAGGTATCCTAAAAAAATGCTAATGGTTTAAAGATTTTATTTTTAAAATTTAGACTCATATTGTATCTTTACCCTGCAATCTAGGCATTTATCTCTTAATTTTCCAAGTATTGGCAACAAGAAGTCTCAATTGTCAAAATGCTTACCTTGTCCTTATGTATTGTCTTCTTTTAATAAGATGTGATTATCAGACTCATTTTTAAAGTCATAGAAGTTGGTTTTTTTGGTCCATACAGTCACCATGGGAATGTATTTCTTGGATGCATTTCGTTGTCCTTTGCTTGCTTTGCTTTGTGTTTGTTATGTGATCTGAACTTCTGGGTCTAACAGTAAGATTATATCGTACAACCACACACTTGGAATGAAATCCTTCTGGTGGCTTGAGGGCTAGAAATTTCTCCCTGACCTGTAAAGTCCATCGCCTATCACAAAAAGGATGTTTTTCACATAGATTTCTTTATATAGGGAGAGGACGCTTATGTGATTGTGTCCCAACAGATGTGGCCTTTCTCCTCAGTGGTTACTCATAATTGACGAGGGCATTCAGTTCCTCTGGCTTGTGACAGGACAAGAAGAAACGGCCTCAAGTTGCGCCAGGGGAGGTTTAGATGGGATATTAGGAAAAATTTCTTCACTGATAAGGTTGTCAAGCATTGGAACAGGCTGCCCAGGGAAGTGGTTGAGTCACCATCCCTGGAAGTATTTAAAAGACGTGTAGATGTGGTGCTTAGGGACATGGTTTAGTGGTGGAATTGGTAGTGTTAGGTTAACGGTTAGACTCGATGATCTTAAGGGTCTTTTCCAACCTAGATGATTCTATGATTCTATGATTTCCCCTCACATAAAGCCTTCCAATATATTTTCATAATGTCCCAATCAAAGGCTTTTAAAACCTCTGATATCTGGTGATTGTCATTGCTGAAAGAGATGGAATACCAGCTGGCAGTTTCTAGAGGCCCATACTGCTATGCTTTAGTCCCAGGCCTGCCGCTCTCATGAGTTTATGAAAATAGACTCTCTTGCTTTGTTTAACCCTCAAATGACTGTATATAGTATTGCTAATCTTAACTAATTGCTGTAAAGAGCTTTCTAATCCTTACGCAGAAGAGACACGAAATTATAGGCATTAGAGGTGCCACTGTGCAGCTTAGCATCACCACACTGTATTTTTGCCTCCTGCATTCACTAGCAAGATGAGCAAACCCAAAATTGCACAGGAAAGGAGGTGTCTAACAACGCATGTGAAATGTTATGATGCCTGTCACTGCATTCATGATAACCCAGCTGAGATATCGCTTATTAGCCTGTCACTTGCTACTTTGCTACTTGATTTCTTTTCTATGTTGCTTCTCTTATGCAAAGGAGGTCAATTCCCTTGTACAGACAACTGCCAGGTGACCTTTGTGAATCTCAAGTGCGATTCCTCCAAGAAAAAACGCCGAGGCCGCAAGTCACCATCAAAAGAAGTGTCCCATATCACCACAGAGTTTGAAGTGGAGATGAAGTCAGAAGAAGTCTCAGGTTTGTGAAAGATCTGTCTACGGAGAGAAATCAGAATTTAATTCCTCAATGTGTTGTTAAAATCTCTTTGAAGCTATTTCATGAAGCTGCCACGCAAACCTTTTAGCACAAGCCTCATTCAACAGCCTTTCCAAATGCAGAGTTTCAGAGATTTAATTGAAAGGAATCAGGTATGAAATTAAGCCAAAGGAACAAAGATTGAACCTGCAGCAGAATTCCTTCAAAGCCTCAAGTTAAGTCATGTACTTTAATTTAGTCTGATTTCTTTAAACAGCAGAAGTGCTAATTGATGCACAGAGAATGTAAGGATTAGATAGAAGTTCTGCAACAATGACGATAAAAATATCCTCCAAAATGTAAGTTGCTGAAACTTCAGTCTGAGAATCAAACATTTTTATCACACATTTGGTAAATTCATGTTTTCATAACAAACTTCAGGAAAAAGAAGAATTGCTTCGAGTTATTCATGAGATGGAATATTACGCTATAAAATCCAGCCAAAGAAAATGTGGGCTGAATTCTATAAACATGTCAGTCCTCAAAGGCAGGTTTCTTAAGCCATAGGGGTACCTCACTAGCCAAGTAATTCAAACCATAATCGTGCCAGAAAGCACCTTTCTTTGTGTCACTTGTATTTTGGTCAGGAAAGTGGGGAGAATTCCTAATCAACTGAGTAAAGCATGGGCAGAGGAAATTCAGAAACATTTGTGGTGGCAGACTGAACACATATCTGGAAATACAACACAGTGGGAAATGCACCATTCCTCTAGCAGTGCACAAAGCACCAGTGGCTGCTACTCTCTACAACAGAGTACAGCATTCTCGCACAGTGCCAACTTGATTTTGCTGGCTAGATTGATGCTTTCTGCAGCCCTCTCCCTGTGCACTCAGCATAACCAGATTTCTTAATGTTAGCGATACCAGCACTCAGTGTGCACTTATAGGCTGTGAAACTCAATTTGATGGACCGCAGTGTACTGCCTTCTCCCTTTAAAAGGCCTGATTTTGAATACAGTGAGCTGCTTCTACAAGTTATATGGAGAAGACAGGGAAGCAAACAGAGGTTTTAGAGTGCATTGCAGGCTAAGCTTTTTGTTAAGGACCTCTTTTTAAACATGAATCTCAATTGCTTCTAGTTTTCTTATCATTTCCCATCTAGACACCTGTAACATTGACTGTGTTCGGAAAAGGATGGAGCAGAAGCTGCAAACTGCAATCAAAACATTGAGGAAATCTATTAATAAACAGCAATTTTACATTCAGTTTTCTGGGACAGAATATGAAGTGGCTCAGAAGCCAGCTAAAGCTACTGAAGGGCATGAAGCTTGCAGTACAGGGCAAGTGCTGCAGGATGGAAAATGCGGTAAGTCCCAACAACACTATTCAGCCACATCCCCCAAAACAAGCAATCCAAAATAAACTTGTCCCTAGTGAGCCAGGCAGGGAATCTGTGAGACATCAGACAACTTAGATCACTATTACTCCGCATATGTGCATGGACCACTGACGGTTCATAAGACTTTGAAGGGAGTTCATTAAATGATTGCAGGAAAACAAAACAAGCATATATATGCGTACATTCCCATGCTGTCAGCTGGTATGTATCAAGGCCTGCCACAAGGCAATGTTGGCAATTAGTTCCCAGTTGCTCCCAGCATCTTATGAAAACATAATTACAGTTCTGTAAAACAATAAAACGGTGTTTGCCTAGATGCTGTGTATTTAGTTTTATATCACCTCTCTCACTCTCCTCACCACCAAATAATCCATGATCCACAGATATATTTATATTTAACACTCAAGAGGTCCAATTAAAAAAAAAAATCTATAGAAATCTATTTTAACTTTATGTAAAATACCTAATTTCTTTAAGCCTTTTCTGAGGTTATCAGGCTGTAGTGCTTTACTAGCAAACCTAGCGCAAACCTATTAATGGCAGTTCTCAGCACTGCAAGCTTTATAATTCCTTAGAGTCATCTTTTCAAAATCAGCATATCTATTTTTCCAGCTTCTTTTAGACACCAAGTGATTTACAAGCAAAAAGAAATAGTTAAGTGCAGATCTGATAGCTGCCTCTAATTAGCTGGTTCAGAGGCTGTTTTCATCATATAGGAACAGTGATTTAGAAACTGTGTTGAAAGACTGTTGCTATTAGTGTCTAGAAACCCATACATTTTAACTACCTATATCCAGCAGAGAAAAACATTTAATGCAGTTATGTGCTTTGTGGCAGCAAGAAAAGCGTGTGGATTCATATCTATATTTAAAGCACTTTCCAGTTCAAGTATTTGAGTGTCAAGAGACATAAAATATTACATGGGAGACATTGCCCTTAGAGAAATCTCTAGAACTGATCTCAGGCGACGGACTTTTTGTAGTCGTCTTCCATAAAACCAACACATAAACGCACCTAGTGTAAACTAAAAATTCACATCACTTCCCATACGTTATGCACCACTGTCTTAATTAAACTGCAATATACTGTTTTAAGACTGCATCAGCTTTATTAACAGCATATGTCTGATAAACGCTTTAGTGCAGTACAATGCCATTTAATGGCTTAAACAATAGAAGAAGGACCTCGCCCTGATGTAAATTGACCTAGACCGCAGTGGAGATGGGCCTGTTTACATCAGGTGAGGATCCTGGACTAACATATGCAAAACATATGCCACTATAATACTGGGGCCAAAGAGATCCATCTTCTCTAAATGGTTGATATAAAGGCAAATGATGTGATCAAAATGAAAGTCCTTATGTAGATTCCCCTTTTCTTTTCTCAGTTACCTGCAGCACGGGCACCTTTTATAGCGGAGAACATAATCAGTGCGTTCCTTGCTCACCAGGAACATACCAAGACACAGAAGGTCAACTTACCTGTGAACCTTGCCCAAGTAACGATGGACAGGGAGTAGCAGGCGCCCGGAACGTGTCAGAATGTGGAGGCAAGTTTAATTTGATTATAAAAGGATTAGGTGTTGCCACACAGCCTGTGAGGCATGGAGGCTAAAAGCAGGGAGAGCCTTCCACACTTCTGTCTTGTAAAGGTAACAGAAGAAATCTCTGTGCACTTACAAGCAATACACAAAATGTTTTGGCTTGTTCCATCCGCTGACATTGCCGACAAGAAGATGGGACCTGCTGCAGCAATGTGAGTTATGGTATGGAAATGAGCAAGCCGAGTAAAGCACTTTGCTTCAAGTCAGGTATGGAATCTGGACATACCTGGACTTGTAAGGACTCGTCAGGTATATTGTGAGCCAAATGGATGGATTACTTTGGACTGGTATTGGTGAGTCTAATGAACCTGCTGATTTAATGTTTTGCATGAGATGCAGTTTACCTGGTCTAATCAGCAGCAATCATAATTTTGAGAGAGTTACGCTGCAGGAATCTGTAAGCTGGACTCAGAGCTAATGATTGCAAGTTTCAACGCTGCTTGAATTCACTGTAGCTTTTGGCAAGTGATGTAGCATCTCTGACTCAACTTCATGATATATAAATTAGATGATAATGATGATAATACCTGGTTTCAGAAGGGAGCTGTGATGTTCAGTTTGCTAATGCTTTTACTGTAACTTGATCAAGATAAGGTTTTAAGACATAACTGTTAATTACTTTCTTTACCTTATTTCAGTACAGATGAGCGAAATCTAGTTTATAGCAGATGCATTATTTGACTTCGAAAGAAACCTGTCCCGCCTGCTACACAAGTTCTAACTTTAAAACTCATTCATGTAATTTACGTTAATGCTTTTTTCAAGGATATCTAGAGTGAACACACAATGAATGACCCTTGAGAACCTGCCGCTTTTTCCCCATCCACTGAATAAGAAAATAACTCTAGTGTCTCCAGTAAAAACATATGGTAGATTTTGCTGATCTACTGTATGAAGGAACTATCACAGAAAAATTCTTGAAATGCTTGTGCGTCTTTGTTACGTTGACTTCTATTTAGCCAAAATCCAACAAGAATAGATAAGCAAAATAAAATCTGAGTTTATAAAGGCTGAATATAGTATACTGACCAAAGCAGCACAACAACTAGAGGAAAAAGACTGTTTTGTTTCAAGGCTTGCATTTGAATTATTGTTCTGCACAACAACAGAAAGAAACACTTCTGATTATTTTCACAGAGTGGATCTGTCTCAAAATGTTTATTGTCAGATCACAACAGTCTGTTTTTCTGCTCAACTCTCCCCTTTTCTCTTTCTCTGGAAGTGGCAAGAGAGAATATGCTTTGGACTTCATAAACCTCCCTATCAAAGATTTTATCAAAATCAGGATGTCTCCATAAAATGTGTCAGCATGTGTGATGAAACAGTGTATTTTGATGAACGCAGATTTTGTTAGAAATGTACTCACCACCTGTAATCAATAGTTTCTGCATCATATCTTCTCGAGCAGTAATGCCTGTAGTAACAAATAAGCTGTGACTGAAATCCTCACCCCTACAGGTGAGGCCCATACAAGAAGTATGTAAGAGATTTTAAGTGCCTATTGCATAGAACTCTATGTTGTAGCTGCAAGTGAATAAGATGCTGTGATACTTAAGTTACAGGCGATCCATGTAAGTACAAGGCCAAAACACAATTGGGAAACCTAGTCATTTGGGGCATTTTTCAGGGAAATCACCTCGTATTGATTTTGTTGGCAATTTCAATACAGAAGGCAAGAAGGGAGCAAGTTAGCTCATTCTTGTATACAGGTAAGGATTGAGACATATTGGTGCTGAAAGCATCGGGTATTTAGCAGTATTAAAACCCAACTGTTCCGCTTCTTTAAAAGGATGTCTGTAAGCCACACTTCACAAGTACTTAATTTTCACACTAAAATCCAGATCCAAATCCACTCTTCATTAACTGCCTTCATGTTGAAGTCCCACGACTAGTTGGACCAGACCAGACGGATCAGTTTTGCTACAAAAACAATAGTAGAATTGTCTTCAAATTAGTAATATCGTAGTATTTCTCAGAGGTCTGTGTCACAACAGCCAGCTTGTAGGCATATTCCAGCCAGCTGGGATGGAAGCACAACTAAATCCCAGAGATCCTGGTCCTATAGGTGTCCATAGGAGTTTGACTTTTGTGGGGATAGAACTTGAACTTTGCTTTCGCTCAGGAGCTCTCGCTCATCCTAAGTGCCATGTACCCAAGATGCTGGATGCCCCCAACATTTTCCAGCAAGTATCAGGGTTCTTAAGAGACCCCAACGCCCCCTAGAGCTGTCAAAACTTTCAGGTTTTCAAGCCAGTTGTTTCTGCCTGCTGTTCAGTTCTCAGGGAAGCTAAATTACAAAGTATTGGGATTAGGCAACCTCAGGGAACACCTAGCATCTCAGAGTGCTGGTCTCCCAGGCTGGGGTGGTGTGAAGATATGCATTAATGCCGTAATCTTGAAAAATTTGACATCCTGATTCTCAGGGAGTAAAGTACTCAAGCTAGCAACAACCAAGCCAAACAAATGCCTATCAGAAATCAGAAGAGCAAGTTTTGAAACTACCTTGTATCTGTCAGTAGACTCATTCACAAAGTGCTTTGCTTTACACAAATCACCATTTTCTGGCAGAAGAGCTTCTGACAAGCACTAGTTTTCACAGCTACCTGGAAAGCTGCTGGTGTCAGCTATTCTCACAGACAGGGTGCTGGACTGGTCCCATCCAGTCTGGTAAATCCCATGATCTGCTGTTCCATATCTATAAAATGGAGATATAAAAAACAATGACTTGCTTCATAGATATGGTGCAAAGTTTCATTTTTTCCTACAAAGTGCTTTGAAATTCTCAGATGAAAGACGTGGTGAAAGTACAAAGTATTCTAACAACATCTTAATAGAGCCCTTGCTAAAAGAAAAAACAAACAGAAACATAGGTAGCAAAGAGCTTATTAAGAAAGTAGTTGTATTTACTGGTGTTGTTTTTAGGAAGCAATTACAGGAACAATGCAAAATCAGCAGGTAAGGTTAGAATTTGATCTGCAGCTGTCTCGATGTCAGGTGTTTAAGTTAAAGGAAGCATCGCTAACTACTAGTGGGTTTTATACTTTGTGCAGAAAAGTCGGCTCACTAATACAGATGATCGTTTTCAAACTTCTAGGGCAGTGTTCTCCTGGGCACTATTCTTCAGATGGTTTTAAACCTTGTAGAGTCTGTCCTCTTGGCACATATCAGCCTGAACCGGGAAGGACCCTCTGCTTCCCATGCGGCGGGGGGCTTGTGACCAAGTATGAAGGTGCTGTTTCCTTTCAAGACTGCGAAACCAAAGGTGAATTTAAAATCTTTCCACGATTCATGTTCCTGCTGTTTGCCCTTTTGTTTGTAATCTTCAATGCCAGGGGGCTTCGAAAGGCTCTAAAACAAACATAGTCACTGCATGTAGAAACAGTGTGTGATGAAATTAAATGGTCAGGAAATCTGTAAACTAGAACTGATCTAGAGAGGTTGGGGAGACTGAACAGGCTTTATGGTTTTTCTTTGGAATTTACCACAGGCAGGTACAGAGTCAGCGCTGTAACTGGTAAGTGAATCAGCCCCACTGCATGGCAAGAAGTAAGACAAACTTGCATTAGACAATGCTTTAGCCTTCACGTCCTGTGTATTTTTATTTACCAAATTAGAAAAACTAAACACTCCAGAAATTATATGAAGTTAAGGATTGATTATTAATGGGCTAAGCAGAAACTGTTGCGTGTTCCATAACGTCAACTTCTGGTGCAAATGCTGAAGAAGGAGTCTGCCAAATGCATTTTGATTTAGTTACTGGAATGACATGCTGGCCCTGGCAAACAGACACTGATGGAAACCTCTCTCCTGCCATTGTGAAAGGCATTTTTATTGTTGAGGCAGATATGTATCAGCTTCCATTTATTACAACTCATTGGAAGCCACTGTTTTAAATACAGTGAGAGACATAGGTAGCACGTGTTACTAGTTTGTAAGGGTTTAGCTCTAGTCCTTGGAACATAATTCTAGTTAGAAGGTCCTTTGTAATGGGAAATACAGGGAACTGGTGGGGGTTTTGGCTTTTATGGCCTAATAAGTATATTGCAGAACAGGGATCATGAGGTATGTCCAGGGTAGAGGAAAGTTCTCTCTGCACTGAAGATTGCTACCTTCTGAAAATGATACACCTCCTACCTTACAGTTCATTGTTCTCCTGGACACTACTACAACTCCACAACACACAGATGTATCCGGTGCCCTGTGGGAACGTACCAGCCTGAGTTTGGTCAAAACTACTGCATCACCTGCCCTGGGAACACAAGTACAGATTTTGATGGCTCCACTAATGTTACGCACTGCAAAAGTAAGTTGCATTTGTATTAGTTGTGAGATGAAGTGTATCTTCGGATCTGAACTGCAACTTGAAGGTTCCATCTGTCAGGCTAGACTTGGATTCTGTATTTCCTAGTTAGCATATAACTACTGCCAGAGGGAATAGTAAAAATTGGGAAAACACCGAGAAAAAAACCTGGAAAAGTACCACTTGGTGCATATGATTGTTTTAGCTTTAATGTAATTTGGCAGAGTGCCAGCTGTAAGTTAAAACTACAGAGCTTTTGGTTTCCCAGATCCTGTAAGTTGTCTTGCAGTGAAGGATATTCCTCCGTGTCTCTGTAGAGCACAGTATCTTTTATCAGAGTAATCGCCATTTTATAATCATTATAAAATAGTAGGAGATACGGTCACGCATACTGCAATTGCCAGGTAATCGCTCATGACAGTGAAATCTTCTCATAGGCTTTTTTGCAGTATTCAGCCTCCTATCTTCAATTACCATTTTAAATATCCCCAAGGATTCCAGTGCAATTTTATTTGCTCTTTTGTGAACAACTGATTCTTTTAGCCAAGCAGTTTTTTTCATCTCTACCATGCTAATTTAAGAGAACGTCTCTATAATAATTAATGTCATCTAAACTAACTATTCGTGTGCAAGTCTATCGTAATTTTTTATTCTGATTATGTGCCATGTGTCTTTGAAGCCCTTCATCACTTCTGATGTAATTTGAGTAAATTAGATATTTGTAAGGAATTTGAAGAAGTTTAATGATTTTCCTATAAAATAAAACCGTCCTTGTCACTTCAGTGTCTTAGATACTCCCTGTTTTCAAGCCAATTTCTGACCTTGCATAATCTTTGAGGCTTGGATTAAGCAAAATATTTAAACATATACCTAGTTCTATGTGGGTGAGTAGGCCTGGAGAGATCAAGCTTAAGTAACTTTCTGAATCAGGCTTCTGTGGCAGATTCAATAGGCGTTTTGAAAACTCAGAAAGTAAAACTGATCCGTCAATGGAGATTCTTTATTAACTGGTTTAATCTAAGATAAAGCAAGGCACCTTGTGTACCTAGCTCAGTTAGTAGACATGGGAGCTGTCCTTGGACTAGGAGGGTACTTAGCAACAACTGAAAACATCAATGTGTTATCAACATTCTCCTCATACTAAATCCAAAACACAGCACTAGGAAGAAATTTAACCCTATCCCAGCTGAAACCAAGACAATCTGTAATCAAGATAAGGTTGGCTATTAGGATCATCACACGCATTCAGCTAAATCAGGTTAAAAAACAAGTGAAGTTAAACCAGAGTACCTTCTGCATGTCAGCATGGTCTCAGTGGTAACCACTGTGTGAGTACCTCCGCAATGGGATCATGTTTACTTAGCTGTGTTCGTTTCTTAATCAAATGTTAAAGCAGCCTGAATGACGCGTTGAATCAGTTTATACGCCGGAGATTAAGGTTTTGCAAATCAGTTGGAGCAGCCCTGCAGATCAAGTATTCCTTTAAAGGCTTTCCATGCTAAACAAAGAGGCAGCTGGAGAATGTATGCATTTCTAAAGCCACAAGGAGGAGTTTAGACTTGCTCTTGACAGAACTAGAAAAACACCTCAAATTAGCTAATCAGCTAACACAAATGCTAATTTATGTTTCTCCACAGACCAGCACTGTGGAGGAGAACTTGGGGATTATACTGGCTACATTGAATCGCCCAACTATCCTGGAGACTACCCAGCTAATGTTGAATGCATTTGGAATATAAATCCACCCCCAAAGAGGAGAATACTCATTGTCGTACCTGAGATATTTCTCCCAATTGAAGATGAATGCGGTGATGTTTTAGTAATGAGAAAAAGTGGTAAGTTGCCAGGCATGGGTTATATAAATATTTATTGCAAACTGACTGAGTGGAAAGTTCATATTGAAGGGACGACTGTCTTCATCTAGCCAGAGTTTCTAAAAGGATTGTTGAATGAGCTGGCACAGCAAGTTAAAACAGAACACTGTACCAATAACAATTAACAGAGTGATATTAATTATTCAGGTGTCTTGGCTGAATCACTAAGCAGTTAATGGGCTTCTGTCTCGCCCAATTATCTCATGGGATAAATCGTTGCCACTCTAGATGTCAACAAAGCTTTGCTAGGTTATATTGGGAGAGCTACCTCCTGTCATCTGTACAAATTGTGCTCTCACTTATCCTTTGCAAGTATATATACGCTGCAATTATTGCTAAATCTGGGCAGTGACAGAGGTTGGTACACCTGACACCCTCAAGAAATCCAAAGTTTTCCCAATTTTATGTGGAGTGGGGGGTGCATTGTGTCTTTGATTATGAAGTTAATTTAACAACTTCGGAAGTTAAGACACCAATGAGATGCACTCCTTCAGTCCTGTGTAGGCATCCAGTTTCTGGTAATCTGTTGCTAAATCTCCAAGAAGCACCAAACCGGAAAGGCAATTGTTTATATGGAGCTTTGTTTAAAACGCCATATTTTACATGCTAAAACAGTGTATTTTATTTGCCAAAACCAATTTTCACAACTTTTTATCCTTGAGGACTTGTGTTGACATCTCTATATATCAGAAGAAGAAACCTGCTCACTACAGATGGAAGGAAATTATATGTGTACAGATCAGTTTTTTAAAAGCAAAGCACTTACTGTAGCAAAACAAATGAGTTGTCCTTCTAATCCCAAACTGTAGTTCCAACAGTGAGTAAAGCCAGGCACATCAGGGAAAGGTTTGGCTTTCACTTCATGTCGTGATTTAACCTGGCAGGCAGCCAAACACCACACAGCCACTCGCTCACTCCCCTCCCGCCCCCCGGCAGTGGGACAGCAGAGAATCGGAAGGGCAAGAGTGAGAAAACTCATGGGTTGAGATAAAGACAGTCTAATAGAACAGAAAAGGAAGGGAAAATAATAATAATAATAATAATGATGATGATGATGATGATGATGATGATGATAGAATATACAAAATGAGTGATGCACAATGCAGTTGCTCACCACCTGTGCTGACCGATAACCAAGTAGCGATCGCTACTTCATGGACACGCCTACCATTCATATACTGAGCATGACGCCACATGGTATGGAATACCCTGTTGGCCAGCTGTCCTGGCTATGCTCCCTCCCAGCCTCTTGTGCACTTGGCAGAGCATGGAAGCTGAAAGTCCTTGACCATAGGGTACTTAGCAACAACTAAAAACATCAGTGTGTTATCAACATTCTTCTCATACTAAATCCAAAAGACAGCACTAGGAGCAAATTTAACTCTATCCCAGCCGAAACCAGGACACTTCAGTACCAATAACAGTACCAAAACAACAACAACACTGGAAAATGAGGGCAGTTTTTCAGAGCTGTGATTTGTGATCACTGTATGTTTGGCATCAAAAGAGCAGATCTTCCAAATATTTATCATAGTTCATGTACGATCAGCTGCTAACGCTACTGTGGAAAAACTGATGGCAGTTCCAGACTTACAGTTAGATCCACTCTTTTGCCCTTCAAGAATCCAAATCCCATTCAATTCAAAAGGTGTCTTTTTGCTAACTTCGGTGAAAGTTGGATCAGTCCTAGCAAGTTCAGATTTTAGGTTACACTTGTTATTTTCCCTAATTATCCTGTGGCTATGGAGTGGGTTTTTGAACTAGGTAAGAAGCTTTTTTCTCCTTTTGTTTGAAATTCATCTCAACTTAGAGGAGCCTCATGATACGTTCATAATGATTTGAAGACATCCTGCACCCTCCATCTGTTATTTATCTTCGGGGCAAATGGGGGAGTTTCTGGTTCCCAGCTATTAGCTCTGTTTCAGTATAGATAAATGACATTTTCTTTTCAAACCTACAACCAGGTGTTTTGCATTGGGAGGTGCTGGTCCTTTATGATCCCAGTAAGAAAGGCACTGAGACTCTGAGAGGTATCATTTAAAATGCTATTTATTAGAACTATCATTATAAGGAGAGAATAGTATATGTAATCTTACATCCCAATGGACGGTGGGAACAGTAGGTGGTGTAGCATCAAAGGGGCCTCTGATCCACAAGCAGCATGCTGGGCAGACCCTGTCCACAGAAGAAATTTTGCCCTTTCAGTCATTCAAGCTATTATAGGATTTTCTTACAAGGAAACAACACTATTTATCATTTCTACTGTCAAACAGAAACAATGTTCTCATGAGCACTTCTTGCTGCACTTCTAGATAAAGGCAAGGCCACGCAGTAGCATAATCACCGGTACCGAGTGGGAGCTGCTTGCAAGTTCCTCTCGTTACAAGGAGCTGGCTGAGGTTATCCTGCACAGCACAGGCCTGGCCATAGCCAGGTTGACTGTTCTGTGGATCATTAACTCTTCGCGTGCGATGGTCTTTTGGTCAGAATCACTACACCAGGCTATTACAATTCTGATAAGTGGTTTATTGCTATCAGACGAACTCGCCAAACCGGGCATGGAAGGAGCTGGTTACCACATCTGCCTGGGGTGCAGCTGACTGTTCTTATCTATCTGGGCCCAGCATACGGGAACCCTGGAACTCAATGCTAGAGTAATAAGTAATGTTGATAGTAATTTTATAAACGTCAGAAATTATCTCGGGCACCTTGCTGTCTACTTAATCTTCCCATTACCTTTGTGGAAAAACTTCCTTCTCCTTATAGACAGATAAAGACTACATCCCTTCTATCACAAAAAGCTGCTGCTCTCAGGAATACGTCAGCTGAGAAGTGTCTTGTCCATTTGACATTTCTGACCTCTAGACCAGGAAGGGTGCAAAAAGTTATTTTATAAAGAACATGTCTTTATTTAACTTTCTTTCTAGCTTCTCCTACTTCAATTACTACATATGAAACCTGTCAGACTTACGAGAGACCTATTGCATTTACCTCAAGATCGAGGAAGCTCTGGATTCAGTTCAAGTCAAATGAAGGAAACAGCGGCAAAGGATTTCAGGTCCCCTATGTGACTTACGACGGTGAGAATGGGATTGTTCTCCATCTTTGTGTTATATCTGAATTCCAGAAATTGTCCTTTAGAATCTCTCTTATGCTGATGACAGGGAGAGAAGAATGAGGAAAAACTTGATGTAACTCATTTTTAGTCCAGTGAATTACTTTAAAACCAGTTATAAAGACTTCGAAATAATACCTAATTTTATTTTTATTATTTTTTCTAATACTTTAAGGATGGACAGCAGGTTACACAGAATTCTTTAAACTTAATCCTTATCCCACTGAATTCAACGAGACTCCTTTTAATCGGCATTTATCGTATGCATAATGAGAATACCATTAATTGCTATGCATTTTAGGAAGTCCCTTCATCAAGTCCTACTGGTAACCCACACAATTTTGAAAATTATAAATTAATAAAATCACAAGTCCAACAGAGAAAAACAATGATGCAAAAAGAAATATCCTTGCAGTAACCACTTTCGTAAATCCACATTTTAAAACAGTCTGGCTTGTCATATAAATTATGCATTAAAGTGTATATTTTGGACTTTGGGGTGATTTCTCTTTTAACGAAACAGAGACTTTTCTGTGATATCTTTGGCAGCTGTTAGTCCATCTCTTTTCCAAACAGCTGTGCAATTTTGTGAATGATGAAAAAATCTGTATTAAGCTGGTCATTCAGGAATCAAAATGAGAGCTGTTCTCAGGGCAGAAGATAAGGATCTGTTCCTGACTGTGCTGCTGACTTCACATATAACCTTTGATAGTTATTTCATATCCCTGCTCCTGTTTCTTCACCTCTAGAATGCAGATAATAAAGCATTATTATCTGGAGGGAGTAGTTTTCTGGGGCTAAGTTGTTACTTATATGGATAATTCAAAATTACTGTTCTAAAGCAGTACAGAATTTTAATGTGAGCAGATTAAACTACAGCAGCTTGAGAGATATTAACAGGATACTAAATGTCTCAGCTCTGTCTTGAAGAGAAGGTCTAGCTAATGTCTGGCCATTATCCTCCCAAAGGATGTCACAGTCACTCAACTGATCTTTATTTTGCAGAGGATTACCAACAACTAATAGAAGACATCGTTCGAGATGGGCGATTATATGCATCAGAAAATCATCAAGAAATTCTAAAGGTAAGAAAATTCTGCTTTATCTGAGGCTAACCAAGAATTCCTTTTACTAAATATTTTCCCAAGATAGTTCTCATTGCCTTGATAGGGTCATAATATTTAAACCTCAGGAGTGACCCCAAATTAAATTCTCTGTCTTCTGAGGTTTATGCTGGTATTTGGAGCAGCACAAAATCAGTAGCTCAGCTGGGCTGAGCATGTGGGTACGTCCTTTGCTGAATCAGGAACTAAATGAAATGTATGCTAACATGATTGTGTGTTAGAAAAATTAGTCAACCAAGAATGAAGAACCTATTGTTTGAAGAGCCTTCTTCAGCCTCACTCTGGCATGTGTTTAAATGAGTCATTAAGTTAGAATTTCCTGTGCATTAAAAAAATGCATTTACCTAAATCACTATCCTGCCTCAACAAGACATAACCATAATGTAGCATTGTAAGCTGTCCATGAAATGGTTTTCTAAAGGCACAAGCAACACATTGGAGAGAATTGTGGAGGAAGGCTGCTGGGCTGCCATCTATAACAACTAACTAATTAA
Organism: Calonectris borealis; assembly: GCF_964195595.1. Lineage (NCBI taxonomy): Eukaryota > Metazoa > Chordata > Aves > Procellariiformes > Procellariidae > Calonectris > Calonectris borealis. The sequence continues at coordinate 77,009,379 of NC_134312.1, read as the reverse complement.
AACTGAAAAAAGGCTGTTCAGAAGGCAAAATTCAGCCGTGTAAAAGGAACCGATTAACAGCCAGCTCCCCTGGCTAGCCCTGCCCTAGCCCTGCCAGTATTCTCTCTCTAGAAGCTTTGAGGTCGCTGAGGTCCCAACTGCAGCGTATACGGTCAGGCACAGGCTCAGCTGAGGCTCTGAATCGAGGCTTTACCAAGGTACAGGAGAAGGTCCTTAAAGCGCTCAGCATCACTGAAGACCAGGCTTCTCTCTTGTTCGCCGAGGGAAGGCCGTGGACAACAGCATGAAACAGGCTGGAAGGGCAGTCAAAGGCAGCTTGCAACGCTCATGCCTAACTTCTGCAGCTGGTTTGTGGTTAACCCAGCTGTTACCCTCTCAGTTCAGGACCTTCCAGGAATGCTAATTGCAAAAAAACATCTGGCACAGTAGAAAGATTCATTAGTATAAAACTCCACAGCAACACGGAGTAGTTTCTTTACACTGCTTTACCCAGAATCAAGTTTTGCAAAAAAACCTGATTGTTGTTCATTCATTTTGAAAGCTGTGCAGACACTAAATCCAAACCCTATTTTTATCTAATATATATGTTGTCTCCCATAGGACAAGAAACTGATTAAAGCTCTCTTTGATGTACTGGCACACCCACAAAACTATTTCAAGTACACAGCACAAGAGTCAAAAGAGATGTTTCCAAGATCATTTATAAAGCTACTGCGATCAAAAGTTTCCAGATTTCTACGACCATACAAATAGTCTAGTGGTATTCAATTTTTGGTTACTTTGCATTCCTGTCAAATATCGTCTCTCCTCCATAGTAGAAACATTTGCTAATTTGAAGGCTCTTTTTTGCAGTCTTTGTTTTCAATTGTATATTGAAGAATACCTATAATGTTTTATAATTGTTAAAAGCCAATGTTCTGAATGGGATTTTTACTACAAAAAAAATTGTGCATCCCTGAGTGCATCTAGTTGAAGATCCAAATTCGTGTCTGCACTAGTGTATCTTCACTTTCCATTTGAAATTACATTATGTAGAAAATATTCTTTCTAGCTTTTTATTTTTCATCAACAATAACTTTTATCAAAGCAAAGAAGGAATCTATTCAAATCTGATTAAACTACCTGCAGATAAGTTCTGTTGTAGAAAGAAGTATGTAGTATAAATAATATTTGGATTTTGAATTGCACTTGAAGTTTATATTTGAATCTTTAGAAGAAAACAAAACAATCTAAATTTTGTTATTTCTCATTTGTGGCTTAGTGGAACCTCTGTCCAAGTAGAAATCAAAAGGGAAAAAAAAGAAGAAAGAAAGAAAAAAGAAGAAACAGATGTATAATTTTGTTTTATTAATTACATAAGATTGAATCCCATGCCCTAATGTCCTAACGTTTTTATCTGTCCTCTTCTAAACTTCTTCAGAGGTTTGCCACTGTCAATTACTTCATTGAAACAGATTTAGCTCTGGATTTTCGTACACCAGTTGGTCCCTTTGAAGGCATTTACAATAGGATAGGTGAGAAATGAGCAACAACAACAGTAGTAGTCTTGTTTTTCTTTCCATTAATAGAGCATCTAATTAAGTACAATATATAAATATATAAATATATACTTCTATTTGTGGGCACATTAGTAATGTTATCTTCAGTTACTGTAAATATTATTCATGCTTAAATCTTTACTCCCACACACCCTATTTACTCATATCTATTTGTAACTTTGTTTAGATGATTAAATGACTTCTCCAAGTGCTTGTCACTTCCGTTAACACCAAACTGAAGCCTTTTGGAGTTTTATAATACTGGATAATGGTTTACTCTGGGACAATCTTTTTCAACATACATTATTCCAGGAAAAATAACATCAGTTAAGATGCAACTGCTGCCCAGTGAAGGGTCAGCTATTGCCTCGTCCGTGGGCACCCCTCACATGCAGACCAACAGAGTTACCCCTGAGGACGACACACGTGAGAGGAGCTCACTAGGGAGGAATTCTTGTTGGATCTGTCATCTCTAAAACACTGGGAACACACCTGTATCACAGGCCCAGACTCTAAGCGGGGCGAGGGGGTGAACAGGACAGAGTTTTGCAGATGAGTTGGAGGGCAGCCCTTCAGAGACCCAGCGCTCCCTTTTATCACGAATTTGCACCGCAGTGCCCATCAGCCACGGGGACTGTACGGTCTGCAAGAGAGCATTAGCCTCGTGGTCAGGCCTTCCTCAGGAGTGACAGGTACTGGTGGGTTACAATGATGATAAATCCTGAGTTTCCTGCTGTTTCCTGGAGCGAATTTCAATGAGAGAGTAGCTGTTTTTATTAGTATTTCAGCCTCTTTACTTCTAAGTCCCTTCCTCTTGTATATCATTTTCCCTTTTGTTCCTACAAGTTTATTACAAGGAGAAATCAACTATCACGCCAACATACTTTCAGAAAAAGACTAACATACAGTTTTGCTTCACTGCATTTTTTTTGCATATCTACCCTGTAGTTTAGCGTACCCTTGGATGTTCTCAAAGACATATATTAAGGGTGGTTATGGTTAACTTCTTACACTTTCTTTTGTCTTTGAGCAAGTAATGTTTAAATTTACAAAGTTGTTTTCTGTTGGCTACAAGCGGTTGAATATTCCATTTCTAAGAGACACCTTAAGCATTCTGTTGATTTTTTCTACTTGGCCATCTTGCAGTTTGCTTGCCTTCTTTCCTTTTCTGTCGAAGAGCATAATTTTTTTCTTTCTATGCCTGAACAGTTTTAACTTAGGGTCTAACAGCTCATTTTTTTCACTGATGGATCGTAGGTCTTTGACGAGCTTTCTCTTTAATATATATATATTTATATATTAACCCTCATTTCAAAATGTAACATCTCCATAAAAGATCTTTTTTAAAGGCTGTTAAACCTAACTACTTGTGAGGATGTTGAAATTACTAAATATCCATTATGGGTTACTAACGGTGGACATTCAAAGGAGAACATCTCATCAGTCCTAGATTCAGTGCATGCCTGGAACGAAAAAGAAGTTACATGTATTTTCTCCCTTAACAGGAATTATTTGTAGAAAAAACCTAAATCTTAAAAAAGCAAAAATCTTTTTAGGTAATCAATTATGTGTAAGTGTATAGCTAAAAAACTACTTCAGCCAAACAGTGTTTCAAAGCCTGATAGGTTATTCAGAATTATTAGAATGGGTCAGGATTGCAGCCATCCTACTGAAAGATATGAAGGAAAAGAAATGAAAGATACGGAGAAAAACAACTTCCTCATTTGCTGAATGATTTGCAGCGATCTTTAGTATTTCAAACTTCAGTAAGCAAACTTTGGAACCTGATGCTGTGCAGTGAGTTTAGTAAAATCCTTGCTAAAATTTTTGTTTAACAACCACACGTTCGGACATAATACCACTGTATGACACTAGTGCCAAGCAGGACAAACTTCCTCTCTGGAACAGGGCTGAAAGTAATTGCCTTACAAGTCCAGAAACCACTGCCAGCCCCATAACAATGTTTTCCAGGTTCTTAGCTACACGGGGAATCCAGTGCCAGATAGCGACTATGAGAGGGACGTGTCCCAGTTGTGGCCGCTGTTAGTGGGACCTTGGTAGAGCTGTGAGAGGTGAATACAGGAGGGACTAGCCGCACTTAGTTCTGGTACAGCTCTGCCTGACTGACTGACAACTACATTAGACAAAACCAGGGTTTTGCCTAATTCATCCTGACAGACAACCTGGGAGTGTGTGTTAGCTCATATCCCCGGAGCCGTGTCAGGGCATGGACTCCACAGTCAGGACAGGAGGCTCGGGGACTTCTGTAGCAAATGCAGACTTTGTGTTGCTGAAAGCGGTGAAAGAAAGAGAACAATTTGGCCTTCAAAAGTATACAGTGAAATGCTTCTGAATATATAGGGGTTTCATATGTGAGATATTTAGGAAATGAGTTGGGTTTGAATGTTTGCAGCTCTGCATAGAAATGCCCTTGGATGTGCAAATTTCTAATGAAATAAGTAATGACAAGTGGTATATAGGACTGAACTGATTTCAGCTGATTTGTACAACACAGAATTTTTACATCAGCTCTAAAAGTTAAAAATGCTTTGACTTTCACACTAGATTTATAGTTACAGAAACTGGCCGTCACCAAATAGAAGGTGAGCTCAGCTCTTCATTTGTTAATATAGGTGTAGGATGTCTTCATTGTCAGAAGTCAGAGAACATATTGATACCATACAATAACAGTACAACAAGGAATGTCGTCTTCTATGGAGAAGACCTAGACACATTTGGGAATCAAAAACCATACAAGGAGAAATATGGCCGCCTTCAAGAAAACCAGCTTCATGAAATTAATTAATACATCGCAGAATATAAAATTTAGCTTTTACCCTAAACATGAAATATTGCATTTAAACATATTCAACAAACACAGCCCTGTATCTGTTCTTACAGAATTACACGTTGTATGCAGGATGGGTGCAACAACGTGTTTATGTGTTATTACAGGAAGGCTGAAGAAGCATCCATTTGCGATTGCCCAATTCCACGTCACAAACTGAGCTTTTTTGTTTTCAATTTGCAAATGCCTGTATGCTTAAAAGCTGCACCTGTAGCACTTACCATTTTAAGCCTCTCCTCCTGCTTTAAATACTGCACTTATTTTTAGTGAGGTGGTGGTGAATCATCCCTGCCTGCATACCATCACCACCTGCATACCTGCTGCAGTCCAGGAGACTGCAACAATCAGAAGTTGCTAATCAAGCTCTAAGTTGTGCCATAAAAGCGCTCGTTAGTGATTGCTGTGGGCAAGGTGCCTGTGTGTGTCATTTGCGTACAGGAAGCATCGGGATTCGGTGTTCAATAGATTGCCACCTGCATCTTGCCTGCAGTAGCAAGATTTATTCTGCCTGAAGATGTAGCTCACCAAAACTGAACTTAAAGCTGCTGAAGTCTTCTTTCAGCCCATTTTCTTGCCCTGCCTTCCTTCCTCCATCATACATTAGATTTTTACCTAACGACCAACTTTTCAAAAGAAATTTATTTCCTCATTGTGCCTCTCCTATAGAATAAAGTTAAATCACAGTGTGTTATAACTACTGAAGATTTAGATTGATCTTTCCTACACGTTAGCTTTCCTACACATACTAGGGTAAGCTTACTTAAAAGTAAGTAAGTTTATTTAAAACTAGCTTACCTAGTAAGCTAGGTTTAGTTTAGTTTAAGTTTAGTTTAGTTTTAGACTAGCTGAAATAAATACAGGCTTGGTCACAGAGTTTTCAGAGAGTCCGCATTCTGAGTTGTCAGCGGGTTTTGAAAGAGCACAGCTCACCTGTAGTCCTCTGTCTGTAAGCAGAACGCAAGGACGATGCCACATGAACGAGAAACACGCTTACGTGCATTAAACATTCAAAGAGGAAAGTCAAACCCCACCCCGTGCCCCGTTGTAAGCGTGACCAACAGACTCGCATTTCTCAGGTCAGTCTTCTCTATGAACAACCTGGTTTTAATCTTGTGGATAACAAGTGACAAACATCAGGAGCAAAAGTAGTGGTGTGATTCTTATACAGGAACTGCTGACGGGTCTTTGCCAGCAAAACCTAACTGCTCTGTGCCAGTTCCCATGTCTGGACTCTAAACACCTTTGAGTGCTCTTAAAAAAGAAGCTGGAGTGAAATCTTCAACAACTGAATCCATGGCAAACTTCTCAGCCACCTCAGGGGTCTGGATTTTCCCTTTTCTAATGATGGGAATGAGCAACACACACAGTTACTTGTACCTGTGCCATGAGTTCAAGTAGTTGCATTTTTTTCATAGTTTAAAACCACTGATTGACAGGAATGGTAGTAACTGGAGAAGTTCTGTAGACTCTCAATACTTTGAGACTTTAATGAAATAGTTGTCTAGGATGAGAGACTGTTGTAAGCACTTGGAGGAAAAAAAAAAGACTTTTGTCTCCCATAAGAATTTATGGAAGAAGGGAAATTTCTGTAAGGTAGTATGAACTTATTCCTCAGTGTGAGACTTGGATTCAGAGAGGTGTCTCATGTTTTATTGTAACATTTTTCATCTGAATAGAAACAGACTGGGAAATAAACTCTTAATGACAAAAAACTGTTATCTAAGTATCTGAATATATACAATTCCAGTTTGTTATTTCATTTATTTATTCTGTTTCATCACTAAGCTTTTAATCTATAAAATTAATATGTAATATACAAGAGTAAAATGTACAGAAGTACCTTTAGATGTAATAATTTAAACCACCTGTAATCAGAAAGCGGAGATAACAAGTTTAAAGATATACAAACAATTGCTATTCAATTTTAGCTGAGTTTCTCAATATCTAGAAAAAGAAGTGGCTTTGCTTAATTAAACTTTATTTTAATGATTGTGAAAATATCTTTTTTTAGAGTTTGCCTTTGTTACTTTTTTAATTAAAATTATTTTGTAAATATTGTTTTCTATGTTTTATACCTTAGAAAGGCCATTAATTTGCATTGACAGCAGCAGATACTCAACACGATGATAAAAAAGGTACTGTAGGAGACGGGTGGATGTGGTCAGTAGTCAGATTCATCCTTCCAGATTACTGCTCCTCTATTTCTGCAGTCTCACTGGCATCATAGGAAGAGTTTTCTGGGGCAATTTAACCTGCTCATTTTCATAGAATTGACTCTCAAGTGTCATTCCGAAGAGCTTACCATTTTCATAACATATAAAGAATATGTATATTAAGGTTAGTGCTAGTTCTTCTTCCATTGTTAGATTAAGAAACATCACAAAACTCGGAAATAAAAGGGTATTCAAAAGATTATGCCCAAATATAGTATAAAGACAAGGAAAGGTATGGTATCTCTGTGCTCCTAGGTAGCAGTGGAAGTGATAAAACCTTGTATGGGATCGGATCATGGAGCGTTTTTTAGGCAAAACTGCCGCTGAGGTCAGTGGTAGTTTCACCTGCATAAAGTTCACTATGATTGTCTCCATCATCTGTTAAGCAGGAATTTCTGGTAGACTAGATTTCGGGGGAAAATACCTGGAGTGTAATACTGGTTTCTGTACCAATTTGCTCTATCTAAATCACTGGGCAAGAGTGACATTTTGAACTAAACCCTTGTAGATGCTGCTGGGACTTCTAAGCTTTATTACCAATGTAAATTATGTACAAACAGCTACTTCCATATGAAATGTACCATGGTAGTTTAGAGCAAAGATAGTGAATAACTGTACAAAATTTGATACTTAGAAAATAAAATACAGTGGTCTAAGCTTTACCAATATTTTAACAATACTGTCAGATTTGTAGTAGAAAATGTTGTTGTAAATGTACCTTATAAGAAAATACATTTCCTTTTGCCTCTGTATATTAATAGCTTTGATTTCTATGTCAAAGCTCAAAATGAAGCACGTAATAAAACTTTTGTTAAAATCACTTTCATAATAAACGTAAAATGGAGTGGATACCCCTGCTTGCTATTTATTTGTGTACATGGAAAAGGCTCCACGCACCAGTGTAATGTAGACAGGAATCAGAAGAGAACTTCTCTTTTTTGATACCATTTATATATTTCGGTCTAATTTTCATCTTTAGGCAACAGAGAGCTTTTTCTTTCTCATCGAACAGCTGGAATTTGTGAGTGCTGGGACACTGAGTTTAGTTCCTTCCAAATAGACTTCAAGGAGAGTTTTTCAGAGCAAGAAGAAATCCTGGCTACAGCAAAGCACCACATCATCCACGTCCCTCCAGGACCTTTAACCATTTCTTAAAATAACTCTGACGTTACTGTGTATGTCTAATGCAGGTGTCCTTTCCCTCTATTGAGAAACTGCCTCAAAGAAAGAAAGAAAGAAAGAAAGCAGAAGGAAGCGCTCTTCCACTGGTGGCCTGATGGGCTATTCGCACCACAAGCTGCTGAGAAGACACGTGGCTTCCAAACTCACCTGCTGCTTGTCCCACTGAGGACTAGGTTGAGAGGAAACTACGCTTGCACCCAAAAACAATGATTTAAAGAGAGATCAAAAGCGTCCTTTCCCCCTCCAGCCCCGCTGCAGAAAAAGTGTATTTGCCCAGGCCCTCCTTGCTGCTGAATTTTACGATGATAGTTACACTTTTGCAGTCCAAGATTACAAAGCAAGTAGCGTTTGTACAATCAGTGGCCCAAGTGAAACTCCTGATGCTGATAACGATGTAAATGGATGATGACAGACTGGCAGAAAATAGACTATCTGTAGTGACATCAATAGCTCAGTTAGATCTGATTTAAATAATCTTTTGCAGTTTAAGAAGAAGTGCAAGCTGTCATTAAGGGTACACAGCATGCTAGACCAGACAAAATGCATGGATGTTATTAATTCAACTGATAACACCTGGTAACAGGTTTGCCACTTGGCAGTGCTTGTTAGGAGATGAGCACAGCCCACGGAGCATTGTTAACACTACAGCAGCCACCTGTAGAACAGGCAGGAGACGCCATGGTATTCTGCTGATGCTCTCATGTAAGCAGTTTATCTTGTTAAGAGAAAGCATTTATCAATATGACAGTATGCTCCGTTGATTTTATATATGCTGTAAATTATACAAATACTGTTGGCATGACTGGTGACTATTGGTGTCACTGACAGGTTTGAAAGGCATAAAGAGAGAGACAGCTACATTCTGACTGGCTGCAAAAAATGAATTACTGCCTTTTTCAGCTAGTAGCAATCCACTTAGGTAATACGGGCAGTTATCCTTGTTACACTCCAAGAAGATACAGCATCACTTTCATCAGACTACAGACGGTGCCGTGTGAGATGGCACTCAGCTGTCTTTATAGCTTCAGAGCTTTAAAGGCATAATAGGAAAAGTCAGCTCCTATCAAAGACAGAAAAAAGCTGAACTTAAAAGTTCCTAAAGGTCATTGGAAGTCAAATTAATTACTGGTAATGAAGTACCTAAGTACAAGGGCAAAAGCCACTGAAAGTTCAGCAGTTGTGACAATGCGCATTTGAGTACAAGATCCTAGTTTACCGAAACAGGCATTGCCTGGTGAGAATCGCAGAGGGGTCCTCATTTCAGGTCGCGGAGGGGTTCTCATTTCAGATCTTTCCATGACGTCCCAATGGGCTCACAAAACATCATGGCCTGATGAACAGCGCTCCGGCGCGACCCAGCAGGTAAGTGAAGGCAGACTCTTTGTTCAGCCATCAACACTGACTGACTCCTGGTGTCACAGAAGGGGTTTGTCCTGTACAATCATCATAAAAGGCTATTTTTACCTCTTAAAAATAACATCTAAATGGGCAGTCAGCTGTGAACTACTGGCATCATTTCTCTGAATCTTTTATGTAAGTTGCAAACCAGACATCATTCCCAGAGCATTTTTAGGAGACATTGCCCTGCCCTGGATGCATTTTCTTTCTTCCTCTGTTCTATGTAGCCGTGCTTGAACTCCTATAGCACATGAAGCCAACACAGCTGCAGTCTGCTTTCTCCTGCCCTTGTGTGCATCTTGCTGCTGCTGTTGCACCCTAGTGCCCCAACAAATTTCCTTCTTCCATGTTGCTGGACAGGCAACATTAACATAGATGCACTTGCTCTAGGTAGCCACAGACTGGTTGTGCTACAAAATGTTTCTATGTTTAAAACGTAAGAGAAGTACCATAAGTGCCCACCTCTGCATTTTATCCAGTATGGTATTTATTTAGGAGTCAGCACTATTACCAGCCACGGCTTTTTAATGATCATTTGAGGAGATCCCTCACTGACTAGCTCTAGAGACCCCCACCACTGCCCGAGGAGATGGATGCTGGGCACCTGGCCTGTCAGCATCCTGAGCCACTCCAGCATGAAGGTGACACACATACCAACTGTCACCTCTGCTGTGTGCCTCCCGATGCGCAGTGTGAGATGCTACACTCCAACAGCACTTCTTAACATGTAGAATAACATGCAGAATAACATCACCTCCAGCTCACTTGTGTTATGTGTACAACAGTATTCCTAAGGTAATGGTCATACTTTTACAAAAGTAATATATTAGACAACATGCTATGTATGCCTAAAGACACAGGAAAAGGAGGAACAGGGATCTGCCTTTCTGAAGGCGCCCAAGCAGCTTGTGACAAACTGCATTACCACCTGTGGAGGTGCAGCAGGATGCCTTGGGATTAAGGGCAGCACGCTGGATTGCCTACATGGACGTGACACGAGGCGAAGATCCTTGGAGCTGCCTGGCAAGCTGGCTTTTCGTATCGTACCCCCGGTATGAGGGCAGCCTCCCTCCACCCCAGTACTGCTTGAGCAGGGAGAGTGTCTTTGAAATTAAAACACCTGCACTTGTCAGTGTGTGTTATGTCAGCACATAATATACATGCAGTAAATATGTTTCTTGGGGGATACAATGAGTTAAAGTATTGTTTGTGCCAGACAATTTGTTTGGCTTATTATCCTTAAGACACTGATCTCTTGTCAGACCTTTAGGCCAGAGGCTGGGCCCAACCTGCTAAGATCATTCATCCACCTGCAAGCAACCCTCCAAGGCTCTTTTTCTCCAGGGCTTTTTCCAAACTCCACACTCAGACGGGCACCCACCCCAAGACCAAAACATGGGTTTCCCTCCTCACTCAGGTGCCCATCCAGCCCCACAACAGGACAGTGCAGCCTCACTGTCACACGGTAGTCCGGGTATGGGAAAGAGACTTTGCATAAGGCCCTTGATGGACACCAGCTGACAGGTGGGTGTTGCAAATTTAACTAAATTAGGTGCCTTATTTTTCTCACCTCCTTCTGTTGGTGGTTCAGCTGCTAGCCATGGCATATGTGGAAGTCTGTTCTACAGCTGTACCTGCAGCACTTGTGTGCAGCTACATGCCCAGACATTGCTGCAGTTCGAAGCTCTGAGTTGATGACCCCATGGCTGTCTGAGCCTTACGTGGCTCATCGCAGAGTCATGCTCGCAGCCGGTTGCTGTCACTGCCTCTGCACAGGTTCCTTGCCAGGTGAGTGCAAAACACAGTCAGTGCTGTTTTGGGGATTCTTTCAGTTAGAGGGGTGCAGCACCTTCCCAAAAATACACCTGTCCACAAAAGCAGGTAAGCAAAAGCTACACACAATCACTGCTATTTTGATGCAGAAGAATACATTTTGCATTCTTGTAACAGCATCTATGAGGTTTTAGGCTCACAGATACAGCTATGATGAAGTATTTACAGTAAATGTTGTTCCTCTCATCTAAGCCCCCATCTCAGCTTTCCATGCTTAGAAGTTCTAGTTTTACTGTTGAGAAAGTTGTTTATTTGAAAGCAAATGGTTTCTTTGATAACATAAGCTGCCCCTACATCCCTACCTCTCTTTGGGAGAAGGTTTCCCTGACACGCTGCCAAAGAGGAAGGTTCTAATGTGAAACAACAGGAAAATGAAGTCGGGAATGCACATCAGATCTATCGGGATCAGATGGCCACAAACATTTGGAATAAAGCCAGAAACTGCCAGGCTCACAAAACTTTGTAAAACTCGAGTTCTATCTGGGGGGGCAAATGCTACTTTACATATGCTAACTCATGATAAATTCTGGCTACAGGCTGCTACAGAGCAGGAACTAAATGGGGTAGCAGTGGATAAGCCATGGGGGCTGCTGTGACAGAGAGGCACAACAGCTGCATGGGTTGGCCCCCTACAGATAGTGCCAGAAGGCTAAATCCTCTTATTTTAGACGGGGGCAGTGCTAGTAAGCTCAGCCTTGCTGAGAATTTTTTGCATTCTCTGCAAATACCTATGTAAAGTAACCCATTAAATTTAACAAGCACTTTGCCTGAGTAAGGACTGCATTGTTCAGACACTGTAAATTAGTCAGTCTTCCTAAGAAAACAATCAGAATAATATACTGTGGTAACTTTTTCTTTACAAAGATTATCCACAAATACCTGCTTTCATAATGAGAGGCTGACAGTGGCATCTACGGCTCTGGCATCACAGGTGATCTATGCCACGGAGTAGGAATGACCGTTCCCGAAAGCCTCACCGTGCAGCCTGGTGGCTGAAGCCATGACGGGAGAGCGGTGAGTGCAGGACTCCGCTCCCTGCTCCAGGAATTACTTCTGTTGTGGAAAACCAGCAAAAAAGTGGGGTAGGCTGCCAAGGACAGCAGTTGAGTAAGACCGCATGAGGTAACTGTTGGACAAAATCAAGGAATAGCCCACTTAGTTGCTTCCGTCTCTCAGGGTCTTATCTACTCTTAACTCCAGTGATTCTGGCTGTCTTTTATTACTGCTTGGAGTTTATCAGCAGCCGTGTAGCCTGTCCCCAGACCTGCAAACTCACCCAAACAGCCTGGAAGCACAGACAGCTGGCCAGCGGCCAGGACTCCTACCCAAACTGAGGTGGAAGTGTAAACAAGTGCTGAGAACACACCTGCCAGAACAGAAATTATGTAAATCTCATGTCGGAACAGGATCACGTTCCCCTTGCCTCTGGACAGGGCCTGATCAGTGTGGCTCTACTGAACAAAGAAATGAAAATCCATCCCACTTTTCTTACTCAATCTGTCTAGGGAAAAAAAAGATCAACTTTTTTTGGGTAATTAAAAAGTTTGACTTACCTATAAACTTATTATATTTTCTGGGAACTTTCTTATTTTTATAAAGTCATCTGGCAAAAAAGAAGTAAACAACCGTTTGTTCAAATTAGCATAGTACACAACTTGAGACAACATTTGGTGTAGTGAGCAAAATCTATGCAAAAAAGTAAGTCGTGTAACTTGATATACTCGATATAGACTCTGTAGAACTGTATCAAGTTGTGTGCATATATATTATGCCATAAGGTATTGAGTCTATGGCAAAGACAGAAATGAGGGAAGGGTGGCACGTTTTAGGATACAAGTGCAAGATCACAGCCACCTTCTTTTTCCAAACCACAATATTAGCAAAAACGTCCTCAAACTCAGAGTAGCATGGTGGGAACCCAGTCAAGGAACACTGGAAATACAACTATTTTTTGATCTTCTGCTGTTTAATCAGGTAGGTCTCCTTAGCAACATCCTAGTAAAGCCTTTATGCTGGGGAAGTGTGGGAGCACAGCACGTGTGAGGCAGACACAGTCTCAGGCAAAGAGGAAGATTTGCCTGCATTTACTATTCAGATAGCCAACCTGAGGATTGTGCTAGATCCTCAACTGCAGAACAGTGATGTATAGTTACAGCATGTAGGCATTGGTTTTAACCTCTTTCTACTCTCTCTGTGCCAAGCTATTGCAGCACTGCACTTTACAGACCCTCCACCGGATAACTCTGTGATTACGTGGAGAGAGGGATTGCTGCTCTGGGTAGTTACATGGGACACCAGTCCAGCAACACAAGGCAGGGCAGTGAGCAAAGAGGTATTTTTTCAACATGGCATTCATGCACATTCTCCACTGACTGCACTCCATTAATTTGAGGCTTTCTTGACCAGCTACTGACCCTAAATTCCTATTTCTAGAACCTGCCTTTTACTTCCAGGGCTGTAGGACACTCCTGCCAGCACAGTGCCATGCTGCCAGCAGAAGCAGCGTTGAAGTCAGACCCTGGCTTGATTTGAGGATAGGCTGGCAGGAAAAGCAGTTTCCACGGTCCCTGGAGCAGACAATCCGCAGAGGGAGCAACACGGGCGCTCCCGGAAGCAGCAGCTCTTGGTTGCCACAACAGCAGGCACAGCAAAACCCCAGCCTGCGCTCCGAGCAGCCACCCATGTAAGACGCCTTGCTTTGCTCTTGCAGCTTTGTAACAATACCTGAGTTGAGTCCAAAGCTACCAGTAGTGTTTAGGGAGTCACAGTTTGATCTGGTTCAGGCTATTCCCTACAAAATCTGAGGAATGGATTTCCTTAGAAACGTCTTCTAAGCAACGCAAGAAAAATACTGGGAAGCCACCTCCCTCCTACAGATGCTTGCGAAGAGGAAGCACCTCCCTCTTACACTGACGGATATTGAAGAGAGGCCTAGTGTTAAAATTCACTTGTCACAGTTTTAAAAAAAAGCGCTTTAATTTAAAAAATGATTAGCACCGTACACGGTGCCAGTTTTTCCTCTGTGCACACAACTCAAAGAGACCATTTCCCATAGCTGTGGCCAGTAGTTAGCCCCTCGCACACCTTGCACCCCACCTGTAACCCGCTTCAGAGGCTATGGCGGGGGCCAACCCAAAAAGCCCCTTCATCGCGAAACACTGGGAAACTCATAAAATCTTGTGGCCAGCACCGCGCCACGAATTCTGCGGTTTTATTAAAGCTTAAGGGCAGGAGAAGAACAAAGCACAAGCAGAACACACACCTGCCCAGCACACTAAAGCCCCCTCAGGCCCCTTTTCCTCAGGGGTGACTGGAAACCGCCCGCGCCGCCCCCGAGGCGAGCCACCGCCCAACGGCTGCCCCCAACGGCCGCAACCGCCCCTCAGCGCGGCGAAGCCCCGCCCCTGGCCACGCCACGCCCCCCCAGGCACCGCCCCCGCCCGGCATGCTCCGCTCTGCGCCGGGGCGGGCAGCGGGAGTGGGTAGCGGTGGTGCCCGGCCATGTCGGAAGATGGTGAGGAGGATCTGCCGGCCTTCGTGGCCCTGCACGGAGCCGCGCTCCGCGCGTCGAGGGTCCCGGCGCGCTACTGGGAGAGCCTGTGCCGCAAGCTGCGTGGCGAGGTAGGTGGCCGCGGGCCGTTGCCGGGGGCAACGGCGCTGAGGGAAGCCCCCCGGTGTCCCCCGCCCCCGGCCCCGCGCGGTGTTTCCCGCCGAAGGGGCTTACCTCAGTGAGGACGCAACGGCGAGGCGTGGGGTTCCCTCTCCTCCCTTCCTTAGCTGGGCACGAAGCAACCGCCCCACTCCCGCCATGGTGCGGGGAGCGTGGGGGGCAGGCTCTCCTCACGCGTGCCGTGGTGGGGAGCGGGTCCCCCTTTCCCAGCCGGGGTGAAGAAGAGAGCCAAGAGATTGCCCTGCAGGGGAGGGTGGGAGAAGCTTCGTGCCGGTTGTGTTACCACAGCTGCAGCTTGGAAGTGTAAAAGAGATCAGGTGTATTGTGCATATCTGATTTCGTCTTGCTGTTGTCAGCGTAAAGCTTGAAAGCATTTGGGGATCCTGGTAACTGGAGATCCAATATTGGAGAGAGGTGATGAATATGTCTTAAAGCCTTCAGACGTTTTCGCCAAAGAGGAATATAGAAAAGCAACAGTGTAGTAGTAAAGTCGGGACATTGTCATATGTTAATGTATTATGGTTTGGGTTGGCTTTTAGCTGATCTTTTTTTTTTCCCTGGCTCTCTTCACTTCCACACTGGTCTACCCTATTCTCAATCATTTATAACTGTACAGAGCTAACCCAGTCAGCTTGTCTTGCATGCGTGTGAGTTGCCTGTCTCAGGCTGTTTTCTGGAGTGGTTTTGATCGCTTGGTTTGTTCATTCATTCTTGATCTGAGTAAAAGCTGTTCAGCTCTTGCAGAGAACGGGGATGATGGTAGAAGAACATTCTGGCAATGGTTAAAACAATAGCAATGCAAGGACTGCTTTGTAGAGCATCTCAGAGCGGTGGTGCTGTGTGACTTTTTATCAGGCCAAATTTTGGGCAATTTGTAAGCCTTTGTAAAATTGCCACTCATAGATGCAATGACATAAATTTGGGGACGTTGCTCTTTGTGAGCCTTTTTGAGTTCCCCTGTTGTAGCCCTTCCCAGGCAGCATACAGGCCATCCCTTTGCAAGGGCTGGGTATGTTTCAGCTGAAGCTGACACCAGGAGTCTCTGGTCTTGGCCTTGAACTAAAGGGAGTGTGGGGGCACAGGCACGCTCCAGGGTGGAGAATCCCTTTTTGCCTGTGTTTTTAGCAACCATCTGCTTGCTCCCTGGAGCTTTGTGATGAGAAAGAGAAGAGAAACAAAGTCGAGAAAAGGATTCATTTTGGACAAAGAGCTTGTAAAGACACAAGTTGAGTTTAGAAATTTTTTTCATTTTGCACGTACACAGCTAGCCTCAGTGGTGAGGAAAGCTGTCTTGGATTTATGGAGTAAAGGAACAAGGAACTGAGGCAGGAAAAAGACACAACCCGAAACTAATTGTCTGGAGACTTGAGAGTGCTCCAGGGAGTCTGGAGGAGTCTGCCTGGAGAAGGAAGTAAGAATGAGGTGAACTTAAAGTCCTGGGGAGAGAAAGAGATCTGATCGGAATCTCAAGGTATGGGGAGAAAAGGGAACTAACGGTGGGGTGCAGGAGGGCATGATGAGCAGTGGAGAAACAAGTGAGATGAGAGGAGAAGTTTCAGCAGGAAGTACAGGACAGTGGGGAAGGAGAGGGGACTGTAGTTTAACACGCATGGACAAGTAAACTAATTTCTAATTACTTGCACGCTTCTTTTCCCCCTCTCAGCTTTAAATTTGGAACAGGAGGGAAGCATAGCAAGTTATGATATAATCTGAGTGTTTATAGCACATACAGTCAGGAAGGGTCTGAATATGTTCCTGCTGCTTTCTAACTGTTCCGTGTCTGGTACTGCTAATAACAGAATACATGTGTCTTACAAAGAAAATAAAACTACATTAACTCAAGCATATGCCCAGTCACAAACTTCCTGTTGTATTATACCTCTCTCAACAAGCATACGTGCAAGTGACTTGGAGCAGGGAATATCTACTGCTCTGCTTAAATAGGAAGGTATGAGAAGGGATGTACTGAAACAGGATGAAATAGAAGGCAGTATAAAGCTGGTAAGGAAACCCGAATTTGCAAGATGTTGCATTGCCTTATGCCAGTATTACGAAGCTGGAGGTAGCTGGCAAACTTTGGAATTGTGCTGTGACCTAACGCAGGCTTAAGACTTCTGTCCTGTAGCTGAAATCCTTGCATGTTACCAACTTTGTTGCGGGGGGTGAAATTTAGAAGGTAAGAGGATAGAGTGAGGAGACCCATAGACCTGATGCTTTTACAGAGGCTGGGGTGGAGAAAGGCAGGATGAAGAAAGCATATGCCCTAAGGTGGCAGGCTGCTCCTTCTGTTTCATTTTGCTTGCAGTGGTGTCTGAGCCTGTTCTTTTGTACTGATGTTCCAGTGCGTGTGGAGAGAGAGATTTAATGATTTCGGTGTGCTTAGGAAGATAAATTAGGCTGCTGATGGTGCTTGTCTCTGCTATTGCAGCTTCTGGGTTTTATCCAGAAGCAGGGAAAAGGATATGGTGAAGACTGAAATGTCCAGGGAAAATTATTGTGAGGAGCACCATGGACTGGGATGAGCTCTTGAGGAGGTAGAGATGGAGCTACAGTACCTTACTTAGAACTGGATCATGTGGAGTGGGTGGAGGAGCAGCAATAAAAAAAGCAAAGGAGGTGAAGGGAAAGATTGAAAATGTTTTGGGAGTCTAGGTAATAAAGAATAACTGGGGGGAAAAAATCAGTGTAACATGAAGCATAGGATGAGTTTCCTTGTTTCATGTGTGAAGGTGGGAGGAATTTTTCATTTGTCCTAACCTGTTGCAAAGATTGAAACTTTCTAGCATTGAACTTGGAAAATTTGCATCCATAATACAGATAAAAATCTCTCTTACATCAGTACCTCTAGAACCCAGCCCAGGCAGCTGTTTTCCAACACACACACGTGCTTCAACATACAGAATGAATGCACCCTCCCTCCTATGTGTACGTTAAAGCCTGCGAGAAAAGTGGAGGGGTTTGGTTTTTTTTTTTTTTCATTTACCTTGAGATCTGCTGCAGCAGGTTTCCTTCTGAGAGCATTATGTAACCATGAATTGAAGTGGATTGCTTGTTCAAAACATGGTATATCTGCTAGATCAAGAAACCTGCTTTTATTTATTTATTTTGCAATTAGCATTCAATGTCTGTTGGGAAGCAAACTTCTCCACATTTCTGGCAGAAACTTGAAAGACAAAACACATGCATGTGTAATAATTTACTATAAACCGTAAAATTCTATTTATGTTACTGCAGAAACTGTCTATAATCTGGTTATAAGCCTGGGAAATACAGTGCCTGCATCTAATTTTATTCATAATCTTTTTTTTCTATTCCAGCCATATGCTAAGTTATGTGGCAGGCTTCTGTGTATTGCAGCAAGATTTCTGTGGCCCTGTGATGTTGCTGGCAAAGGACTGCTTAGAGTTTCATCCCAGTTAGAAATGGAGGCTTTTAATTAATTACTAGGAAGAATGCAGCATGATCAATACTACTACACTTTATTTTCCAGAGCAGGGGAGGGCAGGCTGTTGCTCAGAGGCTACCTGTGGCCTTCAAAGCAGTTTGTGTTGTGCCTAAAAGGAATTTGCTGAAGATGCCTGTGCATGGTAATTGTCATGACATGTGCCTGCTTTGTTATCACATTCTCTGGTTCATTAGGTTTGTTAGGTTGGAACTGCACCTGATTATGAAGAAGGAGTGATTTTGCCCAAGCATGTTTTGCTTGCAAATAGTTGTGCCACTGAAATGTGTTGCTACCCTTTTCCTGTCTTCTAGAGATTACTACTTACTCTGGCGGAGTACTTCATGCGAGTTCTCCCTATTCTGCTTCAAGCAAAAGGTTATACTTCTCAAATTGGTGGCGTGATCTTATCCAGCTGTTTTTTGCTTAAGTAGCTTAAGATTCCTGTAATGGAGCTGCTGTGTTAGTAGGTTCACAGTGTGACAGACTCTCTCAAAGGCAGGGAAGAAGAGAGGAGGAGCAGCAGTGTCGTCCACCCGCTCAACAGGCTGTGTGTCCACACTGCCAACCAGGCACTTGTGCCAGATTGGTCAGTTCACTACTGAAGTGTTTGCATCATCAATTATGAATTTTAAAAAAACAACAAAAACCTCACAAAAAGCTGCTGATTAAGGTGGTCTTGAGCTGCTGCTCCGAGAAGTGTAAATTGCTTCAGATGAGGAATACACCTAATTCACTTTTTCAAGGTTATAAATTCTCAAGGAGAAAATTTTTTTAGCATAATTCTGCTGAAAAGGTATTAAAAGTGGAGGGTTTTTGCTAACTGCAACTGCTACGATGTCATGCAACTGATGCTCCGTTGGAGGGAGAGGTCAAAACTTTGGCTTAGAGGATTTGGAGTCCCTTCATTTTTAAGTCTTGAGTTGATACTTAATAAAATGTAAAGCCAACAGTGTCCCTTGGTTGTAGAAGGACTTGATATTAACATTCATCATGGGTGTTTGGTGAATGGGTGGAGCCTGTGGCGAGTGAAGGCTAATCTCTGAGTCAGCAGCTGGCTCACCTCATAACCCTGCTCTTACAAACTCCTTAAGACAAAATGTCAAGTGTAGAAAGCATACATAGTGCCATATGATAGCAGGTGTCAAGTGGACTCCAGTGAATCACACTTCCAGGTTTTTTTTAATTTTCTAATGTGACTGCCGGTCACTTAGCTGCTGTTTCTTCTGCTAGCTAATTATCTTGATGAGGACAGCTCTTGATCCAGCAGCAGGAGCAGTGAAGCGTCACTTCAAGGAGGAGTGGAATGTGTGTACCCTGGTGCACTTTTTTGCTGCCTGTCATGGTGCGGTGAGCCAGATCAGGGAGCTAATCCAGCTGGGAGCTAACCTGACGAAAATAAATTGTGAGCACCATTGATGGACGCACAAGGAAGGACTCTTCCTTTTGCTGGGACCTGCGTGTGGCTACCTCAGCTTAGAATGACTACGAATTGTACATGCTACTGAGCAGATACTTAAAGAAACATTGGTGGCTACTAATGTAACAGCAAGAGGTCATGATATTGCTTACTGTTGATTAATGTTGTCCTCTTCTAGCAAAACTGGAAAACTAGGAATAAATTAGAATTGCTAGCTATTTTGATGCCTGCTGAAGCAGTTGATATTAAGTCAGTTTCTGATTTTTTAAAAAATAGGTGTATTTTTAATCTCCAGTGAGGTTGTTGGCAAACTAATTTTCTTTACCTTAAGAAAAATGTATACGTGGAGTTAGCCAACACATTGTTGGCATCTTCTTTTTCTTCCCCCCAGCCCAGAGGAAAATGCCATCCCCTGATCCTCAGAAGGGCATTTCAGGTATTTCTCCACTTGGATCTGGTCTATGATATCATGCTGTGGCTTAAGATCTGAAGTAGGTGTTGTTTCCCCACCGCCTTCCTCCCTTGCTAGCTGTCTTTGGGCAGCTATCTGCTTTGTCTAGGTGGCCTCGCTTTACAGGTGTGGAGTTGATTTCTTAGCCTCCTTGTTGGGGCTTAGCAGAAATAATTATCCTGAAGGAATGCTCACTTGAACAAATAAAAGCTTGTCACTGCCTCTGGAATTTTACACCTAATAAGTTGTTAATGTCTAGAAGTCATGACTTCTAATAATGTGGTGTCAGAGGCTAGGTGTACCTTGACATGTTAAACCAGTAACTCTAGAGGTCACACTTCTAGGTCTTTCTCCCTCCCTGCAACTTTCTAATGAGATTAGATTGAGACAAATTATTTGTCTGCTTCTGCATGGTTCGTTGTTCATTAACAAAATAACTCCCTCTGAAAGGATTTGAAAAGTCTTCTGATGCTACGCATTTTTAATTTTTAAAAGCACATGTTCACTTTGAAATCGTGAAAGTTGTCAGCAGAGTTGTGGTTCTGCAAAAGATATGCAAGCCCACCATTTGGCAAAATTTTGGCAGAAAGGAAACTTGTGTAGTGGCCTATTTAATTTATGTAGGTTCTAGATCAAGATGTTATGTCTGGAGTAGGCAAGAATGCAAACAAATTCCTTTCAGCATATCAGTAGAGGTAAGTGTATAGATCTTAACTTGTAGCAGTGTAAGGAATCTCCTAACTCATCCAGAGGTGAGTGAGCACCAGCAGTTCCTTGTGTAAGGAAAGAAGAGGGGGGGAAACATGCTAAGATTTCTTAACTGTTTCAGGATGTGAGTGGTAAATGCTCTTCTTCAAGGGCCTTAATGTACTTTAGTATGGCTATGACGCCTGGGTAATACCTGGTTTTGCAGGTCTTCAATTGTTGATTTTAGCGAAGTTGAGCAAAGACATTCTGTTTTCAGCTTCTAGAATTTTTTGTGAGAAGTTAAACTATTACATGATTATCAGTAGACCTATTGGTACCAAAGAAACCAACAAAGCTTCCTGCCAGTATTGACTAAAGAAACTTCCCGAACAAACAGCTCTATTAAAATGTGAAAGAGTAAATACTGTTGTTCATTTATCTGTTAAGTTAAAAATGCCAATTTTTATCGGATTGCAGGCCAAAATTGTCTACAAGTGCCTTTCAGCGTTGCATTATGCATATCAGGGTACTGCCTCAACCAACTGCTTGATATTTTGTGCACTTTCAATCTCAGGTATTTGATGCTGGTGACTACTTTGGTATAATGCAAGTAGAAGAGGTGGATGAAGAGGAAGAAGGTGATGAAGAAATGGAAGAAGAATTAAAAAAGAAACCAAATCCTGGAAATGAACCTTGTTTCAAAGTTATCGTAACAAATGAGAGTGGGCTTCAAGCCTCCAATCCCAATAGGTGGGTAGTTATTTCAGAACTAATGTTCAGGCTTTGAGTAGTCCTAAACCCTAAAATGATATGAACAGTTTGCTTTAAAACTTGTTTGATCCTATTCAGAAATCCTCTTTTCTTACTATAAGACATAGCTGCCTGTTTGAGGAAAGGTGCATGCTATGAGGCACATCTTGCAAGGGGTACTAGGAGTGCAAGTATCTTAACGTTGTTCTTTTTTAAGTCATACAGGAAGATGCTTAGAAATCTGTTTTAGAAAACTGAGGGAGAAAATAGGGAAAAGGCAATCTTGAAATGAATTCTGCAGAAAGAAGACAAAAACTTTGTATCTGTAAGACTGTGTGCCCTTGGAAAAAAAAAAAAGAAGAAATAATTGTGACCTTCACAAATCTCCGGCTAAGGAGGTACTAAGCAGCTTCAAAGTAATGATCCAAGGACTGTTAAATTTCTTCCAGTTGGCTAAAATATAATTTGAGAGTGTGATTGCATGCTATGTGTGCATATATCATTGAATACATGAAGTTACTGTTGGCTTTCTTCAGAATCAGCTATCTGTCATGAATATGAGACTAGTATGCAGCTATAAAACTAGAAAAAAGTTGCATAAGAAACAACTTAATGTTACAACACAGCTTTTTGAGTTCTTATTGATTTCAAACATAGAACAGGCTATTTGTCATATATTAATAAATGGCAGTGAGATGAAGTCAACTCTGCTGGAGATCTAAACACAATTCCGGTCAGTTCTATAAAACTTCTTTTGCCAGAACTTTCATTCTTTTTATGTCTTAGGTAAACATACAAAGTCTAAAAATATAAATTTAGCCTTGATGAATAAAAACAACATAGAGCATAGGTCTGTCTGCCTTTATATGCCTGCTTTAACCTAAATCATTGCCTTTCTAAATCTGAGAACACACTTAAATTACAAAGTTCAAAACAGCCCCCGTGATAATCTTGGGCTTCTTTGTGGCATTCAGATGTGTGGGAATGTAGGAGCAGAATACCAGCACACCTGTTTGCTAACAGATTTCCAAAGAGCTTGAACTTAGCATTCTCTGGAGTCTTTAATTTTAAAATTAAATTAGGTTTCTTCTGTATGTGGAATCCGAGATACAATAATTGTTCAAGGATACTTAGTGTACGTGACAGCTGACATGTTTTTAACTTTCTGAAATATCGGTGGTGGGGTGGTTTTGTTTGGGGGCAGGGGTTGGGTTTTTTTGTTTGTTTGCTTTGTTGGTTTTTTTTTTTTTAGCAAGTAGAATTCAGCTGCTTCTCTGACTTGGTTCAGTAAGAGGATATAACCAAAATGTGGAGAACCCTTCTGTTTGAATGACTATGTGTTTTTTTGTAAAAATCATGCAGCCTAAACAAGGGTTAAACTTGTCAAAGGAAGCTGTGCCAGTTGTGTATGATTTTGTTTTGGATTAGATTGGTAATTCTTTTAAAACAATGCATTTTTTTCTGAAAAGACCTGAGGGGGGAGCGAAATACCCCAAAAAAACCCAAAGAGAAACAATTGAAAAAACTTAAAACTTAATCTTTTTTTTTTTTTTAATAGCAAACAATACAGGCTTTTGATGATCAGATCTCTCCACCTAGTTTTACAGATGACGGTAGATGTCACAGAGCTTATGGCTAACAAGATCCTCGAATACTTTTGTTAATGTATTGTTTTCCTTCTTCAGGCAAGAATATCAGGTTGATGCGGTGGAATTAATAATGATCAAAAGGGAAGAAACTCTTGTGTTCCCGGCCTTTAAGGGAACTGGGCTTACAGACTGAGTGCCTGGTTCTGTGTTTGCTCCTCATTTTCATGGAAATACTAACTAATGCACAATAAGCTTTCTAGAACAAAAACAGAGTGTAAGTTACTGCTGGGAGGTTGTTCCTAACCTGTAATGTCACAATGTGTACTCTGGGAGTGACTTTGGGAGCAAGAGAAGACTTAGTTATCAAACCGTCTACAAGGAAATGTAGCTCTTATTCACAGAATGTTTGGCTATATATGTGTTAAAATATACCGTGGTAATGTTACAAAAATTCTCTTTAAGCATTTTCCTCATCGACCACGCCTGGACGTACCGTGTTGAACATGCCCGCCAGCAGCTGCTTCACGTACCTGGTTTACTGCACAGAATGACAAATCTCATGGGAATCGACTTTCACGGAGAAATCCCAGATGAGGGCAGTGTTGAGCAAGTGTTGCAGGAAATGTGGAAATACAATCAGACCTACCAGATTTCTCAAGGGGTAAGTCTGTAAAGCCTAATTAGGATGCTAAAAAGTTCTGAGCAACCCTGAGTGAAGACATTCTAATACGTGGCTGTTAACATGTTAAGATATATTTCCAATACAAAAAAGGTCCTTTACAGGCATTTCAGAATAAACTTCTACTTGGAAGGAGAGCAAATGCTATGTAGGGCTAAAATGGACAGTGGTTTCTTACCAGCTTTCTGATGAGAACTTTGGAGGGGGTTTTTATAGAGAGGGGAAGAGCCTCCTGCAAAAGAAGGGGGCTAGAAAGGGAAGATCTGCTTGTATGTTATGTGGGTTTTCTCTACTCAAACTTTTTCATAGCGAGGGAAAGAATCTGTCTTGAATCAACTGTCTCACATAAAGGTGTGTCTCTCAGCTATGCTCACAGTTTTTCTCACCTGTGTAGAGTGCTTTACGTACCAGGGATATATCTACGCTGTCAAGTAACTTAACTTCCTGGTTTGTATTTGGCAACTGATTGTCTGTGCTGTGTAAATGTTAGCTCACCCTCAGGTGGGAACCAGCTAGCTTCAAGATGTTTCTGGGCATAGCTTACTCCAAGGGCTGCTACTTTTAGGTGGTGTGGATAAGACCACACCAGGTTTGGTCCCTCTGCCCTACATAGTCCTTCAGCACTGTACCAGCAGGTCTTGAGCCTTCAAACACCCTCAAGTGCATACATGCCATTTCTGAGGGAAAACAACCCTCAGGGTTCAGTTAAAAACTCTTTTGTAGGGGCTGCAGTATAGCTCCTAGGCTATTGTGAGTATTTTGGATTAAATAGGAGAAAAGCAAGTTCTTCGTGCCAAGCCCTAGGCAGAATGGGCAGGGCTAACCCTAAGAAGTGTGAGCATGACCAACCTGCATCTTTTAACTGAGGAGCTTGAGGTTGTTCCCTAGAGTGGACACCTTTATCAATTAAGGTATCGGCTTAGCTCACGGTAGTGTCAGGCCTGAAAAATCCCTGAGAAAGGGATTAATTGTGACTGCTTTCTTTTTTCTTGTTTTTTTTTTTTCTTTAAATAAAAGGGAGGTCTGAACAGTCTCTCTCCATCTTTCTACCCTATGTCTTTGTTTCCCATCATCTTGTCATGAATGGCTTGTGAGTTGGGTGGAATTATCTGTGTTACCACTTGAACAGTGCTTTCCTGGAAGTCAATTAATTCAACTTGTAGCTGAATTTGTCTTCTATTCCCCTTTCTGGCACTGCTGCTTGAATATCTTAAGTCTAATCTCTCTGCCTCCATTTCCGCATCTGTAAAAGGGTGACAGTAGCGCTACCAAGCAATTTAAAGTTTGTTCATTCATTCAGGATTTTATCATGACAAGTATTGCAGGAAGGGATGGTTTGATGATGCAGCCTCAACACTCTTACAGCCAGCTGTTGTTGCAGGGGGCAGTTCTGCTCTCATTCTTAAGCTGTAAACTTCCAACTTGTCCTTGTAGTAAACTGGTTCTGATAGAAACTGCAGGAAAACTAATCTTACCAAAAAACCCAAACAGCCTTCTGCTGGTTTAGCTCCCTGAACTGGCTAGTTTGGTAGAGGGGAAGCAGGTTGGGTAAGCAATGGTACTAGCATAAGAAAGAGGATGGGACTGTGCAGTTGAGGTGGGAACAGGCTGTTCCCAGCAGTGGCTGGATGCTAGGCTGGCTTAGCTTCAGAGTTGCAGGGATGGGAGTGTTACTCTGTACTTTGAATCTGCTCACAATCCTGGCTAGAGTAGGAAACAGAAATGGTGTAGGGGGTGCTGCCGGTGCCTTCTGTCTTGTGCTGCTTTTCTAGCAGGATGTCTCACTCTCTCTTTAATCGTACAGACTGCCGAGGAGAAGGTTCCTGTCTGGTACATTATGGATGAATTTGGATCACGCATTCAGCATTCAGATCAGCCTAGCTTTGCAACGGCACCTCTGTTTTATATGCCTCAACAAATTGCTTACACTGTTCTGTGGCCTTTGAGAGACCTTGAAACTGGTGGTAAGCATATGTCTGTATTTTTTTTTTTAATGCCTGCAGCAGAAGATGTGCCATATTCTTACAAATCACTGAGCACTTCATAGCAGAACGAATATTTCGAGACCAAAATGACTGCATATTTGCAGTGCTATTGAATTTAAAAGTTCTCTGCCTGATATTTCTAGCACCATAATTTATGTGAGATAGAGGCCTTCATCCGTGAAAAAATGTTAACGTTTTATTGACAGAGAACTTAAATCTTGCATCACTGACTTAGTGAAACTACTGATTCAGTCACCTGAGAGTTCAAAAAAAAAAATCCTTAAAAGTCTGTGTTTGTAGCTTTGAGTCACAAAGTCAAGTACTTGAAGTTGGGAAATGCCAGGCCAACCGTTTGCTCCTGTAATCTTGGTTGGGGGCCACCTTATACCCCCATCACATAGAGGAGATAAGTGCCCAGCTGTCTGACTAAACTGACCTAAGTCAAATGGTTTTGGACTAATTTTTGCATCCTAAATAATACCCTTTTTAATGTAGTTCTTTAATTATCTCTAATTTTGCATTTAAATAAAAAAGTTGTGGTATTGTTAACTGTTCAGCTGTCATTGGTGTGATGTAGCATGAGGAAGATTTTCAGTGGAGAATGAAAGGCAGTTCCTAGAAGGTTCTCTTTGTTTTGCTGCAGATGAAGTGACTCGTGATTATGCTTATGGGGAAACAGATCGCTTGATCAGGAAGTGTGTTTTGTTACCATGGGTGGCTAATGAAGTGTTGGATGTCAACTGTTTTACGCCAGAGCCATCGGATGAGCATTACCAGGTATAATTTTAACAAATCCTATATTTTATCTCTTTTAAGAAGAGGTAGTGTGTGAACACATTGCAAGAATTCTTATTTTGCTTCTTTTTAGACTTAAAGATTGATTTAGAGTATAGCTCTTAACTAAAAAAAAACCCAAATCATTTCAAAGAAAGCATGTTGAGACAAGAAATGTCTTACGCGTAATATTTAACTGTTTCAAAACTGAAGCAACACAGATTATTTCTAATATGTTACTGTGGTATTGTATAACTTTTTTTATAAGCATGCTACAAGGTACTTCGTATGAGGTACCCACCTTCCAGTTAGATATTTGAGACATTGTCTTAATAGGCTTACAGATTGGATTTATTATTGTAGCACTTTTGGTCAGTCTTGAATTACAGAAAGACTTATTTTAGTATTTTAGAAGTGATTATATTTTTCAACCTGGCTACTCATTTAATGTCATGGTTTAGAACCATTAAATATTGGAGCGGAGATGTCTTTAGTTTGATGGCACTGTTATAAAGTACTCATCTGTTTTGTTTTGAGCTCTCCTTTCTGCTAAAGGTTTGTGATATTTTAAGGACGTGAAATTATTGTTGTTTGGAATCTCCTTTTCATGAACCAGACTTGCATGAGGTTCTTTTTTAAGAAAAATGAAGTAACCTGATGCCTATGAGGACTCTGTACTGGCCACTAACATTCAAAGTGCAGCTTCTGAAGATGAATCTAGACTCTACCCCAACTGTATGTTTTTTATGATAGAGGAGAGGCACAAAATGCTGCATCCAGCTTGTTATTAACAATATCTAGTCAGAAATGAAGTTTCTGCCAAAGAAAGATATACATTCAAAATAGGTAGGTTGTCTTGTAACCTAAGTCAGATTGATTGGTTAGTATTTTACATTTTTGGAAAAGGGATAGATATACTTTGCATTTATAGTTGAGGAGCAACAATGCACCCATAGTTCATGTCTTACAGGTGTTCTCTTGGCAAAAGTGTCTGGATCTCAGATAAGGCAATTTTTTGCATGTGTTTTAATTCTGTTTTCGGAGATGATCAGGTCAAGTTAAAGAACAGTGTGTGGCAAATGGGCAAACAGTATTCTCCTTTACCACCCCACCTTAAAAACGTGTTCTCAAAGCATCCTTTTTTTTTTCTTTACTGTCTCTCTGCCACTCAGCTATTGAGAAGAGATCACAGCAAAATACTGATGCTAGAACCAACCAACAGAGTTTTCTTTTACTCTGGAATGTTTAGCTGTAGATTAAAATCTTAACTGGTGACAGACCAGTGAAGAGTAGCTTAGGGCATAGCATATCCTTAAACACCAGAAGTGACATGGCTAGAAAGAGATACCATGTTGCTGACACTTCCAATTCCCCTATTTTCACATAAGCAGAGTTGCATGTGCAAAGAAGTACAGACAACTTTAGAGATCTTTTTACGGTATTAACGTGTGAGCCAGCAGTTCTGCAGGGAAATACAATTGTGTGAAAATGTTTCTAAATGTTTATGCAAGTCATACTGTTTCAAAATCATTTGCTGCTGTAGAATTACTATAGAATTTCTGCAACTGCTTTACTACTGTGTGCAAATAATCATTTGTTGTTAAATGGGCTGTGTTGTTGATTTTTACTATTGCTAACAATTACTTATTCTAATTTTCCTTGAAATAAATGTGAAGGCTTCAGTGTTCTATTTAAAAGAATCACAGAGTTGTTACAGCAACATTATGGCTTAACTTTTACCTGGTTTTTGTTCTGTAACCTAATTCTGGTCTCCAACACAGACCACGAACTGTAACTTAAATGGTACTATGGGTAATGATTGGGCAATGATTGCAGAAACCAGTGTCAGGCAAGGCGGCTTCTAATGAAGTATCTGGGATGGAAGAAGTATCTCTTGTGGGGACTAGAGTAGTTGCTGTTCTGCAACAGCTGCCTGCATTCAAGTTGCAGAAAAGACAGTACCGAATCCTCTGGTATTGTTCTGAGAATTGTAGTCTTCTCCTCTTAAAAGTACAGGCTCCCTTCCTATTCTTAGGTGACTGCAGGAATTATTTTGTATTTGTACTGTCTAATCTATTTTAGAAGGTGATGTCTATGATCTTTGATTACAATTATGGTTTTGTTTATGCTTTCCAGTTATGTATGATTGTATTCCTTATAACAGCCTTAAGGTAAAGAGGTATGTCTATGGCTGGACAGACATTTCACCACTGCAACTTATGAGGACAGCCTGCAGCAGCTGGAACTCAGGGAGCTGTTGCGGAATAGCAGCTGCTTTGGTTTCCCAAGATGTACTTCTCCCATCCCAAAGTTTCTGTGAGCTGCTCCCTTTGGTGGGGTCTCAGCAATGATCCAAATGTGTATTTCCTTTTATCAGTAAGAGGTCTTGTAAAAGATGGAGTGAGATTTTTCAAGGTCATGTTTACTGCTGAAGACTGCAAAAAGCCTTTTGCTCATTTTTACAGGAGCAGCATTGGGTTCCAGCCTCCTGTTTTTTTTTTTTAGTTATCTGTAAAAAAACCATCATGGCTAAATGGTCAATCTTCCATCTTTTTGGAAATACAATAACTTTGTCTTTTACTGCATATGATCATCTGTGATTTGATATTTTGGTTAGTGCTTAGGAGAAACAGCAATTTCTCAGGGTGCTTCGACAGTGTTGATAAGCCCTAGTCTTGAAGCCATATTTCTTGTTCCTTTTTTACTAATAGCCTCTTACCTCTGATTCCTTTCTGCCTCTGCTGTTGTACTGATATTTATTTTTTTTTTCCCTCTGAGCAGCGTATTACACAACATAATATATTTCTCAGAAGTGCAGCTTTGGTGGAATTTACTTGCGCCAAAGACAGCAGACCAATGAGACATGCAGATGGACTGTCATTTTCACTGTGACTACAAATCCACTTGTATACATGTATTTAAATACATATAGGGAGATAAGGTTTACAATTTGAGAAAATTTCAACAGGCAAAACTTCAACAGGCTATTGCTAATAAAACACTTGAATTGAGTCATACTGAATATTTTACCAGTAGCTTCTCCTTAAAGATTATGTTGGTTTTCAATTACTACTTTTATAAAACTGATTGTGCACACTTTAAAATTCAACTTGGTCTTAAGCTGCTGTTCATATCTGCTGAATATTGTGGAGTTTGACCTAAGGCTGCTCATTTATTCTGCCTAGTATTAACTTTTTGTGGGTTTTTTGTTTTTTTAGGCTATTTTAGCAGAAAACAAGGAAAAACTGCCTATAGCGATAAACCCACCAGTTTATGACAAAGACAAAGTTTTCAAGTACGTATCTGCAAACAAAATGCTTTCTTATCAAGATTAAGTATAATAATTGCAGTGTGCTGAGGCTGAACAACCTTTTCCAGCTTTGAACAACAGGGGCAAGTTGAAGTATGTTTATATGTAGCCACTTGCTTAAGATTCTGACTTACTAGTTGTTCTTATTGGATTCTTCAGAGTAAATGGATTGTCACTTACAGAATTTCTAAAAATAAATTCAAGTTTTTTTTTTTCCTAAATAAGTGCCGCTTTCTAGGTGAAAGAAAAGTTGCATAACGTAGTGCTGTTTTCACTAAGGAATATAACCAAAGTATATAAGAAAGACTAAAGACTTCTCTTCTGCATTATAGCATGTACGTCCATAAGGGTACATGTGCTTCTCTGTGCTGTGTGAATATAACAGATTATTCCACTTCTTCAGATGAGATTGCCAAACAGGAATCGTGTCAAAACCGGGGATGTTTTAAATTGGATATGTGCCTTACTACAAAAATGGAGTGTATGGTGTGAAACTATTTCAGAAGAAAGCTGGAAGAACTTTGCAAAGATAAGGGATTTTTGTGAGTCGCACTGCGTGGTTAGGCTGCCTTATTACTAGTTTTATTCCAGAAAAACACACTGTTACATAGCATTGCTGTGAGTTGCACCCCAGGGTGTTTGTAGTCTGACACTGGGATACAAGTTCTTGCTTGCAACATTTCGCTTAAGGGATGAGGTTAGGCTAGAATGTATTGGATAGGTATACTCACACTTGTGTTGAGGGGATTTGCTGTTCACTAGATCAACTTTACTTGAGAAGAACTACTGAAAATCAAAGTCACTTTATGTTGAGAGGCATTTGTTAACTTGCTCAGTGGTAGTCTAGATTTCATTATGCAGTTGAAATCTCTGGTTAGAAGACTGAGGATAAGCAACAACTGTTTTTTTTATACAGTGTACTTGCCTTTATTTCAGATAAGGGAGTCAAAGGTAGATGCATTCTAATAGAGATGAAAAGAAACGGTGAGGATGTTGGGAAGTGTTGACTTATTTTCACTGCTGCCTCTATTTTGCATCTGATATTTCAGGTGAATGACATTCACATCAGGGAGGCAGGGAAGGAAGGAGTGGGGAAATACACACCAAATCCTTCCTGCTCTGCTTCTAAGGAATGTCATCAACACCCCATCCATATACTCCTGAGGGTTTTCCTCTCTTCTTAATCCAGTTCCTGTCTGGAGAGGAGAAAGGAGAGCAGCTTGGCCTCCACAGGAGGCCAGAAGGTCCTTCTTGTGTTCTGAATTTCATCTACTAGAGTTCCTCCAGGAGTGGGGTAGCATCTCAGAGTCCAGATGACCTAGTGGGAGCTGCAGTCTTCCAGTGCTCTTGGCCTTTTTCAAAGCTTTAAAGGTTTTAAGGCTGCCATCACAGACAGGCAGATGGGAACGTATGAAGCTGGATAGATGTGTGTAACCTGTTAATGTGTATGCTCTGCCTTGTGTATTGCCACTGTTTTAGGGGATTCGGAAGAAATTAAATGCATGAGGTTGCAAAGTTTAGAAACTGGGACAAATTCTTAGTCATCTTGTTTCCAAGAAGAGCCAAGACAGAATGGGAAGATGAAATAAATGTTTAACCTGAATCCTGAAAAGCAGGGGAGCAAGTACATGCAGTTTGATATAGCAAAATTATAGGTTCAGGTAGGTCTTGTAGCATTAATAGTAACTGCTGCCCTAGGGAGATTGTTCTATCCAGCTGTGCTGATTGCTGGCTTGAAAAAAAGGTGGATAAAAGAACTAAATGTTTCAAAGACAAAATTCATATGAAAAGTTCTTCCAGTTTGTGTTGGGCTTGATCATCTCTTTTTCTCTTGATCTTTTCTTTCATGTTTCTCTTCATCTACATCAGTCATTTTTTTTAAAGATGCCCAAGGAGCTGTTATGAGATGACAACTCTTTGTTTTGATCGGTCTTGTCAGCTGTGTGCTTTGGAAGTTGATTCTCATAACTGCTTCTTAGTTTAAATGCTTTGAGTAAATTAAGTAATGTCTAACATGTTTTATCTTATTTGCAGAATTCCATTGAATAATATCTTCTTTAATCCCAGACTTTATAGCATCCCTACTAGGACTTCTGTGTGACAAGGGAAAAAAAATCATTCAGGAAGTATGGTTAGCTGGCTTAATTAGTTCAGTGTGTCATTAATATCGGAATGAAAGGTCCAGAATAGGTTGGCTAATACCACAGTATTGCAGTATAGAGGTTCTGTCATCTATCAAACCCAGAATGGGACTTGATGCATTTCTTGTCTGTCTGTATTTTTATGTGTCTGTGTGGATGTGTATTATCAGAGTAGACATTGGAATGTGTACCAACTTATTTAAAAAAAACAAGGGAATACCATAGAAGATCCTACGTGCTCCTTAGATAACAACAAAGGAATCGCCCAGTAGTTGTCAGGTGCCTGTCCCTATAGTCTGTGTTCTTCAGTGCAGAGGTCTGACTTTTTTCAAATGTATGCATTAATACTGGATATACTAAAGTACCTAAGGCAATCTGACCACTAAACTCAGTGATAGGTGTTGGCAGTGAAATACATGAATTTTATATAGCGTTTCTATGAAATCTTCATTTTCGAAATTAAATTATCTGCCTTCCAGAGCCTTTGACTGTCCCAAGACTTATGGTAAGAGGATTGCGTATAGAATGGATGGAGTAACTTAAAAACTTGGAACAAGTAGAATGGTCTTATTTTCCTTCTGATCTTAACCTCCATCGGGTTATTTCAGTGCTCTTCTTGCACTTAGCGAAGATAGATTGAGCTCCCCTGTTTCTTTTGTGCTGCATTTTTGTGTTCTATAAGCAAGTCTTAAGATACATAATCCAGAGTGCTCTGGCACAGGAATTTCTTAGCAAGACTTCAAGATTAAGAAAGCAGGCTTTTTATTGTTAATGTGAATAGCACCTCTGTGAAATCTTGTGTATAGCTGTAAGCCTGTAAGCTACTGGGGAAAAAAAAAAGGTCTTTCTAATAGTCTTTGATAACTATATATTGTAGAAGATACCACTATCTTCTGTGTATCTATAAAGGCATCTCAGTGTTGTAGTGAGAAATTTTTGAAAGAGAAGTATTAGTTTTTTAGGAAGGGGGTTCTTTGTTTTTCATACTTAACAGGGGGGAAGACAGTACCAGAATCTTTAAGCCTGCTGTTCAGAGTGACGGAATGCAGGTCACTACTTGTATTTCTGTGTGGTGTAGAGCTTCTGTAGAGCATTTAAGTGAATTAACACTGGGAAGAAATTTATTTTTGGATGTGCAAGAGGAGGTGACCCACCTCTCAGCTGAATCCCCGATTTGTGTTAAGAACACCCTGCTCTTCAGCTGAGAAAAGTAGCTGGTGTCCAGCCAGCAGTGGGAGTTTATTACTAAATAATGTACTTGGAAACCTGGAATAAAAGGCGGGGTGGGGAGAGGGCACACACCTCTGATTAGATGATGTCTAGGGAATGATGTGGAATAAGATTTGTTGGAGTTATCACATGCTGCTAGGCTCTCCAGGTGTCCTTTCATGCTATGTAAGGCCAAATGCCTTGGCCTTAGGCCTTTGTTACAGGAGCATTTTTCATACCATTGCCTCTTTAAATTCTAGTATTTCTTGTGTTGCATGTGTTTTGTGTGTATTTGTGTGGGGGTGTTGGATGCTTCAAGACTTTTTGTTACAGCATTATAAGGCCTGTTATCTTCAGGTCACCACTTTGATTCCCTTTTCCTTCAGCAAGGACTAAAGTTGCTCCAAACCAGTGGATATTTGGATAGCTTGTATATGAAATGGGTTTGGTGGAACTTGTACTGGGTCCTGTATCAAATTTAGTATTGTACTTTCCCCTAGTGTGCATACTTAAAAGGAGAAGCCAAGCCACACATTGCAGAAGGAAATGCTAGTGGGCCCATGTGAAGATATTAACTTTGCTCTGTTGCAACGGTGGGGAAAGATTGGTGACTTCTTTCAACAGGGATGCCAGGCTGACTCTCTTAATCTACAGTGAAGTCAACTCTCTTGGTCTTAGGCTCCAGCTTAAATAGTATAACCATTGTAGTATGTCACACATGAAGCTATGCAAAACATCTTACATACTTTTCTTTTTAAAGAACGTATTTCCCCATGTGACTGGGCTATTTTTACAGTACGTTATTTCAGAGAAGTCTCTCTCAGGGAGATACATCTTCCAGTTGGTTAGTAGCAGAGGAGGAGAGGAAAGTTACACAACTGATAAGAATAGGTCTGGAGAGGAGGAAGAAATATAGTGGTTTCTCATGGAAAAAAATAGTGGTTGCTGCATCTGTTTAAATGTTCCCTTACCATGAGAACTGTTTTCTATGTCAGTCTTGCTTTTTGAGTCGTCGTGCTGAATTCTGAATTAAGTGACCTCAGTTTAAGCTGTAAAATCATCAAAACAACCCATATTGCTATCTGGTTATTTTAGCATGTCAGATAGCCAAGTCACTGTTTTTATTTGAGAGCTAAGATATGCAACATCTTTCCTCATTTTTGGTTATGTTCTGTAATGTGTATCAGATTTGGGTTGGTTTTGGTGTGCTTTTTTTAGTGGGGCTGGGAGGGGATTTGTATTAAACCTCAAAGTTGTGTGTACTTCCTGCACATACATAATGTGCATACTTTCATATGTTTTGATTGTTTGGAAATGTCTCTGTTCGTGTGAAGTTCTTAAAATAGTCTTCTGAAGCTACTGAGTTAAACTGACAAGATTTCCTATGAATTTATTTCTTGTGAATGACAGCAGGTTGATTTTTAGGGCTCTTTAGCAGCAAAGGCATTTACAAGGTCTCTCTCAGGGACTTTTCAGTAGAATAATGAATTCATGTTAGTGCTTCTATGTCGGGGACTTAGTCACTGTCTTCTGAATTGCTGTTGTTGTGAAAGTTGTAGGAGCTAAACTATCTTTGAGATTTCTGTCTCAAAATACCATTTTTTTTAATCTTCCCACTTCAGTTTAAAACGTTTGTGGGTTAAGAAGAGATTGTTGCAGATAGTGTGTTTTGGTAAAGCATAATTCTTGTAGGAAGCCAAGCTTAAAACTTTTTTCTGTTCAAGCAGGAGTTGATCAGTTTCAGAAACCAAACTCCCATTTTTCTTCATATGCCTTTTTCTTCTTCTAGGGTTTTCACAGACATTCAGCAAGTCCTCAACAACCTGACACATCCCCGTTTTGTATTCACAGACAACGAGGGAGAAGCCGACATCCTCTACAACTTCTCACACTTCAAAGATTATAGGTTGCAATTGTTCCCCTGATAATACAAATTCTTTTATTGCTATAAAAACTGTGTTCCCACAGGCCCCCCTAACATTCCTCCTTCACCCAACAACTTCTCTGTTTTGTAGGAAGTTAAGTGAGGAAAGGCCTGAGGTAATGCTGAATCAGTTCCCATGTGAGAACCTCCTGACTGTCAAAGACTGCCTGGCATCCATCTCTAGACGAGCTGGAGGACCAGACGGGCCAAGATGGTTGCCTCGTACCTTTAACCTTCAAACAGAATTGCCTCAGTTCATCAGCTACTTTCAGCAACGCAACAGAAGGTGGCTTGTGTTTCTGCTTCCTTACATTTTGTGCTTTCTTGATCCCACTTTCCTCAAAGACCAGTAGCCTGGGGTTCGCAGCTGTTACACCACCATGCATTTGCTCTTGCTGCGTTTATGTTGAAGTGAATTTTACTTGGAAAGTGTGAGATTTTAGATACTCTCTTTAATGTAAGAGTAGTTAAGCAATGCATTTTGAAACACAGAAACTTCGCCATGATTTGAGTACAGATTGTATATCTGTTAAATACAGCTTCAAAAGGATCAAAATGTGTTTGCAACAAATGTTGGTTTTTTTCCAGGGGACCAGTAGCAGTTGTTCTTGCACTTAAGCCAGAGTGGAAAATGTTTGGAGTTAAAGTACTTGGGTTCTGTAAGATTGTGAAAGTAAAATTGGGTTTTAGTGTTAGCCTAAAGCAGTTGTGGAGCTTTAGGGTTTTAAATCCACACTCTTTCTGCTGGTGCAGCTGCCTTGAAGTGGATGGAAACTAAGATTTTCTTCTGGTAAGAGAAAAAGAGAGCATTAGGTACTGCTAGTGGAATAACCTCTTCTGCCTGGTGTGGAGAATTCTGGTTGGAAGGTTGCTTCTTTGGTGACACTTACGGTGCCATCTGCCAGGCATTTCATTTGGCCATTCTTTGCTCTACGTAGTCTGTTATTGACTGGCATGACCAGGAGAGAGTGCTCCTTCCATGTATCCCTAGCGTTTGGTGGTTTAATTCCTTTTTAATACAAAGGATTGACCATAAATGCAATGGGTATGTAGGGAATGGGAAGGAGGGGATAGGAAGTTTCAAATAAACAAACAAAACGGACCCACTTAAGTTAACACCACTAACTTCAACTCAGTTTATGCTGTTTATCATGAAGCTCAAGAAGTTTCTCAGGATGCTTTAATAGATTGAGGAAAGGAAGACATCAAGTGTCACCCTGCCCTTACTCAAAGATGCATTGAAAGACCAGAATGTTGCCTGTTTTCCTCAAAGATATTTCAAAGGATTTTGCCCCTTGAGGTGACTAGTTACTAGAAAGTGAGAAGATGGTGGTGTGCTCTCATTTTCTTGCAATATAAACTGTTGAGATATTGTATGATTTCTTCCCAAAGAGACAAGTTATGGTGTCATTTAATGTAAGTGATTTGGACATGTTATTAGGGAATCAACTTAGAAAATTGCATGATATGCTGCCAGAATGTTCTTGGACTCCTGGCAGAATGATTTCTGCACTGTGATCTGTGCATGTTCATGGTGATGCTGCTGTGTTGATGGGTTGTTTTCCTCTTTTGAAGGAGTCGGATGCAGAAGGAGGAAATAAACAGTAAGAGCATGCTAGGCCCTAACTGAAAAGATCAGTGAAAGCTTCTGCTGCCTTTTCTCCCCTTTACGCCTAAGGCTTACCGCTCCCAGCTGTCAGTCAAAAGTCCTTCGTTCTTGCACTGTAGCCCACAGCTTTATAACGTATTTATTCAGGGGAGTACATAGATCAGTTCAAGTGGATGTTCAGACAGATGAATGAGGTGGATACTTACAGGTATTGGCTTCCCTCTCTCTCCCTCTCTCTCTCTCTCTCAGAGGAGAAGACAATCACTGGATATGCAAACCGTGGAACTTGGCCAGAAGCCTGGATACCCACATCACCAACAGCCTTAACAATATCATCAGGCATAGGGAAAGCAGCCCAAAGGTTAGAGAGTATGGTTTGAATGTGATTTAAAGGGGAGAGCTCAAAAAACTGCTTCATAGAAGGGAGGTCTAAAAATACAAAGAAGGAAATTTATTTTCTTCAAAATTCATATGCTGGCCATAAGCATACAGTTTCAATCAATTCAGAATTGAATCACATTCAAATTGGTCAGCTCCATTTGTTGCAGTGAACTCAAAGAGCCTGGTGTTTTCTTATTTAAAAAATAAAACTTGCCCTGACAGCAATGAATACTCCAGTGTGGTGCTGCTTTAACACTAATCCTCAGACTGGCAGATGAACACACATTAGCTATAGTTAGCGTTGGTCATAAATTTTGGAACATTATTGCTTCTGTCCCCTGGTTGATCGTTATTGCTGATCCACAGCTCTGCTCAGTGGCACAAAGTACCGTCTTTGCCAACAATAGATGAATCATGGAGCTTTTTACATGGAGTCTGCAATATGCGGTCATACATCAGAGTGTCACTTCAGCTTTGTTTCTGTTGGTGTGTGGACTGCATGTATTTTCTGGAGTGCAGAAATGCACAAAGAATTGCTTCACATTTCTAGTTCAAACCAACAAGGTCACCGAAATTATAAATAAAATTAATTTTGTGATTTTTTTTAAAAAATGAGTACATTCTGGCCTCCCACTTCCCCACCCTGATGTCAGAGTTTGATAAAAGGTACCTACTCGCATAACAACATTGTGTATTTGTGCACATCTCTAAAGAAAAAGTGAAATGCATACAAGGATACCTTAAATCATCGAGATCCAGTGACACTTTTTTTTCATTTTAATTGAATTATATTTACTGTGAGTGTTTTTGCTTTGTTGTAGGTAGTGTGCAAATATATTGAGAATCCAGTCTTGTTTCACCGAGAAGATGTGGGGATGGTTAAATTTGACATCCGTTATGTTGTATTGCTGCGGTCCATAAAACCACTCAAGCTGTATATCTATGATGTATTCTGGCTGCGCTTTTCAAATCGGTAATTATGTTCTCCTCATTAGTGTGGAGGGGCTTAGAATTAAATCTGATACCTTGGAAACTAAGGAATTGTTTTATTCCTTAGGGCATTTTCACTTGATGACTTGGATGACTATGAGAAGCATTTCACAGTCATGAATTATGCTCCCGGTGTAACATTAAAACAGGTAAGCAAATAGTCCAAAACATTCCTTCACCTTTCTGTTGTTAGAAAATCTTCCAGTGCCTCCTTTGTGACTGTTGCCAAATAACCTATTTCACATCCACTTAAACAAGCAGTTAGTGTTTTGAAAGTACCCTAAGCAAATACTTTCCTAGGTTCTTCCCCCTCTGGACCCCTAATCATCTGAGATTATATAAGGTAATACAAACCTACATCCTGAGTGTAACCCGTATCGATAGAGAGCAGTAGAAGAATTATTAAAATGGCAGCTAATCATTGTCAAAGACTTCAGTGTGATCTTTTATATCAAGAAACACTGGAACAAGGAAGGTATTCAGGAACTGTCTAATTCCCTAGTTTTCTACCTGGGTTTGTATGAATGGAAGAAAATACTTGATGTTCCATTCTCTTGTTATCTGATTGCTCAGTCATTCCCAAACAAAACAGTCTTTGATGTTGCTAAACTGTTTTAGGTACACTGTGAAGAATTTATTCCTCTGTTTGAAAAACAATATCCTGAATATCCTTGGACAACGGTACAAGTAAGTCAGCAATTCATCTTTCTCGTGTAGATGTTCATGGATCTTTTTTTACTCAACAAACTAGCTTTTCCAAGAGTGTGTTTTGTGGGTTTTTTTTTTTTATTGATAAGACATACTTCATGTGTATCAGTTCCACAAAGGACAAATGTTGTGGTTTAGCCAGGCAGGCAGCTAAACACCACACAGCCGCTTGCTCACTCCCCCCTCCTAGGGGGATGGGGGAGAAAAATGGAAGAGTAAAAATGAGAGCGCTTATGGGTTGAGATAAGAACAGTTTAATAATAGAAATAAAATATAATAATAATAATAATATGTAATTAAAAGGAAGATAACAAAAAGAGAGAGAAATAAAACCCAAGAAAGACAAGTGATGCAAATGGGAAAAAAAAAAAAAAATTGCCCACCACCAACTGACTGATGCCCAGCCAGTCCCTGAGCAGTGGCCCCCCAGCCAGCTTTCCCCTGGTTTATATACTGAGCATGACATCATATGGTATGGAATATCCCGTTGGGCAGTTTGGGTAAGCTGTCCTGGCTGTGCCCCTTCCCAGCTTGTTGTGTATCTCCAGCTGGTAAAGCATGAGAAGCTGAAAAGGCCTTGACTCTGTGTAAGCACTTCTCAGCCATAACGAAAACGTCTCTACACTATCAACACTGTTTTCAGCACAAATCCAAAACATAACCCCATACTAGCTACTACGAACAAAATTAACTCTATCCCAGCCAAAACCAGCACAGAGAACAAATGTTAGCCTTTACTTTAGAAGCACTTATTAACTTAGTGTAATTCACCCTCAAACATTTTGTTGTTAACATTTGAGAATTTTATTTCATGGTTATACTATGAGAATTCTTTATATTGGACTTAGTAATAAAGCCAGTCCTGACTACCCTCAGGTTCCTGGGAGCAGGATCTTTTTTCTTGCGAGTTCCATCTTTTTTGCAGAAGGTTGCCAATAATCTAAGCCCATAGTTGTGAAGACTTAGTATTTCATGCAAAAAGGCAGGGAAGTCCAGAATATAAAGTGTGCTAATCACTACAGATGTTGCTCACGTGTCTGTGGAAAAGCCTTCACTACTCAGTAGAATATTAACTCTGATTCTGAAAAGTTGAACCACTGAAGTATTCAGGCTCTTGCTTCCTTTGTTCCAAACAGCTTCACAAGATAAGGAGCTGTCAGAACAAGTAGGAGACTGAAGTAAGTAGGAAATTACAGTACGTAGTAATCTCAGTGAAATGGCATCACAGGTTTTGATTTATCTATTTTAAGTGGAGCTGTCAGGCTGAAGATCTCCCTGTACACTTTCAGGTTG
Source organism: Calonectris borealis (assembly GCF_964195595.1). Lineage (NCBI taxonomy): Eukaryota > Metazoa > Chordata > Aves > Procellariiformes > Procellariidae > Calonectris > Calonectris borealis. The sequence continues at coordinate 76,969,355 of NC_134312.1, read as the reverse complement.
TCTTGCTGTGCAGTGCACTGGAGCTCACTCACAAGATAAGGATGTGCCCAGCTGTGCCCAAGTGACTGACAGAAATAAGCACTGCCCCTGCTCCAGGGGTACTGTGCTTGAAGGGTTACACTGCCAGATTGGATAGTGCAGAGGCTGCATTTGTATACTGTGGCATATTTAAGAGAAAACAAGTTGGGCTGGTCTTCTCTCTTTTCTTAAAGACCTCTCCTCCACCAGTGTAGTATATTTGAGCTAGTAAGTTAGAACCCCGGTTTGTTAAATTAAATCTTGCCTTTGAGACTGCAGTGCAGAATTTCCAGCTGCTGCCCCAGCTTCTCTGTGTTAGCAAGCTGGCAAGAGCCCTGTCCCTGGTCATTGCATTAATGACTTTTCACAAGAAAACAGATGGTTCCCTAATACTAGGGCATCTTTTATCTGCGAAGAGGAAGCTCCAAATACTGTAGTTCCATAAAACATGCAGGAAGGCGGATGCGGGCCTTCTCATCGATTTTTTTTTTTTTTTTTTTTTTTTTTTGCCTGTCATACATGCTTGAAAGAAAAAGCTGAATGTGAAGAGATGGCTCAGAAACATGCACAAAACTGAACGGTTGCATTCTTCCATATCTATCAGGAGCTAGAAAATGCATAATGAACGGTAGCTGAGCATTTATATGTGCATATGCTTTCAAAAGTGAATAAATTACTCAACTATGGGTTGATTTCCATGAATTAATTTACATCAATTTTAACTAGAACCTCATATCCAATCAATGATACTCAGAATATGACAGGTTTTGCAGCATTAGGTTTAAAATAGTCTGGAAGAGACTACAAGGGGTGAAAAGAGAGTTGTCAAAATACGTACTGCAGGTTACCCAAAGTACTGCTGTGTGCAGAATAGGAAGTATTACACCATCTTTTCATTTGAAGAAGGAATGGTTCACTGCAGTATAAACTCAATGCTAAAATTCACACCTGTATGTTCTTTGTTTTATTTCACTTTCACATTGGATATCTGATTGCTTCTCAAAATACCCATGTAGTAAGTATGTTCTTAAAATCTCCATGTCCCCACCATCCTTTTTAGAGGGGTGTAAGCAGGTAGAAGATTTTTCATTGCAGAAGCTAGAATACAATTTAATAGGCAGGGAAAAGTCAGAACTTCACAGTTGTACTGCTGGCGTTCACAGAACTCTCCTGGGTTTTCTCTTCCCCCTCCTCTACACATAGGTGCAATACTGTACATAATGCCTGAGAAGGGGGTTAATTCTAATACTAAATACCCTATTTTCAGGATTTCCGTAATACTGATTTGCTGCACAGAAAAGTCCATGGATATTGCCAGGTGCTCGGCACTTTCACTGTGTTGTCTTTAGGTCTAAATGCACATTTTGAAGCTAATACTGTGCAGATTTTCATCTGTTGGCTGGTGAAATTTATACAAACTCTTTAAAAAGCTGTATGAATGAAGTGATTAAAAACATGTTTATTGCTTTCACGGAACCTCACTTTTCATTCAGAGACCTTTTTCTGTTATTAGGCAAATATTTTTAAGGCATTTGCTGAATTGTTCCAAGTTGCTTCAGCTAAACCTGCACCTCTTGGCATCTGTGATTATCCATCATCAAGAGCAATATACGCTGTTGACTTGATGCTTAAATGGGACACCAGCAGAGATGGTGAGAAGCTCATTTCTTTGAATGTTGAATTCTCTATATTTGTGGACCTTTTCAGAAATTTATTTCTACTGTCTGAACTCTTATTATTTTTCAAGCAGTGTGAGCTGGTGCCCTGTGCCTCCCACTGGCATCAAAGCGTATCTGGAGCTGCAGATCTGTGGGGTTGGCATCTGCCATGCTGGTTAACAGTAATGATGGGGGAGCTGTTAACTGCTTGGCTGAGTCCTTGCTTCCCTTGTGCCCCTGCTACTGCCATTCTCTGTTTTTTTTTTTTTTTAAAAAAAAAAAAAAAAACAAAAAACAAAAAACCCCAAAACAAACAAACAAACAAAACCCAAAAAACAAAACCCCACGCACAAAAAACCCCCAACTGTTCAGCAATCTAGCCACTCTGACAGCAGCAAGTTTTGTTTCCCATTTATGGTGAGAGAATGTCTGAAATGCCTGTCTCTTTATGAGACATCTTAGAGACCTATCTTACTATCTGTGGCTTCCAGGCTTGGCCCAGTGTCTTCAATGCGGAGTTACTTATTAAAGCAGGGAAGGGACCACATTCACCATTTCAGTGCTATTGATGTCCTCAGGACTGTCACTCAGTTGTTGCTAATTCTCTGCAAAAACATGTATGTGAAGCTGCTTCATGTCAGTGCCACAGCATGGCTAACTACCTGGTGCCTTTCTTCCAGCCAGTTGTGGAGGACTGGTAGCAAAATTTGCCAAACGGTGAATTCTTTATTATCTCACCAGGAGGCTCAAAAATGTTCTGGAAGCGTGCCCAACCCAGACGTGTATCTGCAGAGACACGCAGAGAAAAAGCACATAGAAAAGCAGCAGAAGCACCAACACAAAAAGCGCTGTTGGGGGAGTACTAAACAGAACAGAGCGTATTCTTTTCTTGTGACATTGTGGTCCCCGGAACACAGGGAAAATTCATTGCTTGTGTCCAGGTTTGCTGGAGGAGTGATTAAATGTTGTGTATTGGGTGGATGCCCCTATCCTAATTCTGCAGTGGCTGATTCTGTAAATATTGAATCACTTTCGTGGTGTGAGATGATTGAGAAACAGGAGGTGTACAATTGAGCCTTTCCTGTTCAGATCAAGTGGAGCAAGGGGTTGAATTTGGGTGTGCTATGTCCATGTTGAGTGCTCTTTCAGCTGTCCCAGAGTTGTCTTGAATGGGAGAAGCAAAGCAACTCACTATTATTACTAGTTTGAGGAAAACTGTTGTAGTAAAAGGACCAGCCTCAGATTACAGCCCTGTCTGAACTGCATAGGTCCCTAGCCTTTTGAAGATGGAGGCATGGGTGCCAAAGTCACGGCTGTGGTGCTATAGGCCGCTTGTGGACAAATAGGTTAGTTGCTTCTGTGCAGAGCAGAGTGTGGTTTACCTATGCATCAGAAGCTTGTACCCTCACTTATGATCTCAACACCAAACAGGAAATAAAATCCTTTGTTTCTCTTTGCACAGAATGCATTTGATTCTGAACTGTACTGATGAAGTTTTAAGAGAAAATTAAACTACTTCTAGGAGTGAGATGAAGTGGCAGGTGGGAGTGGCTGGGGTGTAAAGGAACAGGACTGCTAGAACTAGAAAGGTGTATATCTAAGAGCTTTAAGGAAGGAAGGTTTGTACTGAAATGTGAAAGGAGAAGCAGAGTTTTCTGGAAGACGTTTCAGACTGTCAAGCAAGACCGCTGTATCAGGGAGATCCTATTAAATCACTGCAAATTCTCATTCTAAATGAGGCATTGGGTTAGCACAGTGATTGCAGAATCTGTTGGACAATTGTGCTCTGGATAATGATGGTAGAACAGACCTCCATCCCTCCAAAAAAAAAAAACCCCACTGAAATAAAAACACCTTACTGGCTTGCCAGCTTGGGTCATAAAAGATGGCTTTCTCCAGTCATTTTCTATAATCTCTGGCTTAAAGATAGGTAGCGATTCAGGATCTCTATGGAGCTTGTATTAAGAGGCAATGTTTGTGTTCCCCTTTACAGGAAAAAAAATGATGCAGCCTCAGATCCTGGAGGTGAACTTTAATCCTGACTGTGATAGAGCCTGCAAATACCACCCTACCTTTTTTAATGATGTCTTCAGCACCCTATTTCTGGATGAAACAGACAGCTGCCATGTGACATGCATTGTCTAGCCACAGGAGGCTTGACTCTATTAATTTCCTTCACAGATATGCTTAACAGCAAGATTTATATTTCAGTTCTATGAGCTGCTGATGCAACTATTTTCCTATACTGGTAACCCAGGAAAAAAAGTAATCTCAGAAGAATATGCGTATACCATAATCATTGATAATCATTTTGTCTGCATTTTCCTTGTCTTGCTTAGTTCTATAAATCATCGGTTTGCGTGGACCAAATATCTTGTTTATTGAATATGGGAGACCTCAAAGTAGGACAGTAACTGGAGCAATTGACTTGTTTCTCAGGTAGCCTGATTGCTTGCTTGCTGGGAAACATTGCACAAGTTCCTCATGTCAACATTAAAACTATAATTTACTGAATCATGTTCGTCTATCTTTCTTATCTATCCATCTGTTATACAAAGATGTAAAATGTTCTGATGGGAAAATAATATGGTATTTCAGTGCAATGAACTAGTAGGGTAATGAGATGAAAGATTTGATGCCTTTCCCATTTTTCTTATTTAAAGAAAGGCAAACAAACCCCACAACATTTAGGAACCCTATACTCATCCTTAGCTTGCCCCTTAAAGATTTGTGAGAAGTGGTCAGGCAGGAAGTGAGAAGGATGCAATGTCTAGAGCAGCACGGGAATGCAGAAGAAGCCTGAAGGAATGAAAGGGATCTGGGAAATTCTGCTAGAAGCCCAAGCAGTCTTCGGACTTCAAAGTTTAGGGCCTAAGATACAGGTATTTGGGAATGAGGTGTCAGTTTGAAATTAATCATTCCTAATCTCTCCTCCCTTCTCAAATCAGGGTAACTGGCTGAAATTTAGCAATTTTAGGCTGTATTTATGTTGCTTTATATGTATGTACAAGCTGCAAAAATTCTGCTCTCTGTCATGAAGTCTATGTGGGTAGTATTTGTTTTAAGCTAGTTGCAGCAATCAGGATCTACTTGAGAGTGAAGTACAGTTACAAAATTGAAGCAAGGTTTAGAACATTTATACAAGCTTTGCAAACATGCAGCATGTTATCCCTCCTGATCAGGAAGGGAGAGGGATATTTTAGGCTATTTCAGGCTGGTATGCAGAAACCTACTTCTTTCCACTGAGTGGAACCTAGGCTGGAGAAAGAAACCATCTATGTCTTAGGAAAATTCAGTCCCTGCACAGGTGGGGCAGAAGGGAGAGCTGGATTGCACAGCCAGAAGTGCTGCTGACAGCCATATCAGTTGCCTGTTATGAGTCAGAAATTTTTTGGACTCCTTATTTAAACGTGATTAAAGAAACGTGGTGAAGTGCTTAACATAGATGGTGTGACTACTTCCAATGCAGGGAAAAAGTTTGTCTGTGATACAGAATATAGTAACGGGTGCTTGAGACTGGATATAAGGGGACATGCAGTGCTGCTCAGCAGATGTATTTGTCACTTGTAGGAGAGCAAAAGGCACTTTCTGCCTTCAAAGTACCTGAAAACATGTAACAAAGTGTTTGGGGATATAGAGTAAGGGGGAAGGTTTCCCTCATCACAAAGGGAAAAGTGATGTCACACTTAGCAAACCAGGAGAATGACTTTAAAAGAGTAGTAAGGTTTGTGCAGTGGGACCACAAGCTGTGGGCAAAAAGTCTGTTGCTATGCTCTTAGACAAAAGAAATGTTTTTATCTTACAGGAAGCAACTGGTTGAACTAAGCATCCCAGATCTTACTATGTCAGCTACCATAACCCTGAGGAGGAGAAACCCTTGTTTCTATTTCTAAGCAGCTAAAGTGGGAAGGTGCAGGTAGGAGACACTAGTAGCTATGGTGTACGTAGTGCCCTGCTGGGCAACAGACCCACCCATGGCCTGGCTGCCAGCTCCACTGTCAAGGTCTAGTGGTGAACTGGCATCACACTGAGGGTCCAGGTGGAGTATGTTAGTGCTGTTTGGCCAGTGCTGCTGGTGATGCCTCAGCGCTGTGTGCAGGGGGCTGCTGAATATTTGGATCCTTTCGGTTTCTGTCCAGGTGCTCTGAATTTCCTGTTTTGTCTTGCCCATTGCAATGGTGAGGAGAAGAGATGAAGGGGCTATCTTTGAGGCTATAACATCCTGTTGCCTTCAGTATTTTTCTGCTCAAAACCATTTAAAAACAATAAAAACAGAGGAACAAGGTTAGTAAGTTTACATGTAGTTTAATGCATTTAGCTGACACTAGATTGTACAGTGCTTCAAAGTCGGAAGGCACAAACTGTGGGGGGAAAAAAAAAATCTCGTCTTAAATATTTCCAGAGTACAATGACCAGAAGATAAATATCTGGCAACTGTAGTTGGACACGTCATAGCACTGAAGCACTGTGTCTAGTGGTAAACATGAAAGATTCAGGCCACAGTCATGCCTGTCACTGTGAGCAGCAGCTTTCTGGAAGCTGTGTTAATATATGGCTGGATTTCTTCCTCTGAACATAATGAAGTTGCAGTTCATGCTTCTTTCTGGTAATAGTTAAAATGCTGTTGTCATATAAAATGTAATGCTATAACATAGAAAACTAGTACTTTTCAGTCAGCACTATCGGCTGATTGAATTTGTTTGCTATAAAACTCAGTCAGGCATACACCCCTTTGCCTTGCCTAGTAAAGACATACTTGTTTTAAACAAGTACTGCTTTGTGAACTTGTAATTAGCAAACTGATATATAAGTAGTTCAGCTAAAAATAAGGCCATAATTTTATTTAGAAAATTCTTGGGGAAAAAAAATCTTTTTGGCTGAAAAACGTTTATTCAGATTGTTTCTTGTTGCGATTGTCATTCCAGATACGGTAATTGAGTGCAGAAGCCATGGTTAGCCAAGCTAAATAAGGAATCATCAAATAAGCTGCTGTTTTGTTGATGTTATACCAGGAAGCAGTTGTAGCTGTTGCTGTACCAGTTGTGAGCAGGAGAGTCACCAACCCCTGAAACACAGGAAGGTGGTTAGTGCTGTTTTTACTTGTTGCATTTTCTTGACTAGACAGTCTTTGTGTGGCTCTTTCCACTTAGCTCTGGCACTTGTTGGATCCCTCTGTGAGTTAATTCCTTCTCAGAAAATCAGCAAAAAGAGAGAATTTCTGCTGAGTTATGAGTTGAATTGACTCATAAAACGATACAACAGTCACAAGAAAGGACATTGCAGCTGGGAGCAGGAGAGGGAGAATAAAATCCCCCTCACCCATACCCTCTTTTTCTGATAGCAGGAAGTGCTACACTGACTTACAAACTCAGTATGACTTTGAGCCAGTCACTTAGCTAAATAAACTTACCCAGTCTTTTCATGTCATAGATGCTGCCTGAAGAGTTGAATCAATGATGGATTGCAAAGTCTTCCACTATTACAGCATTGCATATATATTTAGAGAACCAGGCAAATATTTTTTATTTTTATTATTATTTTTCAGGCAAGCTGTTTCTATTCAGACTGCAGAAAATTAGTCTTGTCTAAAATGGGTGCTGATTACCTGAGTAATGTTATGATAAGCTTCTTATCACTGCAGTTTGCCAGATACCTAGGAATTTTAGTGAGGCATAAATGTTTACATTTTCTAGTCACACAAAGCTCTTATCAAAGGGTGGCAGAAAGAGCTTCTTGAAATCTAAATATTTAAGGGTATTGTGGATATGTAAATTCTCTCAGGTGGCTGCTGGGATGCATGAAGGAGAATTTTAGAAAACTTCTGCAAGCCATATTCTGTATTCAGGCTTATTTTCAGGGAGAAAAGATTATGACACAAAACTTTTGTCTTAGCACCTTGCAAATGACAGCAGAAGCCTATGATTAAGAAACTTACTCTTCCACTTACCCATCCCATTTTGTGAGCTCCAAAAAATATTGGAGTCCATGCCCAGTTTAATGCCAGCTGTCCTGCATAGAGCCCCAGGGGAACCACCGACTTTTCATTGAAGCCCCCCAATTCCTTCCACACCAAGTAGGAACCATATCTGGAGAAAGCAAATGTAAGGTGTAATTCAGTACTTTGGTTTGAAAGCAACCACACATTCTTGATCAAGTGAAATTACTACAGTGCTAGGGTCTAAATTCATTTGGAAAAGTAGATATCCAGGTACTACTTGGCAGAATAACTGACTGCACAGGGTTGATCACCTACTGCAGATAGCCATATGGAGAAAGAAAAATTCCCTATCCTGCCAGAGTTCTCACTTCTAGGTGCAGAGGAGCAGATGACCTACTGCGTTTCAGTCTTAAAAGAGAAAATTGTGTTGAAATGGAAGCAAGTCTAAGGGTGGAAGGGTAAAAGGTAAGTCTCTAAATAGTGAAGAAGCTGTTAATTTTGGTACTGGGAGTTGGTGCTTTAAAAATAAATTTAAAAAAAACCCCAACCCACTAACTTTTTAAGTGGATGAAGTGGATATAGGAGAAGTAGGAATTGAGTGGCATCCCAAAGCACAGGTGAATATGGGGATGGATGGTGTTAGAGCAGGAGGAACACTATAGTCACTTTTTAGAAGGAAGGGGACGAAGATGGGGAGAACAAAGATTTTAGGAGTTCTGTGGAAAGAATTAACCACAAGGAGCATCCAGTACCCTTCCTGCCTGCAGGATCCTGGCTACTGAAAGATCTTCCAAAAATATTTTGAAGATTTTGAACAGATCTTCTTAATGCCACAGAGAAACAGTTCACTGGAGGGATCCCAAAATGTAAGCTGCTAAAGACAGAAATTCTCAGGATTTGGAGATTTACTAATGTAAGGTTTATTTTTGCACTGAAAGAGCCTGATTAGAACAGGGAGCATTCATCAGATAAGACTATTTCTTTTGTTCTTGTTTGACTTTCCCTTTAGACATTATCTAGATTTCAATCCAGATAACTGCACAGCCATTCCAAGTGACTACAGAAGAATCCCGTCGATAAAATGCCAGCATCTGGAATTATACCCTTGTTTCAGAATTAGACACATCTGGTCTGTGCCCTATGCTGGACAGCAGGGGCTCACGTGTTTCTGCTGGCAGTGGAGCAAAGATGGAGACCAACTTGTAAGCATTATTTTTTTAGGAAGAGACAAACATCCATAGGAGTAATTGCAAAGAGTTTGTCTTCATTTGTAGGTCATACAAGAAGGATTTTTTTTTTTTCTGTTTAACCCAGTTAGTGACCCAAGCTTGCTTCTTGGCCATTACTTTCATAAGCACTGAACAATGCAGCTTTGATATCTTGGCAGTTTGATTGCAGAGAGTATTAAAAAAAAGAAAGGGGGGCAGGGTAAGCATTAGAAACGTAAAGTTTATCTTCGTAAAAGGCATCAGGACCCAAATCTGTTCCTAAGTGATTTACAGGGCCACAGTGTGGACTTACAGTTCTTTGTACATCTAACTTTGACTTCAGACCAAGATCATGATGTACAAATCCGCTAGGAAGCTAAATGTCAAGAAAGGCATGTAAGGTTATTAAATCTTGCTTTTAGTTATTTCTTGCTTTTAATATATTCAAGAGATTCTAAAGGAATGAGATGTCTTGATCATTCAAGGAATGTGTGCACATGATGGATTACAGAGGAAAAGGCCTGGTAATAAATATGATCTTTTCACTGAGCTAGATGTAGAGTACATAACCGGGTCCATCCACCTCTAAATGTACTGATTCTGATATCATCAAAGTAAGTGATAAGCTGTCACAATTTGGATTTTTAAAATATTTAACTTGGTATCCAGGTTTATGATGAGGAATCCAGAAAAAGGGTTACAAATTGTGCAGTCAACTTGAAGGAAGCCCTTCATGGGAAAGCCATTCAGCTCGTCTCTGATAAAAGGCAATTTTTTTATTCATAGGACAGTAATGATTCAAATGCCAACTCTTGGAATATACAAGAGTAGAGAGCAATTTTTAAAAGTACACTCTGTAAGAGGAGAAAGAAAAGAGAATACTGATGGGAAAGGAGGGACAGTACACGAGGCTATAAAAATTACAAAGCTTTTCTGGAAAGAAAATGAAACCAAAATGAGAGAATGCGTGAGAGCCAATTTAACATTCAGATACAGTTTCAGACATTGCATCATTGTATTTTGCAACAGGTGGTGTGGTATTTAAGATAACCTGCAGGATGACTATGTAATGTTAACTTGGAAAAGATTTGGTCTCTTTGAAACTTTATATAGTTAAGCCAGTGCTATATACAAACTACAAATCACTTAAAATGTGCTGTCATGATGGAAGAAATGGGAGGGGTAAGCCATAAAAGGCATATTGTAGCCTAAAAACGATTACTGTTGGATTAACAACAATGTGTATTTGATAGCTAGGAAAAAACATGCTGAATCTTGGTATGTAGCTATTTCTTAATGACCAAGTGCAGAAGAGACACAAAGCATCACTTTGTGCTTGGGGGCTACACTGACCGCTGTTGGGGCTTTAGGAGCAGAGTGCTACCTCCCCTATGGCACAGCTCACCAGAGTTAACATAAAAGCACGTTATGTTGGGTGGACAGCTTCTAGAGCAGTCTGTGAGGAGTATCAAAACTACCCAAACAATCTTCTGAGACAACCTACCTTTATAATTACTTTTGCTACATCTTATTTTGGCAGCTGTTCCTTTTAATACAGTATTATTAAACTTCTAAGGTTCCTGGGGGAATGGTATTTAGCCTTCTGATTCCTTGTTCATTTGACAGTAACTGCTGTGCTGTCAAGTATTTTAAACTAGTTAAATGAGGAGATGGTTTCAAACATTTACAGTTTAACAGCCTGGCACTTTTATTTGAAAGGACATGTATGTTTTGATTTTGGTTTCTTTTAACTGACCTCTGTTAGAACAGTTCTATCCTAATTCTCCCCCCTGCGCCCCCCCCCCCCCCCGTTTTTTTGTGTTGGTTTTTTTTTTTAATTTTTCTAAAACTACTGAAGAACATACATAGAAGAAATCCCAGTGCTGCCTTGCTCCATTGCTGCCAGCTTGGCAGGTCTTCCCCTCAGAATGAATGAGAAAAGCAAATTAATGGCAGCTTTTCAAACTCCTGCTTTTGATGTGGATACTTGTGCATGCAAAATGTCCTATCAAACCCACACACAACTCCCAAACATGTTTCTACCTGTTAAACAGGCAGCTTGACACAATTCTTTACAAACATAGAGCCACAGGAATACAACAATAGTTCTCTGGTCCAGCGTTATACAATAAGCAACTTTGAGATCAGGTAAGTGCCTTAATACAATGTGAAAAACATACCCTATAGATGTATAGAGAGTTCCCCAAACAGGAGCAAACACCCAGTTAGGTGGACACCAGGATGGCTTCTGTAGAGATTCATACCACACTGGGATTTCCTTTTTGGTTATCTTGCTTCCTAAAAATCCTCCTGCGTGGGGCAGGAGTGTGAAACCCACTGCTGGGGCCCAGGCTGGTACCACTTCCATTGAGACAGTGAATCTGAAACAAACCCAAACATGCTGATTGGCAGAGCAATTTTAAAATGAAACTACAAAAATTTTCCATTTTTGGCAGATTTTAAAAATATATCTGTGTAGGATCTCATCCACAGCTTAGTCTTGTCACTGAGCTGCAGCTGAAATTAATGGATCTTGTACCGGGTTCACTGGACTATACTCACCCCCATAAAGGAACCTCTCAATCATTTACATTGAGGGGGGGAAGTGAGGCCTTTACTTCCCTCTTAGCTTTGTGCACTAAGATTACTGAATTTTACCTACATAAATATCCTCACCCATAAGTATGCCAGAGGAATAAAGCAGTTTGATATTATATGAACTCCACTTGGAAAAGAAAAAAAAAAAAACAAAACAACCCAGTAAGTGTACATTTCTGTATTCACCAAAAGGTCCATTCACTCAATGGAATGGCATAGTCAAGAATAAGAAAACAGTGTGTGCTTTCCTGTGCTGAAGCAAAATAATTTTATACTTTGTGTTGCATTTTTAGCCTCAAAAGGTTGCTAAAGATGCTCAATGGCTAGTAAGAGTGATGTGAATTAGTAGCAGACACTTGAAAAGCTGCCTTGGAAAATAAACACCAGGGAGGACAATGAGAAGGTAAGTACTTAAATGATGTTTTGCTAAACAAGGAAGGAGATCTTAGTGGATAAATGGGGAGTACACCTGTGGCTTCTTCATGAAGCACTCAATCAGTTGCAGCAATCACAGCTGCCAAGCCCATAAAGTGTATTGGATTAAATTTGCCTACACAAGTAAGACAAAGTAATGCCTTGCTCTGGTAGGCCACACTGCTTTAGTTAGAGTACAGGCAGCAGTAAAAAAAGTAAGCAAGTAAGCAGGGAAAAGCTTCATTGCAGATTTTCTGGCCAACAGCCAAATGCTACAGAAGAGCTGTGTTTAGCTTACTAAAATGTAAGCAGGTAAGAGGTATGATAAAAAAGGGCAGAACCGAAACATGTTATTTTTTTCAAATATACCCACGTAGGCAAGTACACCCAATTCCTGTTCATCTGTTATGCAGGAGGGGGAGACAGCAGGAAGGAATCATAAGAGAGATTGCAGCGGTGGGGAAAGAGCAGCTGTGGAAGCCCCAGGAGAAAAAATAAAGTTTTAGAGCAATGAGCATTTCAGAAGCTTGTCAAGAAAGGTGCCATGGTGACTTGGCTGTTGTCCTGGCCTATGTTTAAAAGTTTTTATTGCCATAGTTTTGACTGGTGGGATGAGGAGGCAGGGAGTGGGGAAGAGGAAATCCCACTTGTAACAGATGTGCTTAAACTGATAGGAAATGGCGCACAGATGACGTTGCATTGTCGCAGTTCTGCTGGTACAGTGGATTTCTGTTTTGAGAACAGGTATAAGCTTGGCCAGCAAGGGAGCTCTCTTGCATTATGGTTTCTGTCCCTGTTCTCCGGGGTCTGCCCATACAGTTACGCAGATTTAATGAAGAGATTTCAGTGGCTAGGACGACAAGCCAGATTGCATGGGATCAAGAAAAATCCTGGTGATAGAAGTAGAATTTTGAAGGCAAAACAGAGAGCGTGGAGGGACTAGTAAAGCATGCAGGATTAGAAAGTTTGTAAGGAGTAAACACGAAAGGACATGTAGGCTGCTGCGCTGTGGGCATGCCTCAGGGGAGAGACGTGGGAGGGCAATGAGTAGGAACGCACACAAAAAAGGCAGCAGACAAAGCAATACAACAGTCAAAGTCAAAAACAGAACAGAAGAATGAACCAGTGAAAGGAAAACTAAGCAGGGAAGAATTCAGAACTAGGGTTGGGGAGAAGTAGGAGAACGATGTGCTAGTCTGCTGGAATCAGTATCAATTAGGTCTTGGGTGGAGGATGGACAAGAAGGAAGGGAGGAAAAAATCTGCATAGCTCATTGCTGTAGTCATTGCTGCCATACTTCTTGCCTAATGGATTCTACTTGTTATTTACCAGGGAGCAACTTAAATGGAGCAAAGGAGTTAACGTGTTCTCCTACGCCTAGATCTGTATTGTTTCTTTCCTGAGGGAGCAGGCTGTCAGCTGCAGTATACATTAGTAGTCACCTGTACTGACAGCATGAAAGGCTCTGCTTTCACTGGGATGTGGAGGAATTGCTTATGTGCAGGAGCAACAAGGTGTAATGGGAACAAGAGCTCCAAGCGCAATGATTCTCTTTGGTTGCCTTCAGATAAGTAATTCCCAAAGGTTAAGTTATAAATTTAAAGTTACTAAGATCTCACTAATTCTTAACCCTGTCACTCTTGCTTTGCCTACAGAGAGAACACTAGGCTTAGTTCTTTACACATGCTGTGAAGTGCTGGTCATCTGTGCAGCTCCAGTGTGGCTGTCAGCTTTTTTTTTAAAGTGATAAGCAAGGACCCATAGGGGCTTATGCTTCGTTTGGATATAACAATATCAGGGTGGTTTCCTGCAGGTATTAAGCAACTGGACTTTGTCAGGGGTTCTGTCAGCTTCTCCCCAGGGAAGAAAGTCTGAAAGTGTTCTGCAAGCTGAAAGTGCTAAATGCTATCAAATTGGAAAAATACTGCTCTGCTGCAGTTATTAGTGAATAAATGATGTAGCTATGCGTCTGTCCCTCTGCACGTTGGAGGAAGAACGCTGAAATAATTCTTAAGTGACAAGAGAAAGAAAATCAGGCAGGCAAACAGAAATGGGGAAGGCACAAAGCAAAGAAACAGAGAAAGTGAAGCCGTGCATGAACAGGAAAGGGGAAGAAATTGAAGTAAAGAGAATGAACATACTGGCTTGAATTGAATGTTGGTGTCTAGTCTTTTGACTACTGTTACTACTAATTATATACTATGTTTTTCAATAGTATTTCTCAGGACTTCCCAAGCATGCCAGATACTCTCTTGCATAGTACCAAGGAGAAAGAAAAACGAAGCCATGCAGCAAGATCAGAATGTGCTGATAGGCTCGGCCTAGTAGACCACAGCTGGCCATCAGCAGTGGGAATTCCTGTATTTTAATTCCCAGGAAATGAAATACTAGTATCAATTTCCCATAAAAAGCAGTAACTAACTCAGAGAGCAGCACTAGTTGATTTTGGAAGAAGCCTTGTCCATCTTCCTCTGGTTACTTGGTGTATGTAGGGTCTTTAGTCAGAGAGTGAGTAAAAGGCAGGGATGCACTGGAGAGTTGGTGCATTTCGTCAGTGCTGTAGCATTTGTTTGGTTAGCTGTGCAGTACGAGATCTGTGCAGCCTTTACAGAATGCCCACTACAGTTTTTGAAAGTAATGTAATCGCAGAGTATAAAAAGGATTATAAACCCTGACTTCCTTTTAATGTGTAGCTGATAATCCTGAAATTACTTAGTGATAACTTACACAGCACAGGCTCGCTAACACAGCCCCTCTGGCTACATCTATGTTACACAACCTAGAAATAATTACTACTTTCCCAATCATATCCCAGCTCCACTTCATGGTGAGATCTGGTTGCACAATATTCTGTGGATGATATCTGCAGTGTGCCTAGCAGATACCTGCCTCTAAGAACCACCACAGTTGGAGATCTTTTCTCCCCATGCACACTTAACTTGTTTATTTCTGTTTCCACTTCTTACCTCTGCCCTCTGACATTTTCTTCATCATCATGCCCATTTCCTGTTTAGCTCTAGTCTGACTTCAGGCAGTTTCAGCCATTTTCAGAGGGCTGCAGCAGGCCGGTTGTATATTTTTACAAAAATATCTATTTTTCTAGATATTCAAAACATCCAACTTGCCCAAAGATGGTTCTAGCTACATAAAATAACAGGAGAAATAAAGCGGGGTGGGGGGAATAATACTGCAACTTGCTGCCTACTGGGCAGGTTGTTTCTCTGTGGTGGTGTAACATGCAGAAAATCAAAGAGAAGCTTTCCGTGTCCTCTTTCTGGAAAAAACATTGCGCACCCAAAAAAGCGATGGGGTGCACTATGGGGGGACTAGCTATCTCATAACAGAGGAGCTGGCTTGCTTCAGCCTGATGAAAAATGAACTAAAACACTTCTTTGCTTCGAGCAGGTCTCTGAAAGGCAGGTGGGTCCCTTCCCCTTCTCTGGGCACACCCCGGGAGAGCTCAGTGAGTGGGAAGGAGAAGGAAGGAAAGGACAACTACTTTCATTGCATTTTCTTACATCCCTGTTCTGATAAACCTGTAACTAATCGCTTTCTTGTGCAACTTAGTGCTGGCTACCCAATCACATGGGGCTTAAATTATAGCTATCGCATTAAAAACACAAAGGAAAATCTCTCAGCAGGGCTAAATCACCCATGGGGTTCTGGGGTTTCTAGTCCCTGCTGTTTTGAAGTAGATTGACAAAGCTGTGAACTTAACTGCTGAAGGGGGGGTCCCCACCAAGATACATGCTCTCCCTCTCATCCTCTACAGTATATTTTTTGAGGGCAGGTAAGGGTCTACCCCAGTCTGAGAGGCAGCATGCAAATTTTCCCCAGGGAAAAGGCTTCTTCCTGAGATAGCTGTCTGACGAATTAAGGGGTGCATACTTAACTTATATTGATAAACTGTTTATGTCTGTTGTGGCTTTAACTCCTGGAAAACCACAACACTAAAATCAAAGTTATATCACAGTCTGTGACACAGAATACAGCTACCACAAAAAGGCAGTCTCACCTTTGTTACCTAATCTCAAGTAATAGAGAACCTTAAAACAGTATATATTGCAAAATATAACTACAATATAAGTATCAAATACATAAGTGTATAGTATTTGCTTGTAATATGTATTTATAACAAAAAATAAAAATTATTGTATTTATTTGAGGATATAAAGCAAGGTGTACTCATCAGACAACAAATCTCACTGCCCACGTTACACTTCTTTTAAAATGGCAGAGCACAAGTTGTGCACATAAATCTATGATTTATTGAAGATTTACATACTGGGAACTGAAATGTACGCTAGAACAAAATCTTCCCAGGTGGTAATTTGCCATTTACTGCTCAATCTAATTTTCCCTGCGTATGTTTGTATGAAATCCTCTGCGCGCAGTGTACTACAAATTATCCCTTTGACTACGTTCCTTCCATACAGCTACCCAGCCTCCTGCTGTAGGTGGTTCTTCTTTGTCCACCCACTTGGAAAGTGTCATCCACATCTATTCTTTAAAAAGTTAAGTTTCTCCTGGATATTTCTAGTTTAAGTGCTACCTAGGCCTGACTCTTTTCAGCTTGCCAGGTATTCTTTTAACAGGGTAAAATGTAACAAGCGCTACATCCAAGGGATACTTTAACAGCATTGGGATGTTCATGAGGTGTCACCCCTGGTAAGTCTCAAGTGCTTTACAAGTGGTCTGCACCCTTTACAGCAAACCAAAGATAAAATGGTAATGCCACTGACAGAGGCGCATTGACAGCCGCAGCGCTACGACCTGGCTGCTGCGGTGGTTTGCAGGAACTGGACTCTGCCCTGGGCTTTGCCTCTGAAAGCATCAAACGTGAAGGTCACAACCATGAATCTTCCTAGGGCTTGACAGGTGTCTGGTAGGGTGAACTGTAATCCGGTGGCTTGCAAAAGGGGCGCCTCTTGCTGTCGGGGCTTGTGGGGCAGCTGGTAGCGAGGGAGCCTAGAAACTCTAGCGCACAAGCTAAAGGCAACAAGAGCAGCAGTTGCTCTCAGAGTTTTCACTGAGGTACTACCTCAGTTGGCCCAGCTGCTCACCTGCCACCCAGCGCCTCCTCTCAGCTTAGCACAGGAGGTATTGCCGCTTACGTTACGGTAGAGGCAGCCACAGAGTGGGACGTAGTCATATATGTCATATATAGCCTATATTACTGCCCATATATTTCAGCTAAGTTGGGAAGCTCACTGGCTTTTCCAGGTATTTTACCTTGGAGGCTGACAAAAATGGAGGAAGCCATCTTATGGAGTAACATAGGACAGAGATTAGAAAAGTGAGCAAAATCTGCTTACTGTGATCCTTTTGAATTGGCCCAAATAAAAAGTCAACGGAATTCCTTGCTATTCTGATCCATATTCCTTCTGCTGTAAACTGATACAATCTGTTTTACTAAACTGGTCTGTGAAAAAGTCTGACTCACTGCTTGATACTGTTTCATAACCTTAAGTGAAGCAAAACCATTGCACAACTGCAACTTTGGCATAGCAACTTTCCCTTTTTTTTGTTCAATAATCCTGCTACTGAATGCTCAAATTAGTAACATGCATTTTGTGCTGATTTATAAGCATTTCTTGGAAATTCAGAAAAAAAAAAAAATAACAGCCTGAAATAACCGTCACTCGAGTGCACAGAGTCACTGTGCATGGCGTGAGAAGGCAGAACTGCGGGTCCCCGTCAGACCAGAGGGGTAAGAAGGGCGGTACCTGCGGTGTGTCTACACCTGCGGTGCGCTCACTGTGTCTGACCGAGAGCTGCGAAGCCCTGCGCAGCTGGACAGCTGGGAACCACTGGGAAACTCATACGCAAAACCAAAATTAATAATAAGCTTCCTTGTTTAGTTCCCTTTTTAAAAAAAATAAAGCCCTTTCCACGCCAAACGCCGGCATGGAGAAGCAGTCATTTGCCTGACTAAATCCCCTCTGCCCGGGAGCTGCGGTACGGCGGCAGCGGGGGCCGATGCCCCCCGGGCGGTGTCCCCGTCCAGCGCCCGCGGCCCGTCCCCGTCCTGCCCGTGAGGGACCTGCTGTCGCCGGCTGCTTCGCGCTTGCCACCGGACGCCCTCCTCAAGCTCTTCCGCCAGCCCGCGCTCCCCCCAGCCCCGGGGGAGGCGAGGGCCGCCCGGGGGCGCGGTGGGGTCCCGGCGGCGGCACCGCTCTGGGAGCCACCGGGACCCACGCAGGGGCTGCCGGGGGCGAGGCGGGGCCGGGCGGCCCCGACGGGCCCCGGACCCGGCCGCAGCGGCCTCTCCGGCGGCTCTGCCGGGGCTGCGCCGCCCCCGCGGGCTCTCCCGCCCCGTCCCGCAGGCAGAGCCGCGCGGGGGGCGCAGGGCAGCCCCGGGTTACCTCCGCTCCCGCGCTGCCGCCGCCCGTCGCGCCTCCTCTGCCGTGAGGCGGCGGCGCCCGCCCCCAGGGCCGGCTGGGCCCCTCCCGCCGCCCGGGCCCGCCCCTCCGGCGCCGGACGGGAGGAGCGACGCGGCGAGGGCCGGTCCCAGGGCGCCGGGCGCGGCTGAGGGCGGTGAGCGCCGGGGCCGGCCGACCTCCCTCCCTTTCTGCCCCTCCCGGCGCCCGGCGGGGGGGTGGTTGCCGGCGGGGGCCGCCCGGTTCCCGTGGCAACGCGGGGCGCGGCGGCGGCGGCGGCGCAGGCGGCCGGGCGGCGGCCATGGGCAGCTGGGCCGCGGCGACATGGCGGCTTGGTGGCTGCAGCGGGCGCGGCGGCCTCCGCGGCGCACAGCGGCGGCGGGGCAGCTCCCGCCCCGTCGGTGGGGACCGGGCGGCGACCCTGAGCGACCTGCTGCAGAGCTCGGTGGGGGCCGAGGAGCCGGGCGCGGCGGCGGCGGCGGCGGCGAGGCGGGAGCGGCGATCCCCCCGGGAGGGCACGGTGCTGCTCTTCCCCGGGCAGGGCAGCCAGTTCGTGGGGATGGGCCGCGGGCTGCTGCGGTACCCCGGCGTGCGGGACATGTACCGCCTGGCCGAGAAGGTGCTGGGCTACGACCTGCTCTCCCTCTGCCTGAAGGGGCCGCAGGACGAGCTGGACCGCACCCGGCACTGCCAGCCCGCCGTGTTCGTCGCCTCCCTGGCCGCCGTGGAGAAGCTCAACCACCGGCAGCCTAAAGTGAGGGGCGCGCCGCGGCGGGGAGCGGGGGGAGGCCGGCGTGAGGCCGGGCCCAGTCTCGGGCCTCGGCTGCGAGGCGGCTCCCGCATGGCCTCGGCGGCCCCCGCGGGGCTGGGGGACGCGGGGCGGGACGGGGCGCCGCGGCGTGTTGGGCGTCCCGGGCGGCGTGGAGCCGGCTGATGTTTGGCCTCGGGTCTGTCTCCGTGCAGGTGGTGGAGAGCTGCGTGGCGGCGGCGGGGTACAGCGTGGGGGAGTTCGCGGCGCTCGTCTTCGCTGGAGCCCTGGGCTTTGCCGAAGGTGCCCGGGAAATGTGCTGAACCCCCTAGCAGGGTCTCCCACCCCCGCCCCGTGGTTTTTCCAAAGCATTGCCTGTTACCACTGTTTCCCTCTTGCCTGTTTTTTTATTAGAGGATAAATTTTACTTTCTACTTCCACTGTTCACTTTAACATGTGTAATACAGCATTAAAAGCATTGACGTTTCATGAGAGTAAACAGACACCCTTTCTTGCGTGCAGATGCTAGGCGCCTTTAACGGTGTTTTCTCGGGGCTTATATTTACTGAGCATCTCTGTTTTTCTCCTTAGCGCTGTACGCGGTGAAAGTGCGTGCCGAAGCCATGCAAAAGGCATCGGAAGCTGTCCCCAGTGGAATGCTATCAGTTATTGGTCGGCGAGAGGCAAATTACAAATTTGCCTGCTTGGAAGCCCGTAAACACTGTGAATCGCTGGGTATAGAAAACCCCGTATGTGAAATTTCAAACTATTTGTTTCCAGACAGCAGAGTCATTGCAGGACACTTACAGGTATTGCTTCAGAATAACTATCCCTTTAGTTGAATTTACATTTCGTTTTTGAAAACTTCTGCTTCGCGCTTCTGTGTGGAAGTTATGTATGGCCTTAGTTTGTCCAGACAAAAGTATTTGATCTGTGGGGTTTTTTCCAGCGTGTGCTCAGTTGTTGGGTAAGGAAAGGAATCCCCTTATCGCGATAAGTCTGGTGAGGTGGTTCTTGTGGGGTGATTGAGTAAACCTTTGTCATGCAAGAGTCTCACTTCTCTCTCTCTTTTATAGGCTTTGGAGTTTTTGCAGGAGAATGCCCGAAAATATTATTTTACACGTACAAAAATGCTTCCAGTCAGTGGGGCTTTTCATACCAGACTTATGGAACCAGCAGTAGAGCCATTGGCTGAAGTCCTAAAATCGATTGAGATTCAGAAACCACTGGTCTGTGTCTATTCCAATGTTGATGGCAAAAAGTACATGCACTCAAAGCACATTCAGAAGCTGTTAGTGAAGCAGGTGGTTTCACCTGTTATGTGGGAACAGACCATGCATTCTGTATACGAAAGAAAGCAAGGAACAGAATTTCCTTACACGTACGAAGTGGGGCCCGGGAAGCAACTAGGAGCTGTTCTCAAAAAATGTAATTTAAAGGCCTGGAAACAATATAACCATGTAGATGCTCTGGAAGATGAGGAAGCAGCAGAGACCTAAGTAGCCTTTTGAGAAAAATCCACGCAACTTGTTTTTTCTGCCTAATTTAAAAATAACGTCGTGCTCCCAAAAGAGGAAGTCTTAAACATTCATGGCTTCTCATGATGAAAAGAGCACTGTACACGTAATCGCTGTGAGCGTTTTCCTTCCCCGTGTGCCTCAGGTGTGGAAGGGAAGAGCAAAGTCTGGCTCTTCCCTCTGTGTCGGGACTGCAAAACTGCCAATAAACATGCCAAATAGCCACCTGTTTGGCCTCAGTCCTGCAAACAACTTCCCCTGTCTTTTTTTTTTCTTTTTTTTTCTTTTTTTTTTTTAATTTTGTTGGGGGCATGGGTTCAGGTTAAAGTCGGTAGCTTTGGCTGACTGGTGGAGGGGTCTTCTGCGTGGATACGGGGGTAGAACCGGGCTGTTGGCTCTGGGTTGTGGAGGGCTCTGCGCTGGGCTTGAGGATGCGTTTAGAGGAGCCATCCGGTTGGTACAGCTTTCGGTATGTTGATGTTCCTGTTTTCTAACTCGACTGACTTGTGGGACGTTCATCTGTGTAAAATTCTTTTGTGTCTGTATTGCCAGGTAGCAGCCAGGTACGGCAGAAGATGTTATTAGGAACACGATTTTCTTAAGGTTAAACTATAAATAAACTATAAAGCTTTTCTTGGTATTTTTAATGCTGTGGAGTGCATGATTACTGACCTATGAGTAATGGATGGAAGTAATTTTCCCTCCAATTGTCCAGTGCCGTGTTGGTTGTGCTAAGTTACCAAAGGGAGAAGGAATGTTTCACTGAATGAAGCAGCTTACCAAAATTCCCGACCTCCCCAGAGGTGCAGGGCTTCTGTCATCCCTGACCGAGCCTCTGAGGCTGCGTAGGCTGAACTGGCCCTTTGGATGACTTTTCTTGACAGAGCAGAAAACAGCAGCGCTGGAAACGTTGTGGAAAGATCTTTTTGGGGGTGCCTTTGAACAGGGTGAACCCTGTGGTAACAGAGTGCCAGGGAGGAGGATTTGAATGCTGATATTTTCGTTGTCTCGGTATTTTTGACTGTCTTTTGCCAGCTTGTTCATTTTCCGAAAGCAGGAGAGGAGCTGGAGAGTAGCGGGTTGTCCTGAGCCTTCCTGGGAAGAGCTTCCCAGGTCCCTTGTCGGCACCGACTGTCGTTGGATGGGCGAGGGCTGGTGGCAGGTCCCTGGGCTGGCTGGCTGCGGGGAGAGCACCCGCAGCCTCCAGCACCTTCCCTCGGTGCCTGCAGTGCTTGAGGTGGCACTCGGAACGGCTTTAGCACCAAATCCATGGATTTGGATTCTGTAACCAACCCTCGGCTTATGAAAATACGTACAGTCGTGTTACAACATCATGCGGCCTGTGCAAGATACCCGCAGGGTGCGCAGAAAGTGTACGCTTGCTTTGTTTGCTCTTTGTCTGTAAGGGGTACCGAAAGCTTTAGGAAGTACGAGAGAACAGTATTTGCTAGGGGATCAGGTACAAACAAGCAGAGAAAGGTTATATTGTGCATATTACAATGTGACTAGAAGCTTCAACTGAATTCTAGCTTTTTTTTTATTTTTATTTTTGGTATTTTAATGGTATATTTAACAAATACATAGGAGAAAAATTAGGATATATTACTTAAATGACCATGCACATCTTCAATAATTTATTATGAAATGCGGAATAAATTCCAATTACAGTATTAATCATTTCATAGTATGACATCTCTGAAAGGGAAAGTGAATTTTAAAACACTAGCCTCAATTATGATTGCTTAGTGGAGTGTATTATTGAACAGTTCTCTTGTGAACTGAAATTGGCAGCTGAGCCTACCTTTGCAGTACAAATTCCACTTTTGGCATGTGTAAACATTAACTATTAGTAAAATACAGAAGAATTTGTCAGCTATTGGACTATTAGAGGCTGCCAGTTAAGGGTTGGGATTGCTGTAAAGAACATTGTTTCAGTGAAGGCTCCTATGTTACAGGTAAGGTGTTAATTATTCAATAAAGCATGCCAAAGTTATCGCTAGATAGTTAGAACATCTCAACTGAATCCCATTCGTATTATTAAACGCTGAATTATGTGCTGTGTTAGAAGTTTCTGACTACATCTTGTAAGACCGAACGCAACTTAGTGACTTTGAAACCAGCTTTTATGATAGTTGGAACTGAGCATGGCAGGTTGGTGGCACTAATTTTGGTTTTAGTATACTGCTTTATAGTTTCTGGACTTTTCTTTTTTAATTATTCAACTTTTTTTGTGGAAATTTTAGAGACCTGTTTTCTATTTGTATTGTTCTTACCATAATTTTTCTTTTTTTTCCTCATTTCACTTTGTTGCACACTTTGCCTGGAATAAAAGCTCTTTGGGAGAAGCATGCTAAAAATCTCTGTTTGCAAATGCAGAATATTAGATCACCTTTGCACCTTCACCAGATGCAGAGTGCTGAAGGGATGTCCGTATCCTGAGCATCACACTCCTGTGGGCCCTGTGTAATTAGTGGCAAGAAGGAACCGTAGCCACTGCGCGGGTGTTTGCTTTTCTTCTGTGCAGCGTTTGAGCCTAAGCCGAGGTGGCAAGCCGCGCGTTGCTGAGGCTGCTCCTCAGTGAGCCTCGCGTCTTCAAAACCAGAAGCCAAGCGGTATCGTGCTCGTGTGCTGATGTGGCAGTTTGTATCAGCTGAAGAAGCGTGGAGGAGGTCATCATACCTCTGTGCCGAGAGCGTTCGGGCTTGCTTTCGTGTAGCGCCTGGCAGCACGATGTCACGTTGGTGTGTGGCTGTAAATGAGCGGAAGGCTGTCTCGTGTTGTAAAACTTGTCTGTGGCTAGGCGGAGAGCTGCATGCGAGTAATTAAGAATCCTGGATCTTAGTACTGATATCTGCATTTCTTTTATGTGCTTACTCATCTATCCCTTCTGCTTCTGGAAATTGAACATTTAAACGTGTAAAGTTGGCGCGGTTCCTTCACCTAGGAACAAGCAGAAGCAGGATGTGGAAAAAAAATCAAGTGCCGTAAACTCTGTCACATGAGGAAGTGTGCAGTAAAAAAACAAAAAAAAAGATAATTAAATTTGGGTCTCCTGAGTCATGGTGCAGAGCCTTAACTAAGAGGCTCTTTGCTCAGCTCCGCAGGTGAGAGGGGAGCCTGGTAATTACTGCTCGCTGCAGTACCCCAGTTTGTGCTAATGCTTGTTGCGGATTCTGTTCGCTTTGTGTTTCACTTACTTCGTTGGTGTGATTCCATTTTATATTCCTTGAGACTGTGTTTTGCTCTGTACATGCTAGATGCTGAACTTCCCCTCTCTCGTGAAAATGTGACATTACTGGCTGCAAGAATGTGAAAAAGCAGAGTCATCCCACGCAGCTCTCAGACGGAATAGGCAGTGTGGCAGTCTCCCGTTTATCATTGCTCCCCTGTGCATAAAGATTATTCATCTAGAAATAACTGAAATTATTTTTTGGTATTAAAGAATCACATTTTTGGCAGTTGGTACTTTTATTACGTTGCGTGCATAGATTGTTTATTAGACTCTTCATGGGAATTTTTACGTTTCACTAAGTGGTAACTTCAACATATTTTCTATCCTGCTGCTGTTAGGGAGTTAAACAGAGCAGTCAATTCACTGATGAAACTTTGGTCTGGTTTTTGGTTATATGGGCAATTCAGCTGGCCAGCTTCTGGCCTGAGCGAGACTAAGGTTCCAGATGCGCTAATTGTGCTTCTCTAGGAAAAACTTGCATATCTGCTGCTGAAGGGCAAATCATCTCGAGGGCATTTTGAAACGCACTACGTGCTGCTGCTGCTTGAACTTTCGGGTAATGCTGGAGCCATCGCTCCCTACGTACCTTCTGTGCATACCTTCTTTTTTTTGCTCTGCATTTCAAGTCAATCAAAGATATGTCAAAGTCCTTTAACATTAAATGGTTGAATGAAACATTCTAGTTGAACCTTTTTTTTTTTCCTCCGCCGCTTCTCCCCGCCCCCCCCCCGCAAGAACTTTTTGAGCTGGGCAGTTAGGATCATCATGGGATTTGGGCACTATTCACGAAAGAGAGGAAACACATTCCTCAACCTGCTTAAACTTGACTGGCTTTGGCATTTGTCTCCACTGAAGAAAAGAGCGGTTCAAACTCCTTGTCTGATTTAAAGCAGGGACTTGAACTTGAAACTCCAGCCTCTCAGATGAGTGCTTAAATCACTAGGCCATTAAATAATGTATTTTCCTGTTTCAAAAGTGCATTAACCGTAGTAGTCGCTTGACTAGGCAGGAAGCAGGTATCCCCTCTGCTGAGGGGAATACCCAAACCACAGAGATCCACTTTCGTTTTCTCTCGCTGAGAGAGAGTCTATAACTATACAGTGAAAAGCAGCTTCAACAGCAAAGGGTAGGGAAGATGCACCCAGATATAGAGAATAACTTGGTTGGGGCGTGTTGTCGAGACAGAAGAAACCGAACTGTGTCCTAAGAGCTGCCTGAGGGGTATGGAAGGGTGACCCGCACCACCTCCATCTTGTAAGCTGTGCTCAAGTTTCTCTTAGTCATCTGTTTCCCCCGAAGCACGTGCCTTCCAAGAAGACGTCATCAAAAAAACCCTTTTCCAAATCCAATCAAATTCTTGGGTTTTTTTCTGGGCAACTCAAAAAGTTTTACTTGGAAAACAGGCAGAAGAATATAAAATCTATTAGTAGATTTCTGAAAAATTCTGGAAAAGTCATAGCTTGGCTTGACTGGCCCTCAAGTACCAACCTCACCAACTTGCTTGCTAGCTCATCCTAACCACTCTTCTTCCAATAAACTATCATTTCATATGCTGATTTTACTACATAAAAATCAAATAAAGCCTGTCCTGTAGTCTTAGATAACAGTATCGTCTCGTACATTTTGTTATTAATGTGTGAAATAAAGTAGATAACACTGCAAAACATTTGAAGCAACGATTTAATTTTAAAAAAGTATTACGGTTTTAATCTTTACTATTGCTTTTACAGTGTTAAAATTTAAAGGATGTCCAGCATGCCTTCAGTCTTTCCCACATCCAGAATCTCTTTAAGAAACTCGTTTATATGAAATAGACACTTTATATTGCATTAAAACAAACACAAAAAAGACAGACTTTCTAATCGCCTGGAGTCACATTTCAAAACTAGCAAGTCAGGCAGTTATCCAGCAACAACCTCCTTATTTTAAACTTTTTTCTTTTTTAAAAAAGGTATGAAACAGCAGTGACCCAGCACTAGCCTAGGTTTTAAATATAAAAGAGATTTTTATCAGTGTAAATTTGAAAAACAAACCAACTGCCACCACCTGGGTGTTAATGATATTGGTCAGAGTCCAGCAATGACCTCCTATTGCAATTCTCTCTGTTAATTCTGCAGTCCGTAATTCATGGCCCACCAAAAGGCAGCAACAAGCAAGGCTGCAGGCACCAGCTTCTGGCAGACGCACCTGAAAGGAAGCCTGCAAATCTGCGGGAAGAAAAGGGAAGGCAATTAGAAATAACAAGCAGCAAAAAGACGGTGCAGAAAAGCTAACAAGAATGCCTGGGTGCGAGGTCAGTGTGAAATCGAGAACAGAGTCCAGGTCTGCGGAAACGCGCGTCAGGGTCTAGTTTTGCTGGTGGCTACTGCGACTGCTGCAGTGGCAAGGTCATATCCAGCCTCTAAATAATCCTCCTCTCTTCTCCAGGGTAAACACAGGGTAAAACACTGCCAGTAGCAGTCCCGCTTATCTCCCCTAGAGGAGACCCTTACAGCTCCTCGCAGTGGGAGACGCCTTCCCTCCACATGGAGCCCCCATGAGCTGTGGGGGACCTGGGCAGCTGTTTGCAGACATTTGGCATACTCTGTCTATAAATGAGAAATTTCAGCCTAAAAATTAAAAACAGGTCAACGGGGGGACACCAACAAACTAAGGAATAAACCCAAAGCGAGAGCTGCATTATATGCTTTACTCACTGACACTTACGTGGGAGTTAGGTGTTGCCGTTACCTACTTGTCAACAAAAAGGTGGGAGAAAAGGGAGAGAGCATACCCAGCTTCCATAACCAATGATCCTCTTTGTCCAGTTATTGGTCAAAATATTTCCAAAGCTTCTTACAACACTTTTAATAATATTCCATGTCTGGAAAACACTGATAACAACCCTGATGATTTAAACAACAAAAAAAAAAAAACACAAAACAAAAGCATGGGGATAGAAAATTTATTCTAAAAATTGGCAAATAAAATACCAAGGTTTAGAAAACTACAAAAAGAAACCCAAAACTCCAATATGTTCCTTCCTGAAAGTCTATGTGTACATGTATATTTCTCTAAATATTTAGGAAGAAGACCTGCAACTTGGTAGGGCTTTGAAAGCTAAAGATAATTTGGTTTCAGAATTAATTGATCACTAACATCACACAAGGAAATGTGCAGCAGAGCTCCTGAACAGCGATCTTGTGCCTTTCCTCTTGTTTCAAACTTAGAACAGTGCAACCCAACGAGAGCTGTCGATCCCTAATGAATCAGAGCTTGGGGCAGCAATACAGGACTGACACGGCAATCCCACAGGGTCTCTCTGCAGCATGACTCCAGGTCTACTGAGGCAGAGGCTACAGGACTATATTCTATGTCCAGGAACACAGCTGTAATTGAACGGCATTCTCTGTAAGTCCGCAATAAGTGACTGTCCTCTTCCTGAAGCAAGGAGGGAAGAGGTAGAACCGCACGCGAGTACTCGGGGGTTCAGACACAGATTATGTCTCTCGGGTTAGGACATTACTGCCTGTCAGTTAATCTGCAGTTAATAACTGTCCACAACAACCCTGTCAGCTCACAGCAGATAAGAGGCAATTCAAACTAGTCTAGCCACGTTTTCTTGTATGTCCACGGGTGGGTTATCTGACATGCAATAACATATTAATCCCTGAAGCATCACACTTACTGGGCTGCAGACCTCTCATCGCCCAGTTGTGCTGAAAGACACTAACCTAGAAAACTACTGTGCTACTGTGAGATTTTAAATACCAAGAAACTATTTAAGTCTTTTGACTGTAAATGGCTGTAGTCTGTGGAAACAATTTACATTATAAAGCTCTTCCTTGTAAATCAAGCTGCCGCAATATTGTTTTAGTTTTTTAGGTTCTGTAAGAAGCAGCAGTAGTAGCAATAAAATTTTTTACTTTGTGTACAGAAACGTTATTGTTTATCTATCTAACAAAACTTTATTGTTTATCTAACATGGTTTTTAAAAGGATCTGAAGCCTGACAGTGCCAGTAAGGTAACTTACCCGTGCGCCAGGTGAAGCAGCGTATCTTCAAGCTTCCTGTGGTACGTCCTGTTAAATTCATCCCCCATCAGGGCCAGCTGATGGCCAACCTGGGCAGCCGAGCTGCAAGGCGTTCGGGATGTGCACGTTAGAGGACAATACTGCAACAGCGGTTCTCTAAAAAGCACTCTGCAAATGTTCGGCACAGTTATTCCCCCAACAGTTGGACTAAGCTGGGCATGTAAAAGCGCATGTTAAGGGTTTTTTTTTTCCTGTTATTTATGGGTTTATTAATTAGGCATCTTATGCCTGTATTTATATGCATACAGAAGTGCTTTGATGTTTTCATAAAAAGCTGCATATTTGGCACTTTTAAAAAAACATGTTGGGTTTTTAGGTGTCTAATTTCTTTATAAAAGGCAATGGAATTCTGGTTTGGGTTTTGGTTTTTTTTTTCCCCCAAAGTCAAAATATTGAAACAGCTTTCACATCGGACCTTTCAAAATATTTCATTTTGCGTAACTGCTGCCCTTCGTCATCCAACAGGTTTACTCCAATGATTTCCACGATGCAGTGTGGGTCTCCAGCTAATGGGTGGTGCCAGGGTATGAACTGACTAAAACCTAAAGGCTCTTACAGAGGTCCTGGGGCGTGCAGAACCTTGAACTACAACGTCTGTGGCCCGTGTTGATACCAAAAACTGGTTACACTTTCCTGATGAAAATTTCCAATTAGATTTAGCTTCTGTTAGACACTCGTCCTTTTTTTTTGTTGTTGGTAGAAAAATAATATGACTATACATTTTTATTTTAACTTGTATTTCTGCTGAGATCTGTTTATGAGATCTGCTGAATAGTAAGTGGGCTTAAGAGCTTAATTCTAGAGATCTGCTTAAAAAAACTTGGGCTTGGTTTGGTCAGTCCAACAACAACAAAAAAAAAAAAAAAACCCACAACACAGAAAGGAATTTTCACACACAGGGGGAAAGGCAGTCCCTGACTCTTGAACTGGAAAAAATGTACGTATGGGATTAAGAAAAACCCAAAGCAGCACTATCAGTTTGTTGTGAGAGGCGCCTAGAGAATTATGTAAAAATGGCTTCCTCAGCTGCTTGCTGTAACAGGTGGGCTTCTAATGAAGAGCCACATCTGTGTCCCTGTGCAGGATAAAAACTTACAGACATTTAATGCAGCATAATCTCGCATGGTCAGTGTTAAGCACTACAGGTTATCTACACTTGCATCTATTCCATTTCCAACAGTATCCACTATGATTATTTGGCTTAGCAAAGTCTTCTGGAAAGTCTGGGGGGTTGTATTTGCAGGAGGAGGACGGGGAGGACAGAAAGAGTATTAATGCAGCGTGATACCTGATATTAAACTCCATTTGCTCTGTGGTGTCTGGATTTGTTTGGAGGTTACTGTAGGTTTCCTCTTCTGGTGCTCCATTGGGATAGCTGGAGAGGACAAAGTGCCTGGGGATTCTCCTCGTTTGAGACATCTTATTCTGCAACGAGTCATGAAAGACAAGCCTGTGGCTTCTTGTAACACAAGGTCTTTTCAGTTTAGATGGAAATTGTTTAAAGCGTTCTAAAAGTTACCCTTTTTACTTCTCCAGTCAGAACGCGAGCGTTGCTCAGATAACTATTTTGAGCAGTCAAAGGAAAGTTTCAGTGACCCAACAGATGTACAGCAATTCAAACATGCAGCATTTAGATGGCTGCTGCTTCATATTGGCTCAAAACAGCCTAGAAATTGGAAAATCTAGATAAATATAACTAGAGTAGATAAGTATAGTTTCTCAGTAGTTTCACTTAGCACAAGATGCTTTCCTGCGCTGTTTGCAACGTCCTGCCTGGCATTAAATCACTCCAACCGATGGAGATCCCCAGGCAGCAAAGTACCTAAAACAGGCAACTTGAACAGGGTTTCCTAAGTCTTTAGTTTAGGTCCGAGTTTACGCATCTTCTTACGCTGGCGGCTGCCACCATGGAAATTACAAGCAGCTCACCATAGAAATAGAAGTAGAATACAACAAAGATTTAAACAGACTGACGGCTTACTGACAGTAGGAACCACTAAAATCAGTGGAGCTGCCTGCTTGTACAATGGGAAAGTTACTCACAACCAGTAGCCAGACCCTAGCACGTGAGCACCTCATAGGAGGTGGTCCTCTTCTCAGCGAAATAAATGGCAAACCTTAACAGGTTTCAGCATAAGTGGCGCGCCTCTAATACTGACAGTATTTGGATAACACTTCCCTGAAAGCACTAGAGAGGGTTCAGTTCACCAGCAGCAGAGCTTGGAGTGGAGCTGATGTTTTTGTAGTCATCACGA
This sequence comes from Calonectris borealis, assembly GCF_964195595.1. Taxonomy (NCBI): domain Eukaryota; kingdom Metazoa; phylum Chordata; class Aves; order Procellariiformes; family Procellariidae; genus Calonectris; species Calonectris borealis. The sequence continues at coordinate 76,939,316 of NC_134312.1, read as the reverse complement.
TTGTTTTATTTGGCTTATCAAGATAAATTACATCAGAGCTGTGGACGGGGATTATTTCAAACCACACGCACGCCCTTGGGCAGGTAACACTTCTTCTGCCCCTTGGACATTTGCTGTGGCGGAAGGCTCTGCCTGTTGTCTCAAGGGTGCCTGATGATGAACTTAACGACAGTCTTCTGGAGATGCTCCATTTTTATCTGGCATGTTTTTGGCCAGCTCTTTTATGATCTCTTTGCTTCCCGGCTCCATCATTACAGAACTGACCCCCTTTGTCGATGGGAGTGATTTTGGATAGCAACGAAGGGGATTTCCCCCCGGCTGGATTCCTTTCTCCTTTTAAGCACGCTCTCTGCGGGTCAAATGAATAAAACTCACGTAGAATATTCTCAGAGATGGAGTTAAACCAAGCAAAAGGTATCTCTCATCATGCTGCTTGGTGGGGATTTGGTTTGCCACGTTTCTGCAGTCCTGTAAACTCTTTTTAAGTTTTACACTCGAGATGAGGGTGGGGCCTTTGTGCCCCCAGGGAGCCTTGATCTTCTTTCAATATTTAGATGAAATTTACATTTTCCACAAAGCAAAATTATTAATAATTAACACATATACATTACTGCATAAGCAAACACCCAGAAATGTGATACTAAATAAATGAAAATATACTCGGTTCTCCAGAAATGAAGGCTCCTCTTACCAATGTTTAATGTGGCTGGGGAAAAGCATGCTACGGACTAGTTTCTGCTGGGTAGATATTATCATGTGTAATATACAGTTTGTAGTTTAATAGTCTGGGTTTTTTCCTTCTATTTGTAGCATTTCTGCTTTACTCGTATAGATGTTTATAATCTAGGATTTTAAATATATCCAGATTTCTGAAGAGCTGTGTAGTTTAGCAGTGACAAAGAGGAGCTGGGGTCAGGCCATCTGAATTTTATTGCGCCCGCCATGAGGGTGTTGTGTGACCCAACTCTATTCCTGAGGGGAAATGCCAGAGTCCTTTCTTCCGAGGGGGCACCTATGGGTTTGTATGTAAAAGCCGCAGAATCTGAACATATTTTACAGGTGAATTAAAAGGCTTAATTAAATAAGATCATCTTTTAAAAAAGAGAGAGAGAGTAGTTTCAGGTGCTGTACTTGCTTCAAGAGATGCCCGTTTTAAACGCTTCCCTTATGCGTTGCTGTATGTCTCCCTTCCCAGTCCAAACAAAAATAATGAAAAAAAGGGTAAAGTCTGTCGAGGGACTTTGGGCATTCCAGCACCCTACCTGATTTCCAGATACCCAGTCACCCCGAGGACTCTGTAGCTCTGAATGAGGTGCCAAGGCTCCGTATGTACCCCACAGTGAACCTGTTCCACTTCAGATAAATCCATATTCACTGGAGCAGCTACTTAAACTGACTCTTCCATTTCCTAGGGCAACTAGATCTAGACCAGTGGGTTACTGGGTGTAGTGGTGGTCCACAGCGGATCACATTCCCACAAGTGCATCCCTGTCCATTTTTTGTGCAAGGTCTGATGCAACACGTACGCTATTGCAGTATGGACTGGATGACCCAGGGCAGCTCCTGGTTTGAGAACTCCACCAGAGCTCTGGCAGGAGCTCCAAGGGGTCCTGAAGGTCCATGAATGAGAAATTGGGAATGGCTGAGCAAGGTTTGGAGGCTCCCCGGGATGCTGAAGTACTCACTTGGACATCCAAAGTGTCAGCTCTCTGGATGCAGTTAGTCTCGGCGGACTGCACAGAGAAAGAGTTAAAGCACGCAGCATTGGACTTTTTGAGGTTAAACAACCCAACTCGTGTATGCTCACATGTACAAAGTAAACATCTAGACGTGTAGTGATGTATTCCTGTAGCCAGTGGGTACCACAGGGAGATTCAAACAAATGGAAATGTGTTAATTGTCTTTCTTCACAGCTTATAAAGTCGTTAAAGGTTTCTAGTGAAACAAGTACTATAGTGCATAAAACGTATTAAAACCCAGCATAAAAAGTCAGCTGTCTATTGCACATGTATACTAACTATTCTTAGCCTTTACAACCGTACATTGTGAAAAAAAAATCTAAAAAAAGGTATTTTCTTTTTCTCTTTTTCCCCCTCCCCAGACTAGATGCTAGTTTCATATTCGCGGGGCCACGCAATGAAAATGTCTATAACTGTGAGAGATGAAAACTGTGTTCTGAAAAAGACCTATAATAAGTCAATGCACTACAGAACTCAGACATGTAAACAAACCATACAATACCACGACAAAAGCCCAAAGCACAACATATGCTACCTCACACCTGTTATGATAATACCTTCCTCCCACAGGCTAAAAAAGAAACTGTCATAGCTGTTGGGTCATGCTCTCCACAACTCAGCTGCAGCCTGGTATGCTGGCTTTGCCCACCAATTTGTCTCAATGTTCGAGTAAGGGCAATCCAACAAAGAGGGGATTTAAAATGTATTTTACGGGGCGGACAGTGTCGGGGCAAAGGCAGTCTGGCAGGGCTACCATCCTGAAGATGTACAAGACGGGTCTAGTTCAGTTTCAAAGCAAAGCTTAGCAAATGCCTTCTTGGCAAGGAAGGAACAAATTGAGGCTATTTACTGATTTCTGTCATCTTTTTTTAAAATCTAGGTATGCAGGCACATATAGACATGGACGTGAACGCTGCATTAATACGGACCTGTTTTGTTCCTCAAGTTTGGATCCGTACAGAGCTGGGCAAGAGGAGCATGCATCACCTTCCACAGGCCCTCCTGGTTCTCCAAAGCAGGATGTGTTCATCTTCTACCACCCAACTCCCACTTTCCTTCCTTCTCTCATTTATACAGAAAGAAAAAGCAAACTGATTTTGGTTTACAGAAAGCAAGAGGTCGTGCATAAGTAATGGCTTGTCATTTAGAGAGCAGGGACCACAACCGAGTCCTCACAACGCCTCTGAGGAAGCGGCAGCAGGATCCCCTGCCAGCCACGGAGATCGTTTCCAAACTAGCGACCAGATCAAAGAGCTCATGCTTCTCTGCGAGGCTTTGGCCGAGCAAACGAAAAGCTTCGTTTCAATGGTGAAATGCCTTCAGCAGAATAAATAATGTATTTCAAGTTAAATACATACGTAATGTTTTGCTGTATGGAGGCCTAGATCCAAATTAAAAAAACGGCCCTCTAAATGCCTAATTATATGATGGAAATTATGGCTTTTTATGAACACAATTATGATTGAAGAATGAAGCATCTTCGGTAGAAAGAGTATGTTGACGCTGTCTTTACTTTGCATAGTCAGTTTTTTCTGTTTGTGTCTTTTTTTACCTAGCAAAAGGGAACAGAAAATCTTCTTGAAAAAGGAACACGTTGCTAAACCAAGTATGCCGGCAGGTGAGCTGGGGAAAAGGAAAGGTCCTGAAATTTACTTGTAGTCAGTTCGATTAGATTTGCTGTGGGAGTATTTTTTAAGAACACAGGCACGATGATTCTTCAGTATAATGCACTGAATGCATTTATTATAGTTTATGTATTACCTTTATGTATTTTATGACTCATCTATAGTATAATTTATGTGCGCTTTATGTCTTACACATACAATCTTACGTATTTTGTGCAGACATGACACAGTAAAGCTATTAGTAATTCCAATATGCAATTTAGTTTGTTTTAAAGCTGGTTATGGAAGTAGAAAACCACTACCGATAATCTAATTCCAATGTTCAGGCTCAAAATTCCCAGCACCTACCTACATAAATATGGATTGCCAGATAGGACCCTTGTCCTTTACCCCCGAGGTATCGAAGCATATCTCAAACTGTTTGAGATTCTACCAGCTGCCCATGCAAACTAAATTTAAATGAAAAACAAATAGAGGCTTGGCTGTTTGCATATATACCTCCAATCCATAGCCAACTCTTTCAAAACATGACATCATCCTCGCTGTTGCAAATACAAATCTCTATGCCATTTTACAAGGACAAGTCTTTGATAAAATGACCGAAGATTAAGAGCTAGTTAAGGTTACAGAGAAACGGGGATATTGGACACTGAGGCTGCTGTAGCGAGGAAGAATATACTCTTTAAAATCCGAGGCAGATTTTTGTTTTGTTTTTTTTTTTTTTAAGTCCTAGGCTCTCTTATGACTCCTGCCAGCTTAGCAGTGGTTGCCCTCGGCTGTTGACCCTCCTCCCTTGCAAGTCAGAAGCCGTAAGCGACCGGCAGCACACAGGCAGTGGGAGCTGCAGCCGTCGCTACAGGATATCTCTGCCCCTTCCCTCACAGAGACACCTGGGCTTCCACAGGCTTGCCTCCTGAACCACCACAGCTCGTGCCAAAACATCAGTTTCTCTTAAACTGCAGCAACCTCAGTTTCTCTTAAAAAGACGAGAGGTTAAGTCATCATTACTCGTTTTTGAAGAGTGCAGGTTAGTTAACGCAGGTTGCTGGATTAACTCTTACATCAGTATCAGGTCAAGCAGCAAAGATAAATTAATTCTTTGTCTCCTACTGTGTTCCCAGTCAGCTTAATGTCAATGACCTTGGAGACTGTTTACGCATAAACACTTCTTAATATTGCCTCAAACAGCTATTAAAGGCACAGTTCTGTAAATCTAAAAAATGCACACTCTACTTCTTACGTTTTATTTCATTTATGTTTTTATGCTCAGTAAGTCAGTATTAGAACATGCCTTCACTGGCAATTTAACATAGGCTGTCTTACCTCAAAATAGGATAGGAATGAAGCATTTGATTATATTTAAAAAGAAAAATGTACTCCTTAAGCAAGTCCTGTGACCTCGGTAGTGAAAGAAATGCATACAGCAGACTTTAAATGGAGGAAACCTTTTGAAGTAAAGAGCTCACACAGGTATTTGCTATTTCAGTCTCTGCTGAAAATGTTTAAGGGGCCCTGATTGAAACTCTGAGTGAAGACTTCGAGAATCCCTCAAGATTTTTATGCATCATCAGCATTTGCTTGTTGTCTGTTAGAGCACCCAGAAAGCACTGTCCTTACTGTGACATTTAATATATGTCTGTAGAGAACAAGAGGTTTCCACCTTAAAAAGTAGATAATACAGTTATGTCCAAATTAAAAAGCCATGATTTGATAAGCCTACAAAGTATCATTTTCCTTCAAGAGTCTACTGATTCCTTCAGTGCGCACAAGCCTATTTCAACAGCTTCTAAATACTCAAAGAAACAAGGGGGTTCTGCTTTTATTAAAAGGAAAACATTAAATTCCCAAGAAGTTTTATGGGAAGAACTAAGAACATTGAAGAGAAAAATATATCGATATATCGATACCAAACTGAAACTAACCATTTCTACTTTAAAAAAACCCAAATTTTTTTCTGCCACACTCAGATTTTTGTTTTGTGACAGCACCACGTATCTCAGGGATGTCACCTTTGTTCTACTTGTTCACAAAGAGTTAAGGTTTAGATCAAGTCAGAAAGCTTCTGCTCTAACATTTACATTTCCTTTTCAAAACATCATCTGCCCTTTGCACTTCTCAGTCTCACCAAAAGGTCAAGATTCTTTTATAATAAATAAGAATTTGTTTAAAATTGTTACTTGAATAGCATGGCCGAGTTGCAGGAGGTAAGTATGACAATGTATATAGTTCAATAATCCATGAATGAACCATAAAGCTATGGAAAATGTTTCTTTGTTCACATTTATTCTAAAACTTTGTATCTTAGATTTTTTATTTTTGAAAGTTCCTAAAGTAAGTGATGCAGATAGAAAAGTTGTTACTGGTAGTCAGAAAAGTTCATGCAATGCTCGTAATTATTAATACAGTTACATAGTAAAATTGGAATACTTCAATCTAACATTAACATCCGTTCAATCAAATTGAAAAAAAAAGAAAATCTGATGTACGTAAGACACCTTTTTCTACCATCCCATCCACTTGAAGGGTGAAATACCTGCAACGAGCCTGCTGGCACTCTCAGCAAGCACATTACGGAATTCATGCCTTGATACTAAATTCAGGATTAAAGGATGCTGATCACCAAGGTCATAATCTATAAAAATACTTAGGCAGATGCTTAGCTTCAACGGACCAAATAATATTGTTAATTTAACCATGGTCTTTCATATTCTTAAAAAGCTGGCACATTTGGGATAGCTATGGGCTGCCGTTTGCCCTTAACTAGTCCCCCTTAGCGCTGCACAGCACGGCACACGCGCCGTCCTGTATTGCCACCTCGCACCTGCATCCTGTCCCGTTTAACAGGGACACTTTATTGGACTGGTGGTCAGAAAACTCAGCATCTTCTGTGACCTTTGGTGGTCTTCTCTTACAGGTGCCTCTGAGATCCCACTTATTGCTGCCAGATTGGGAAGATGAGAGAAACTGTTGATTTGCAGGTACAGTGTAACTGTAAATCTAGGAACTCAAATTTAACTCACTATTTATGCTGTCTTTCTTGTTCTGCATAAAGAAAGTATAAAGAATTAGTATAATCAGTATAAAGAATTAAAATGCCACGCTGTTCTCAGGTTTACTTAGGCTTCCTGCCATTGGTAAAATGCTGGTAGTAACAGTGTCACAAACACTGCAATAAAATGACTACGATTTAAAATCCTAGGTCACCTACAATATTTTAGTGGCATTTTTATGTAATAAAATTACCAAGTTACCACTGGTAAAGTGTATTCCACACATGTTGCAGACAGTGTAACGAACAATTAAAATAGGGTGTCTTATTAAATAGATCAAATGTTTAAAACTGACTGTGAAGAGCAAATGAAGAACGTTTTATGCACAGGAGTCATCTCGCCCCGATACAGCACTATATTTCTTTAAACGCAAAGTGTTCTTCACTCATTTTCTTTTCGTAGATTTGTAGCCCTTACTCATATAAATTTTTACTTCAGTATTTGGCTTCCCAGTTTCATTTCAGATCCTGCATTAGGAAGGGTTTTACCGCTCCCTTTGGTAACCGCAGGATCAAGCTCACAGTTAGTATCCTACTCTCACCAGCTCTTGCTTTGGCTAGTGGGCTGTTACCCTGCAGGAGCTGAGTGTATTCAATTTTTCTTAGTCCTCTCTAAATGGTCTTACAGTCAACAGCCTATTGGTACAAAAACCCTTAAAAATAGCTACCACAGACACCTACCAACCAGGTGAAGCAGGCAATTTTCTTAAATTTCTCCGTTCAGAAAGACAGGGTCTCTACTGCGGTGACATTTTGAGATCAGAAGAGATCAAACACCTTGAACAAACATTGATTTTCTTCTTCATTATACTCAGTTCTAACTCCCATTCAAGTAACATGCATTTAATGGAAAAAAAAAATCATCACATACCCACAATACCTTAACTCAAAATAACTTCGTCCATGTACCTGTGAGAGAAAATGATAACGGAGACCATTCTGTCTTCTTGGTATACATGCGTCTTTCTGCTACAGCCTAGAGAAGCAGACTCAGGCTAATACTCACTTTGCAATTTAAACACCTAGAAATCTGCTTAATCACAGAACTCACCACGCTCCTGTAATCACTCCTTGTGAAATGACTTAAACGTTACTGAGTATTTACTGCCGTATGGATTTCTTTATCCATCTCTGCTCATACATGATTCCTATCATCATTAGCATTGTTGTAAACGTATACACATATAGAAAATGAGTTCTTCAGGAACATTTAAGAATGTTTATCGGTGGCACATTTTGCTATACATCTCAGGCTTATTTTGAGGGCTTATTTCCTGCTTTGCTAAGAGTGAAAGTACACGTACTCCGCTCCTCATTTGCTTAGAAGATAGCAGTTGAGTACACAGCACACAGGTCCCCGCAGCATCATTTGGAAGGGCACACACGTCCCTCCCGGAGGCTGAGCAGCCGGGACAGGTCGCTCCTTGCCGACGCGCGGCTCAGCGCCGCGGCGCCTCCCGCCCCGGGCCCCGGCCGTGCCCACCGCCCGCGGGCACGGCGCTGCCTGTAACCAGCGGCTCCGGCCGCTCGCTCCGCTCCCGGTGTTCAGCCCGCCCGGCGTGTTTTTTAAACGACATCGATCCCCCTTCCCGAGCCCAAAGATGCTGCGGCGCCAGAGCCGGCGGAGGTGCATGGGGGCGAGCTGCCTGTGGAAACATGCCGGGACCCCCCCCCGGGGCCGGGATATCTCCCCCACCGGGGCCGGGCGCGCAGGTGAGGCGGCGGGTGCCGGCACCGCCGGCCTCCCGCAGCCCCCCGCACCGCCCCGGGGCCGCGGTCTGGGTCTGCCCGGGAGAGCCCGGCCGGTTTCCCCCCGCTCCTCCCCGTCCGCCTCAAGGAAAGGCGCCGCCGCACCGCCCCTCTCCCGCCGGGACCCCGCCGCTCACCTCGGCTCGGCTCCGCTCGGCGCCCCGCGCTGGAAGCCACCGCCGCCCTGCGGGGACACAGGCAGGCGTCAGGAGAGGGGGTCCCCGCGCCCCCCGCCCCGCCCCGGCCCCACCGCGCCACCGCGCCGGCCACTCACCGCGGCGTCACTCGCAGACTGCCCCTATTGTCCGCCCGCCGCGCCGCCCCGCCCCGCGCCCCGCACCGCCCCGCCGGGGAGACCCGCCACCCCCGCTGGGTCGGGCTCGGGGGCCCGGGCGGCCGCTGCCGACGGGAGGAGAAGCGTCTCGGCGGGAGCGGGGCCGGGCTGGCGCCGCCGGGCGCGGCTGCGGCGGCGGGGTTGGGGGCGCCGTCCGCGCCGAGGTGGAGCCGGCGCCGAGGCCGGGATGGCCCCGTGGATGGACGACCCCACGGTGGGACACCAGACACCATGGCGGAATGGCCCCCGCCATGGTGATGGGACGTGGCGGGACTCTGTCCACCACGGCATGGCACTGGTGGAGATGCCAAGTGGCACGACCAGGCCCTGTGGTCCCCTTTTGCCAAAGGACCCCTCTTCCAAATGCTTGGCTTGGCTGTTAGCGGGCCCGTGTGTTTTTTTCAGCACCCTGAGTTTGCTGGAGCCCACACTGGTTGTGGGCTTCAGCGTGGTTTTGGTTTTGGTGGCAGAGATGAGTGCTGCTCAAGAATCCCTTTGGGCTTCAATATGTATTTCATAATTTAAAGACAGTCTTTAAAATGTTGGCGATTCTGTGGTATCGTTCACTTTTGAACAGGGAGGAGCAGGTTTTCCTCTTAGTTTGTTCAGCTCAGCAGAAGCAACTGAGATATGCGTGCACCCCCAGCCGTCCCGAGGGTACCTGAGGAAGAAGGGTGCGGGGCAGAAAGGGGGAGAAGCCCTGGCAGCACAGCCAGTGCAGAGTTACTGAGGCATTAAAGAGAGAGAGATTTCCTGAAACCCTACTGACCTCTTGCCCAAAAGGTTTAGTGAGGTCATGGGACTGGCAGTGGTTTTCTTTTGTGCTGTTGATAACGGCCTGGTGACTGATTCTGTCAGTATCGCCTGTCAGGAGAGAGCACAGTTTACTGCAGAAGAGCTTTAAAGAACCAAAACCCCCTATTGCTCCACGCTTTATTGTCATGTCAAACAGGAGACTTTACCGGGTAATGCTTGAGGCTGGACTTTGCCCTCTATTTATGGTATGATTTCATCTCTGTGTGAGTGAAGGTAAACACCAGGAGAAGCAGAACAGTGGCATCGATACAGCGCGCCACCTGAAGCTGGGATGTCTGTAGACTTTCGTGGCTAGGTTTTAAATGTAGAAAAGTGCTTGTGTGTGTGTATATATATACACTTACGCAAACCACTTCTTTTTGTGCTGTTTGTAACAATCCTCCTTATAACATGGATGTTTTGCTCTCATCTTCCGAGCTCCGTACACGAGGTTTACTCATTTGTAAAATGGATGTGACAAAGCTTATCTTCCAACTCCTGCCAAGGACTGTATTGCGAGGATGGTGTTTACATTTACACAGGCAATAGGCTAGATGAAAATTGCCTCGAAAGTACAATATAATAAAAGGGAAATTAACCTCAGTAATATCACTTCTTGCCAAGACTTTGTCCTATTTACCAGTTCTGATATTTCAGTTTTCGCATTTAGTTTGCTTCAAATCAACAATAGTTCCCCGCCCGAAACCAGGCTTAATTTTGCATGTACAGGTAATCTTGCTTAATTCGGTGAATTGACTCAAGCTTAAAATAAAATATGCAAATGTCATCATAGGAGTGATTTCTGTCGCAAAGATAGCACGCTGATGCTGCTACAGCATTTCCTGATACAATAATAGTAAGCATTTTTGAGCTGCTCTCAAATTCTCCCTGACTTCCCTTGTTGGAACAATAATGTTACAAAGTGGAGATGCATTAGTATTAAAAACTAGAGCATCTATTCTTAGCTGTGATGTAATACTGTCGATGTAATTTTCAGAGAGGCAGCAAACAACAGCTTTTTATACCATGGAACTATAACTTTGATTAAGGACTGCTGAATTAAGCTAAAAGACTCTTACATAAAAAAAACCCCAAACAACTGTTTCTGTCCTTAATTAATTATTTAATACATTTTAAAAGTGGTACTTTTTGAGCTTTCCCCTGAGGTATGATGGATGCAGGGACAAAAAAGGATTGATGGCAAGAAGATTCAGGTTCATTTTTCTTGCTGCCAGCTGTCACAGCAGACGTACCTTCTTGGTTGAAAGAAGGCTGTGAAGGCTGCTCCATGTTCTCTTTTGCTGCCAGAGGTATTGTGGTGCCAGGAAATTTCCACTGCATGTGACTGAAGGAAGATACACTGCATTTTGTGGCTGCTTTCATAGTTAAACTAAAGAATATTTAATAGCTCCAGTTATATTAATTATTAAATGTAACTGTTTCTTTGTAGTTGCATCCTTGAAACTGAGCCTATTACCATAGGATGATATGGTAAATCACAGAGCATATTTATTATATTCAGATTATTTGGGGAATTAAGACTCTTAGGGAATATAGATTCATATCAGAGTTATTTGCTATATGCCAACACTCTGCAAACTGCTTATTTCAGCTGCTGTCTTGATGGATCTATTTTTTAATAAGTAATTTGTCTTACAGAATGAATAATTTATTTTACCTTTATTTTTTCCTCAGAGACTCTTCAAATCTCTGAAGTTCATTATGCAATACCTTATTGTTCTGTACTGAGCCTATCACAAAATGTCAGTAACCTTAGTATATATCAGGTATCTTAACATACTCTCTCATTTCGGACAGAATTTTGTATGTGCAAATCAGGCTTCTCTACACAGGCACTAATGCCGTTAACTTCTTAGGTACTATTGCTCTCACCCAGTTTTCACTGCGAATTATAGTTGTTGATAATTTTCAGGAAAATTTGCACACTTCCTCAGAACAGTATCAATATAAAAAAAGATATTCCTACAGCCATATGGTGATGAACCTCTTAGCACCTGATGTGCTTGAACAGGGACTCAAGCTTTGGCATCTGAGCGACCTGGGGTTTTTTAGATACTCTGGGCATCTTTAGTCACGTTATGACCTTCCACAAACCTCCATTTACTTATTATCAGATGTTTGTCAGGGACTTTTTTCTGACGATGGGGCAGGCCCAGGCCACAGTGGCTTAAGACCAAAACGGCCCCAGGCACCGTGGATGATGGCAAAAGGGTTGAGCAGGTTTCAGGACACTCCTGTCAGGCTCGCAGAAGATAACGGAAAAGGGCGGGCGAGGCCAGGCCCCAAAGGGAACGCGCCCCTTCCCTTCAGGGCCTGCGCCGGGCCCCGGCCTCGCCAGGCAGCCTCCGCACCTCTCCTCCATCGCAGCGCGGCTACCGGGAATTTGGGCTGACGTGGTTGTCAGTCCTGAGCACAGAACGGCACCAAAGCTCTCCGTCTTACGGAGACAAGATGGCCGCCAACGGCGCCGGGCTGTGCACCGTTTCGCGCTCGCGGGGCGGGGCCGCTGTGTGTGTCCCTGGCAACCGACCTCTCCCCGCCGCCGCCGCCGTTCCGGAAGTCCCGCCCCAGGCGCGTCGCGGTTGCTAGGGAGCGGCGCCGGAAGGGGCGGGAGAGGGGCTGGCCGCGACCGCGCAGCGGAGCCGCCGGCGGGGGCGATGGGAGCGGCCGGCGGGGACGGCTGGGCGTGAGGGGGAGCCGCGGCCGCCCCTCCTGCCGGCAGGTGAGCGCGGGGGCGCGGGTTGTGTCGTGTCCCGTCCCCCCACACACACACATACGGTGCGGGCTGCAACCGCCCGCCGTCGGGGGAGGCGCCTCCCCTCCTGGGACTATCGCGGTAGCTGAAGATCCCTGTGGGATCGCGACCCTTCCTGGGAGATGGAGGGGGGAGGTAGTCGTCTCTCCCGGGTTCCCCTTGCGGGCCCGCTCTCGGAGGGTGCCTGGGAGGGACGGGGGCAAAGCCAGTCGGGGTGGGCCTCTTCGCGCGGCTGTCGCGACATGGCGCGTCGCGCCGCGGGTGAGGCGTCGGTGGAGGCCCGAGCCCGGCTGTCTCCGCTGCGGTTCCCTGCGGGAGCGCGTGGCGTGCACGCGTCTGCTCCTGGGGCGCCGGTGGTCTGCTCCCCCGGGCTCCTCCTTGCGACCGCTCAGAGACGCGCCTGTTTCGGTCTTCGGCTCCTTTTTATCCCCAACAATTTGGGCCTCGCTCTGGCAGGCCCTCCCGGTCTCCTCTGATGGCACAACCGCATCAGCCGAACTGGGTTTTCCAGTTACAAACTTAATAATGAACCACAATTATGTTTTCAACTGTTAGAAGCAAACAGAGCTTGCTAGGTCAGGTGCCCCAGACGCTGGCACCACTTACATACGCTTGTTTTGCAGCGTGAAAGGACGGTCTGCGACCGGTCTGAGTAGCTTCCCTAGTGGCAGTAAATCCCAGGAAGAATGACGACCGGGGTGCTTTTGGGTCTTACCCTCACTTCGTGAATTTGTGCCAGGGCAAGAGGCACTTGCATTGGATTAGGCCGCTGCCAGGCTTCATTACATTTACTTGCTATTGCTGTGACCAGTAAAAGCAGTCTTTTGGGGAAGCGTCAGGTCGGCTGTGCCTATATTATATACTTGTCTCCTGAGTAGGAGGTCTGGTGCTCGGAGAAGGATTTGACTTCCTGTACCGTTAGTCCGCTATATACAGGCTAGGGCTACGTTATACAGCTCTTCTTTGACATTTACTGAAGCTGAGGATCTCAGCTAACCAGAATTTTGAATGCGTGGTTATCTCATGCAATCTCATCAGGTTATCGAGAACACCTAATTGCAGGTTAGAGGATTCCTGTAGAAAATTATATTGTATTAAAATTATATTGTTGGAAATAAGAAAGTTTTTGGTACAACTTAATAGAAGTTATTTTTTATGACTCCTCCTTTCTGGGTTTCAGTAATCAAATTACACAAAATCAGAAGATTTTATTTACAGGCCAGTTAAACATCATCTGAGATGATCAAACTGTCCGCATAAACCAAGGACTAATTTTCAGTCTGTTGTTATATTGCTATCCTTTCAATCCTCCTGTAGCGGGATGGATCTATAAGGCCTACAGTTCCCAAAAGAGGAAAAGAATTACACCCTTGTAATTTTTCTTTTTATTTGTGGTAGAACTTATCTTCAATTTTTAGCTTTGGTTTAGTTTTAACTCGCCTTCCTGTGGGTGAATCTTCTGTTGAACTGTCTCTGGCTTCTGAAGTCAAACAGTGTCTGGGAGTAAGACAGCACAACGAGTCATGGAGCAGTCCCACTTGCTGCTACAAAACCCACTTGCTGAATCAGTACATGCAATCTTTCAGGGTTCCTTGCTATAGGATGTGTAGCATGCATTGAAATCCCTTCATAAAGAATCCTATAGAAAGGATACTGTGACAGCTGTTGCATCCCAGGGTAGAAATGAGGTTGCAGCATTACAAGTGTTGGCAAAGTAGCCCTGCTTGTGGCAGTGCACCCGGTCTTTTAATCTTTGCCAGGCAGCAGCTACGTGCTTCTGTAAAGACAGAGGCGCAGGCAGCTGCATTTTTCTGATGCAGCGTTTCTGGAAGAACAAGCCCTGAGGGTAGCTGTAGCTTAAGGATGCCAGAGTGAGACACACCTGGGAAGTAGGGAGCAAGATAAGGGAGTTGGGTGACAGAGAAACAGGTATAGCGTTGGCATTGGATGTTGGTAAACCTAATGGGGTAGCTTAGAGATGTGGAGGACACATTTTAAGGCCTTTTAAAAATTTTACATTGTGTTTGGTTAATGCTATTGTAGCATTTAACACATTTCCTTTTGAAGGGACAATTCTATTCCAAGCTGACTAATCCCTGAACTTTTAAAACCACAACAAGATGGTGTGTGGTACTAGTGAGTCACTGATTGTGAATCATACATACTTCAGTACAAATAAATGAATCCCTTTGTTTCATTTATTTTTGTTTTGGTAGTATCTGGAAGGCCCAGAGAAAAATCATGACCTTGTAGAACTAGGTGTTGTATAAGCACACACAAAAAGACCCTGAGCCTGCATATACTCTTTTTTATCTGTCTATTTAAGCTTCATTTCAACTCGTTTTACCGATGTGAATAAAAATAAGTGTGTCTAAAGCTCTTTAAAATTGAAGTCTAATAGTAAACATTTCTGCCTTGTGGAGTTCGGCAGTTTAAATAGTCTAGGAAGGAAAAAGTGGGAGCACTATATAATGGGCTGTGCCTCCCAGGAAGAGAGAAACCATAGGGGTGTTAGCTTGCTAGCAGATGTGCATCTCCATATGTAGTCCTAGAAACTGAAGACCCCTTGAATTCCAGTCCAATGTCTTAGTTGCAGAAATTGTATTAACTACATTCATTACTTACTTGCATTAATGACAGTACTACATTAGTAAAGGTGATTTGAAGTTTTGATTGACTTTTCAATGGAAAAGTATATGTAGAGGGAGCAATAGATGGTGTTACATGTGTGTGTTACATCCGCTCTCTCCCACTCCCTTGCATGGCGGTTTTTGTTCTTGGGAGAGGCGTGTGCCAAAGAATCAGCTTTTGGCTCAAAGAGATTTTCTTCTGAATCAGCACTTCTCTGCAGCTGATTTCTGTGGAACATAACTATGAAAATTCACTAGGCTGCAACTGTAAAACTAATTCGTGGAATTAACTGCAGTAGGACCAAACAGCAACATTGAAACTGCTTATGAGAGCTGCCTACCCTTGACTTTATCAGTTATTATCATTTGCTCATGAATATATGTTAGCTGGCTTAATAGTTGTATATCAATCAGGCCTAGATCCTGGGAGGCTGGTCCTCACCACTTACTTAGAGACGGGGTAAATACATTGTTCGTTGTATCAAGTATAGTGTTCTGTCCACATCAACCAGATTGTAGGCTTCTGGCTCTAGACTATCTATGCACGAAGGATGACATGCTTCAATTCATGTTTCTTTGCCCCCATCTTCATTGGTGTTACATTAATGCACGATATGAGACACCGTGTGAAGGGGATCTTGCCAAACAGCCCTTGTAAAGGGGAGTGCAAGCAGGTGAGTGCCTGCTGCTGCTAGAAAGATTCAGCCTGCCCTTCGGAGAGGTGGCAATTGTGGGTGCTGGGCTTGTTCTCACTCCTTCTTCAGTGCATTTGTTGTGCATTCCCACCTTGCTAGACTTGGCTGTCTTTCTCGAACAAAAAGGGCAAGGATGTAACGTAATATATCAGAGGATGGGCAAAAGTAACCTGAGCCCCCCAGAACAAGACAGTCATCAGTAAACTGGAGTGAGTTGAGCAGAGGATTACCAAGATGGTCAGGGGGCTGAAGCACTTGTCTGGTAAGGAGAAGCTGGGGCAACTGTGTTTCTTCGGCCTGAAGAAGAGGTGGCTCTGGGGTCACCTAATAGCAGCTTGCCTGTACCTATGAGAGGTTATCAAGAAGATGGACCCAGGCTCTTTAGCGGGTTGAAGGTGGGGAAGATGAGAGGCAACAGGCATAAGCTGAAAGAAGAGCGGTTCAGAATGTATGGAAAAAATATATGAAAAAAGAAACCAAAACTTTTCCTCATGAGGCCAGTCAAGCAGTGAGACAGGATGGCCAGAGAAGCATACATCTTTGGAGGTTTTCAAAATGTGGCTGGATAAAGCTCCGAGCAACCTGCTCTGACCTCATAGCTAATCCTGCGTTGAGCAGGAGGCTGGGCAAGAGACCTCCTAAGGTCCCTTCCAGCCGGAATGATTGTGTGATTCTAACAGAAAAGACTGATCTGAACAAATGAGAGATCTAATGTAGAAAGTGACACCTAGGTGTCATGAATTGAAATGCAGCTTATAAGGACTGTTTTAACAGCATTAGATTTGGGGAATCCTGCTGTCAAGGGTTTAATGATATCAGTTTATCCCATTCCCCAGTTAGAGCAAAAGGCAAAATCATGGCTGCATAAAATACAGAGAAGACAACACAAAGTTCGTAATGTTACTTTGGTTCCTTTCCTTTCAGTATAGCAAATCATGATTCTTGATAGGGCATGTAAGGGATTTCTCTTGGAATCGTTTTCTTTTTGTCTACAGTCACTAAATGATCCATATGAACTTTCCAACTTCAAAAAAGATATATGCATATAAGTCTTGGTTAGAAATAATGAAATGTCTGTGCTCTACACTTGGTTCTGTAAACATTACCCAGTAAGTGTATGATAGTGATTTCTGTCATTAGTGTATTTAAGAGGAGACATGAGCTGTGTGCCCGTTCATAAAAGGTGGATGGGTTGGGGTGTGTGAAAGGTCCTTGTAGCTAGTGTCCTTGTTTGTAGTTGTCCAGTTGACAAATGTAAGGTTTCAGACTGAGCTTATTTTCCTTGATTTTTAAATTAATTTACTACTTCTAGCTTACTTAAGTTAAAGTGCTTTCTGGATGCCACTTTTCTTCCCCTTTTACTTTCCTATTTCGTATTCTCCCCTGTTTTCAACTTCACATCTTTAAACTTTTCTTTACTAACAGGTTGATTCTGCTTTAGGATAATGGCAGGAAAAGTAAAGTGGGTAACTGACATAGAAAAATCTGTTCTAATAAACAACTTTGAAAAAAGAGGCTGGATTCAGGTGGCAGAAAATGAAGACTGGAATTTTTATTGGTAAGTACATTAAAAATAGCAATTTCTAAATTTGGAATTTTAATATCTTATGTTAATACCACTAGTAATATGACAAAACACATATTAAAAACAAAAAATGCAGAAATTAGCATTAATTTACTGCAGTGCTCTTAAGAGTGTAACATTGTTTCATTGCTCCTGTAATGTCTTTCGCTGTTGCTGGTCTTCTGTTCAGATTTGTATTGGTAGATTCCTGTATCTGTGCAGGCCTGCTGAAGTCATTGGTGTTCCTCAGGGCAGAAGGTCCCATCTGCATGGATCCATTCCCATGCTACTGATCTCATGTATCTTTACAGTTTGCCAAAGGTTTTGTCAGGGAGTGGAAAGTCACTGACCTAGCAAGATATTGATCACTTCTGGGAATACCAATTGTAAAAAGCCCAGGGGAAAGGCTGTGCTCAGTGCTTTTTGTTTTGAAATGTGATACCTGATTTTATTCAAATTTCTTGTATGCAGTAAGGAGAATTTTTCCTCTACACTTGGAGGGGATTTGTGGCCTGAGGGGAATCTTTGAAGGTATCTTTTCCCAAAATTTTCTGATAACTCAACCTAAGCAAAATAATCCAAGAGTACACAGCTCCAATATGTGATAAAATATTCTTTTATCAATGTGACGGAAGCTTGCCCTGTTACCAGAGTGCAGGCTTCTGTAATAAAGGCCTTGAGAATGGGACTTTCCTTCCCCTTCATGATAATGATTTTTATGCAGACTAATTATTCAACATTTCAATACTGAGAGGGAATGTGAAATTAAACCAAGATAATGGTGAAAGGACTAAATAATAATAAATAATAGTAAATAATCTAGCTTCTTACTTGGCATTTGTCTAATATAAGACTCTGAAATGCTGTCCTAGAATGCAGTAATCTATTAATTGGCAGAAACAATACTCTTCAAGTAAACCAAACAATTTATATTGTTCCTTTCAAATACGACAGAATGGCGGTTTATGCTGCCAAATGTACCCTTTGTGAACCACTTACTTAAATGGGTAGGAATCTCGTAATCTGCTCATGCTTTTGGAATGTGGTTGAGGGGGAGTGGGGGAACGGGCACTCATGGAAACTGTTGTGTGACTGGTTGTTTTGGTTTGGGGTGTTTGTTTTTTTTTTTCTTCTTCCTGAAATGACAATGTAGCAGATCGATGGCATTCAGGAAATATTCTTAAATTTCTAATGTGAGACATCTAATACAGAAAATTCTTCGTATCTATGGCCCTGCTCTTCTGTGAAAAATGAAGCAGATAACTGATTTGATGACTTTGTCACTGCAGCCCTCTGATCTGGTGTTTACAGGTGTTTTTAGCAAGATCTCTGAATCACTGTTCTCAATTCATATACTTGAAGTCCTTTACAATCTGAGTAGCAAGGTAGTCAGTAGCAAGTTGTTTTTGTGACTTTAAGAGGAATGCTGAGTTTCCAGAGAGCGAACTAATAGATTTAGAAAGATGCTTCTGTAGCGTTTGGGTGCATATCAGTCATTTTTAGGCCCTGCTGGGGGTTGACCTGACTATCAACAGAGTCCAGCAGGGCCAAGTTGTCACCTTCCTTTCCTCACTGTCTGCCCCAATTTTAGTAGTAGTAGAGGGACCGATAAAAACTCTGTCAGAATTTCATTGGTTTTGCTAATAGAGGTTCAGGATATGTTGGATTGTCACTGCAGCAAAATGTTATACTATAAAGAGAAATGAGAGAGAAAAGATGAAGTGAATGTAACAAACAAAAAAATTTCAACTTTGTCCTTCTGAGTTGTGTTTCTTGGGAGAAATCATTTGGTATCTGTCTTTCCTTTCAGGATGAGCGTGCAAACAATCAGAAATGTTTTCAGTGTGGAAACTGGTTACCGCCTCTCTGATGACCAAATTGTCAATCATTTCCCAAACCATTATGAACTGACCAGAAAAGATTTGATGGTAAAGAATATCAAGCGATATAGGAAAGAACTTGAGAAAGAAGGAAGTCCTCTTGCCGAAAAGGATGAAAATGGGAAATATATTTATTTGGGTATGTGGTTCTCATTATCAGCATTAATCTTTCTTCTCTGTGGTCAATAATCTGGAATTGAGCTAGCTTTTCTGCGCATAAAGCACTGAACCTCTGAAGTGTTAGAACATTGAAGTGACTACCTTGAAATGCTCTGTCCCTGTCAATTAAGTAAAGTGCACTTTATCCTAAAATTAGGTTTGCAGAGTGCAGCAAATAACAGCCTTCTTTCTCTGTCTTCTCCTTTTCTCTCCCCTCAAATCTGCCATTAGAGCATAAGGAAACACAAGAATTGGGAAAGTGATAAAAACAGTGGTAGTGAACATTTCATATGAAATACAACATTTTGAAAGCTTTTCACAAACCTTGCTTTGAAGGATAATGGCTAATATTTTACAAATTGAGAAAAATAGAGGGGATGCCACTCGTTCAGGATCTTTGTTGAAATTAGAGACAAAGCAGGAATAAAAGTTTGAACATTTCTGTTTCCCTGTCATATTACCACAGCACTAAGGCCCAATTCCTCCACTGTGTACTTGCTAGTATTCAGCAGTATTCAAGGAAGAGAACAAATCCAGTTTGTATGCACAGAAGCTGTATTTAGACTTAGTTTTGTAAATAGTAATGTCTTTAAAGAAGACTGTATTTAACAGTGCAGCATTAGCTGAAGCAACATTGGATGAAGTGATAATGAAATTATTATTTTTAAATGTAAGGGTACAGAAATAGATTTGTAACTAGGCTTTCTGTGTTTGGGGATGGGATTCTGGGGAGAAGAGGAGTTGGTTTGCTGGGGTTTTGTTGGGTTTTTTTTGTTGTTTTGTTTTGTTTTTTTTTTTAATTATTTTGAAGAGGGAAAATTGTGGGATTAAGGTACTTTGCAATAAGATTAATGGTGAAACCAAGGGGCTCTGGAACTTCATATGAGACAGGGTTCGAGTTTCTTTAATTCAAAAGTGAAAAAGCATTATCTGAAAATCTTATACTGGAGCAAAAACTAAAATAAACTTTTGCAGAAAGGCTCTAGACAGAACTGAATGAACAAACTGTTCAGAGGAAAAATTTGGGGGAAGTTGGAGAAGAAGTAGTGACTGCTAGAAAATAAATTTAAAAAACCAAACAAACACAAAAAGCAAAAAAAAACCCAAAACCAAACCAGCAACAGGTCAGGAATGAGGAGAGTAAAGTAAAAAAAAAAAATGAGGTCAGAAAGCATTGGAGTGAAACAGGGATGGGGATATGTTGACTTGATTTACTTCTTGTGAAAGTGAGATGAAAGGACTGTTGATCCGCGTAAGAAAGAAGCAGTTTTGTATGGATGGAAGTGAAGATAATCTGACAGCAAAAAGCGAGAAATGCTTTTCTTTAGATTTCAGTAAGCATGGTAATACTGATTGTGGGAGCAAATAAGAATGACTAATGGGCGTTACATGGAAATAAAAATTACCACATCCAAAGGGGAAGCAACATCAACATTCACATTTTTGCATGCACAGAGGATGATAAGGTGGTTAGCAGAATAGTAAAAGCTGACATAGGAAATTGAGAAAGTTTGATAAAGTTAAGTTGGAATGGTATATAATACTCTAATTTCACAGCATATAAACAGAAGAAGAAAATTGATTCATGTGAATTAAAATCTATGAATCTGAAGTTAGCAGCATGCAATATTTTGCAATTGTTTGTTTGTTTAAGTAAAAACTACAAACCAGAATTTAAATGAGATAAAAAGCAACATGAGTCTCAATGAAGGTGGATCACGCCAGACTGGAAAAGTGAAAAGACAGAATTAGTTTATATGTATCAATAGCCTTATCAGCTATAGTGTCCTAAATTGTGCACCTTTTTTTTTCCCTAACTCAGATTTTGTTCCTGTTACTTTTATGCTTCCTGCCGATTATAATCTCTTTGTTGAAGAATTCAGAAAAAACCCCTCCAGCACTTGGATTATGAAACCTTGTGGCAAAGCTCAAGGAAAAGGAATATTTCTAATCAATAAACTCTCCCAAATTAAAAAGTGGTCTCGAGATAGCAAAACATCTTCGTAAGTTGTTAAAACCCAAACCCTTTATTGTATTTTCTATAATCAGGTGAACCACATCAACATGCTAATTGTCTAATGCATGGAAAAGTATTCCATTATTACTGCTTTGTCATTATATAGTTAGTTTTGCATTTAATCTCAGTTGTTATCTGACTTCCTCCTTCAAACAGGTTTTAATACGATTTGTTTTGGTATGAGGAGGTACAAAGAACTGTTCAACTAACTATTCTTTATAAAAATGCATTCAGTGTTGTTGGGGAAAAAAATGCACAAAAATAAATTGTTCTGCTTCATAGTATTAAATAACAGGAAGCAAGAGAAAAATCTTTCCCTAAGCAATTTCAATAATTATTTTTTTTTAATATAGTTTCATTCACTTTTTAAATTAGTACAAAGGAAGAATGCATTTGTATGAAATAAATACATTTTACGTTTGGAGCACAAAATAATACAGCTCATGTTGGTGATCTCCTTCCAAATGGATGAAACAGATTAGCAATCTGTGTTTTTCTCTGACTAGTAAAAGTTTTGATCACACAACTAATGTTAAATTTTTTCCTGTTATAAAGTGACTGGCTGAATATCACTTGAGTCTTTTTTTTTTTTTTTCGTTTTTTTTTTTTCCTATTTGACTTGGAATCTGAAGAATGTCACAATCTGAAAGTTATCTTAGCTTTTCACAGTGGTTTGCAATTGCACACCAAGCATAAATACAAATATTCTAGGAGTATAGACCTTGACTGATGAAGGTAATGTAATACGTACTCTTTGCTTGCCTGAACCATGCCAAGCTGTAAGTGCTCTCCAAGGAAAAGACTGCTTTGTAGATCTGCGTTCTGAATGGCTCAGTCAGCTACCCTGTTAACTTCAAAACTGAGTTTAAATGGTTAGTTGATCTTGGTCATCTCTTTAGTATTTTAAACTTTTTTTGGTATATAATGCCTGATGCCAAGTGTGTATTATTACCCACTACAACTTTATACATTGTCTTGGCAAAAGATGCAAGATTTCAGTCAATGCAAAATTTACAGACTACTTCTAAAGAAGACGATGACTTATCAGATTATATCTTTGCAATTGTCACATTCTGAAACATGGTTTGTGTTTTTCAGGTTTGTATCTCAGTCTTCCAAAGAAGCCTATGTGATTTCTCTCTATATCAACAATCCATTACTTATTGGTGGAAAGAAATTTGATCTTCGTCTATATGTTTTAGTATCTACGTATCGTCCACTGAGATGTTACATGTAAGATTGTATATATTTGTATTTTGTTTTGAGAGAATGTTTAATGTAGTCAAAATAATGTTGTGCTTGTTGCGCAAAGAAGTTTAACATGTACATGGTATCCTAGGATGCTCTTTTCCTTATTTCTTATTGGGGTTTAACACATCTTAATGACTTTTTGCATTTAAGGTATAAACTTGGATTTTGCCGGTTTTGCACAGTAAAATATACACCAAGTACAAGTGAATTGGATAACATGTTTGTGCATCTCACAAATGTTGCCATTCAGAAACATGGGGTAAGTGTCCTGAGTTCTTAGGTGTTTTTTTGTAGGAAGACTGATTTTCTTAAATTGTCTCCAAAACTTGGAATAAAAAGTTTTATTTGTCATATTCTTCATCATCTTGCAATTAAAATACTTCGACTTGAACTTACAAATAAATAAATTTCAGAAGACTGCAGATCAAAAGTATGCAAGATAATGAGTTGCAGCTCTGTAATAGACTGTGGTATCTTCAGTATCAGGGGTTGAAAGCAGGGTTTTTTTCCAAGTCTCCTGTCATTTAAATGCTAATATGCTCACTTAGCAATTGATTCTGTGAGCAGTGGAATTAATGAAGCCTGGTTCCTGTGGATTTGTATTTTATAATAGCACTTCAATATCGTCTTCCTGATCTCCCCTTCCCTCTCTCTCTCCCATGCAGTTAATTCCGCTTTCCTATTTCCAGCATTTATTCATCACAGTACTTTCCAGCTTCTTCCTATATTTCCCCCGCCGCCCCCACCTTCCTTCTGTGGGTAAGAAAGGGAATGTGCAGTTGCGAGCTCGGAGATAAACGTTTGCTGCCTGGCCAGCTGGTGACTTCCTCTTGAATGGACAAAGATGGAGTTCTGCCTGCAGAACAGTTCTGTCCTGTAATTTGCCATTGATATTCATAAAACATGTGGAAACCTGATAGCTTTGACAGCACTTCCCGATGTCAAAATAGGCTTAAATTCACTAGTGGGAGGAAAGGCTAGTGGGTCAGGGGTGACATGAACAGATGGGCATACAGTATCACTGCCCAAGCCTTGTTTCTTCAGGGAATCCACTTGATGATGATGACTGTCCCTTTTGCGTTTTTAGCGGATGTCTGTGATTTATAAGCCATGCCTCTGTTACAGTAATTAAAACTCTGTTGTCGCACTTCCTAATTTCACAGGTTTTATTTTAAGGGTATAGGAAAAAAACATGTATGTACATACACGTACGCATACGCTCATGCATATATATTTATATGTGTATACACATACACTTACACACAAGATACATATAATGTATCTTAAATTGCAACCTTGCTAAATGTGCCTTGTCTATTATTGTTCTGTAAGATGTACAGCATAGCAGAACTGTTTTTATCTGGATATTCCTGTAACAACAATGTGAATTATAAATATCACTTATGGTGGTAGTTATAAGCCAGAGTAAGTGTGGCATTTATAATATGGCATTTTTCAGTACTAAAAACATTTTCTTGCTCAGGTGCTGATTTGTGAAGTGCTTCAAATGCATTATGATTTGACAAGGCACACTGAGAATTAGTTGTGGTGAAAGCAGATCCCATACAACTTAGAGCATAAATCCTGGTGCTGCCAGTAGCAGTGAACAGGTGAGGCATGTGATATGTTGCCTATCCTGTTACTATGCGCCCTTTCATCTTCTCTACTGGTTAAAGAATGGCCTTCAAGATTTCTCCCAAATAAAAGTAGAAGTGAAAGTAGTGGTGAGGTCACTTTGAGAGAAGAAGGGACAGAAATGGGTGTAGAAGTAGGAGCTTAAAAATGTGGAGTCATTACCAGAGTATTTGAAAAACTTCTTAGAAATTCTGAAACACTGATATCTGTTGGGGTTTGCAGAAAGAAGTGAAAAAAGTTTAATGTAAAGCCACTCTATCTGTCCTATCTGTTTTAAACGTGTCTGTAACTTTGGAGGCACTTAGGCTGTACAGTTTTAGAAGAGGAACCTAACATGAACTGTGAAGTAATTTATCAAAATTATGAGGAGGTCTGGAAAAACTCTTTAAGTTCTAGCTGTTAATCTCTACTCTAATCCCTACATGAACCATAGAGTTCCACTGTGTTTGTACCCTATAAGCTCATGGGAAAACATCCCTAATTTGAAAAGCGTACAATTCAATATCGGGAGGAGGGAAAGGGTAAAACGAAGGAAGGAGGGTAAGTTAGTATACCCATTGTAATGTTTGTGCTGGAAAATACAGTTCTAAGTCATTATTCACTGGACATGTAATGCAAACAAACAACAATAATTCTTTTACTTAATTATTTTCAGTTAGTGATCTTCTACGTAGCCTGCAATATTCTACTTTGTTTTAATATTTCTGTTTAAAAAGCTGTGATTGTGCAAAGCTCTACCCAGTTGCAATCTATTTTGATTTGAGTACTTGTTCTGAAATGCAAAGAGGGTTGAAACTTTGATCTCTGTTCCCTTGCTGGAATCTGGTCTCAAGACATTTTTTCCATGCAGCAAGTCCTGAGAACCAGGACTTATTTCTTTATAGTCTTAAAGACTCAGATCTTTATTTGTATAGTCCAGTTTTCCAAATTTACTAAGGGGGGAGCTGTACAAAAAGCCTAAAAATAGATAGAGGCTTCTCTGACCTTGTCTTAGAGGACAACAGATTTTGTTCCTCTGAGAACTTTTTTGTGCTCTATGCATTCTGTGTTTTATAATTTAGCAGGCATACAATCATTAATTCTTAGAAATGCTCTGAGGAAAACCTTTATAAAGGGACAAAGCATTTGTCCTGAGAGTTATTTGAGGGCTGAACGTGTGTCTTTCCATCAGTAAGAATACCCTCAGTTTGCTCTTGTCTTTCCATGTGAAGAGAATATAGTGCAGAGCCTTGTTAGCCTCTGAAAAGACAAATATAAGGTAACCTCCTTTTTTCCCCTGTTCTGTTTCAGTAGCACTTAGTGTTTTTTCTATATCAAAATACTGAATTACTTGAAAAATTAACCTTTAAAAATAATTCAGATGTCGTTTCACTGTCTTCTGGAATGTAACTGTTGTCAGTAGCACCATTAAGAAGGTATCGTCTTTGCCTTTTGGGAAACAGACAAGTCACATTTTAAATGAATAAACACAGACAAGCACTTTCAAGTGCTGCATTTTAAAACAACTAACCTCAGTGAAATTTAGCTACTGCTCACTTAATTATTTCTCCCTTATCCCCTGAGGAGGAAAAAGTTCAATTCTTTCCTTTCACATTTTAAAACTTATATTTCCAAATCATAAATTTTGTTTTATTATAAAACTGTCAAAGTACCAGTTGTTCTTTTCTTCTAAGAAAGATTTATTACTTGATTTGCAATGTGTGATATAAACATATACAGCTATAATAAAAGCAGTTGTTCATATAGAGGGCAGTTCAAAGTAAAGCTGAAGTCTTCATAAAGCTGTAAAATAGAGTAAAAACAATTTGCTGAGTTTGTTTTTAGAGCAATACTTGTATGTAAGTACAAGTGGGTTTTTTGTGTGAATGAAAGAAAACTCCTGAGCAACTTCAAAATCTTAGACTGAATTAACTCCTTAACTCTTCAGGATGATTACAATCATATCCATGGAGGCAAGTGGACAGTGAGTAACTTACGCCTGTATCTGGAGAGCACCCGTGGAAAGGAAGTCACAAACAAATTATTTGATGAAATTCACTGGATAATTGTGCAGTCGCTGAAGGCTGTTGCAGTGAGTACTGTTCCTGGAATGCTGCCAGCGATAGCGTTACGGCTGCAGGCTTCTTATAACCATGAAAGTGAATTTGCCATCAAAACCCCTAAAATCTATTTCCTGCTATTTGAGTGATGGTGTTGATGCTGATTTCTGCAATTCTGTTATCTCTTGATTTCTCTGAGCTGGGTGAACTTGAATGGTGGGTGGGTGGGTGAGCTATCTGTGCACATTAAAGAAGTGAATGAATCTTTTTCCTTGAGGGCTCTGTGAACTATTTAATATGACTTGGTACTGCCCTTGTGAATAGTATTAAGCTCTGCCAAGGGACGTGACGTCATTTCAGCAATAACAAATGTGTCAAAGAAAAAATAGCTCTGGAGGACAATTTATCAAAGAAAACGTAAGGCTATTAGTTCAGCAGAGTTACATAACTTACTTGCATCTCTTTTATACACGAGTTACATAGTTATCATGAACTCTTACTTAAAAACAAAAAAGAAAAGTAGCAATCAATCCTCTGCTTGAGTGACTTTCTGGTGTTTGGGTAATATCCCATGATTACATTAGAGAGCAGGTATCACTCTGTGGGTCAGCTGGGGTAACTGAAGAGCTCACTGATGCCAAGGACTGTCCTGTTCCCAAGTGCATGGTCGTGTCATCTCTTTTGGGTTGATCCTGGCACCATCGTGAGCTGAATCAGCTCACTCACCCAACTGACAATTACTATCTTGCTTTATGGAAGAGTTAGTATTCTGGCAGTGTGATAAGCTGAATCACCTCACTGAAGGACCAGATGAACACCAGAATCAGCACAAGAAAGAGGGACAAGGTCATGAAGCTACATCAGTGGGAGGTGGGGAAGCATGGCTCAACTCAGCCTCTGCTGTGCAATCATATTTGAAAACAGATGTGAGACGAAAAGAGATTTAATGCAAATGTTAGCAGAACCTTAAAAGAGAAAGGAAAAAGTGTTGAGAATTATTGAGCATGAAATGTTTTGGTCCTCTGTCTTTCTGACAATGGCAAATGTAATGAGAGATGCTTGTTCCTCCTTCCCCCTTTCACTCCCAGAAGAACTGAAAATCCTTCACTATTAGTCTAGGGGAAACATCTCACTAACCTGTTACAAAGGTTTCTTTAAAAGATCTGATGAGATCTGCATGGAAGAAAAGTCTTACTGTGCATACTGCAAATGTTTAGCAGATGCTGGAAAACTACTGATTCTCTAGCGGATGTGCATCTAAGCACAACTTGGTCCTTCGTTCTCTCTTTTTTGGGATCATAGTTGACTTGAGCTAATTATAATTTAAAAATGTATCTGGTAATTGTTTGACCTCAAATTTCTGCATAGTTACAGCAGCATAATAAAAGAAATGTCTTTGAATAAGTCTCCTTTTTCTGAAGTTTAAAGAATTCACGATTATGTGAAGCTGTGTTATGTAACTTTTAAAACTTCCTGATTTCTCCTGATGCATGCAGGCTTTAAATATTGTTATTACTTTTGCAAAATATCAAAACTTCTATTTTCACGCTGGAAACATAATGGAAAATTAATGTAACTTAGTACTTGGCATTAATGCAATCATTAATATTGAATATTTACTTACAACTTGGAAAAAAGAAGTAATCCTGAACTTACTAGTTAGCAAGCTTATATTAGAGTTACAACACTGAAAACTGTTATAGAAGATTCATAATGTAATTGCATGTGATTTCTAGCAAACAAAGTGTGTAATCAGGTTACTTATGTTGATTTTAATACATATTGTTGTCTTTTTTTTTTTTTCAGCCTGTAATGAATAATGATAAACACTGCTTTGAGTGTTATGGATATGACATTATCATTGATGACAAGCTTAAACCATGGCTAATTGAGGTAAAGTTACATAAAATACAGGAAAAAACCTTCCTTCTCATTTCACAGAATAAAACTAAGTAGATTTCAATGTAGTCTTTCCTCTTTTGAAACAGTATCTTTTGTTCCTCAGGTAAATGGATTAAGAAGAATGTTGGAAAGTAAAACAGGCCATGTGATGACCAAGCTAGCACGTGCTTGTGTTTCTATTTGTTTATGGCTTTCTGTTTTGTCCTTTAAATCCAGGGCATCCATACAATTGGACTGCAGAGGCAGTCTGAATGTTAGCAGCCCTATTAGATACTTTATCAGTAGCTGGAAAATTGGCATTGGCTTGATGGAGCATAACACCAAACTTAAATTTTAAATGCTGTCATTGCCTTAATGTTGCAGGGTGAGAGGAAAGAAAAGGGGCACACAAAGGATGATTGGGATATTTGGAAGGCTTTTTTTTTTTCCCCACATAAATTTCTCTTTAGTGTATTAACTTTGGATCTGTATGCTCAACATAAATGTTATCCAGCCCTCTTCCTTCTCAATCTAATTGAAAGATCAAAGGCAAATGGACTTTATAAACAAAAACAAAAACCAAAACCTGTTGTTGTTCTGATAACATAATAAATGTGGAACACGAGATATGTTAAATGAACCCCAGGTTTAATTAAAACAGAGGCAATGTAGTGCTTTGAATAGAGAGCACGTATGTGTTTCTCCAGCTCACAGTTTAACAGGGGAGAACTCAGATTAAGAACATAAATAAAAGCTGTTTACCTAGAAGAAACCCACAGATTCCTGTATATAACAGCTGTTGGAGTGAACCAGGCAAATTGTGAGCACTGAAATTTAAGAGTTTTGTATCCAGGTAAGCTTAGAAAATTAAACAAAAATCTATGTCTTGTCTGATTAACCCTGGTGAATCTAATCTCAACAAAAATCTTCAGGCTGACACTGCAGACACTTGGTGGTGTAGTGCTTTTGTTTTTAAGTAAAAAGAAAAATGCCCAGTGGGGGATTCCTTCCAGTGTCTGAGGAACTGAAAGATGTGCTTTCAGACGCTGAGTCTTAATTTCCCAAATAGTACATATAGTCATCACACACACTTTTTGAAGAACTATATACCACTCAGGAAATTGATGCTGACTTTTTTTTTCTTTTGTAGGTTAATGCTTCCCCTTCTCTTACTTCCAGTACTGCTAATGATCGCATCTTGAAGTATAATCTTATTAATGACACACTTAACATTGCTGTGCCTAATGGGGAAATTCCAGACTGTAAATGGAATAAATCTCCACCAAAAGAGGTTCTTGGCAATTATGAAGTCTTGTAAGTTTTATCAATGTTCTATATAAATGCAAATGTTTTTCAGTCACCTCACTTTTTTAATGTGTAGTGCAACCACAGAGATAAGGTGAACTTCATTCTGATGTGAAAAATGGGCACAAAGTACCACTTCATTTTTTTGGAACTGCAATAGCAATGTTGGAGGTGGGAGTGCGTTAAAGCAAAGTTGCCTTGCCTCATCTCCAGAGGGAATGTTACTTGTCTGATAATCCCCTGCCTGCACTTTCTGAGCTTCCAGCAGCTAGATTTGAGGGATAGAGGCAAAGAGAGTGTTTGTCTTCTACGTGTGTAGAACTTTAGTTGTATTGAATGTAATATATAGATGGTAGTTAAATAGATATAATAGCTATTTGATACAAATTTTCTCTCAGTTCATAGAAATGATGCCTCTTGACTCCTGTAATTCATGGGTGTAATAATAATGAGTTGCCAGGTATTTTTAAATTCCCCAATCTGTAGTACAAAGAGAGAAATGAAGGAGATGGAGATCTTTATACTGGAGTGTCTGAAGGATTTATCTAGGATTGATTGGTCTTAGGCAGAGGAACACTGATTTAAATACCATATTGATGATACAGTTTCTCATCTTTTTTGAGAAAATGTTCACATAGGTTCTCTAGCACTAGTGGTACAATTGTTCAATACGTCAGGAATGCAGTTATGTACATAGTTGATCCACTAGTTCATACTGATCTTAAATACTCTTTCTTTATACTAGTAAAGACAGTTAAATATAAGTGTTGGCTGAATTATGATTTAAGTTTTACGGTAGCTACACAGTAGCTGCAAATACCTATACAGTAGTGTAACGAAGTGTATATTATGACTGTTCTACAAAGTATTGTAGTATTACCATTTGATAATTATGCATCTATAGCCAATTTCTGCTTGGAATTTGCGTAGCAGCTGAGAGGTAAGTATATACTGAGGTTCTGAGGCCATAATGGGCTTAGATATTTAAAGAACTACTTGTCACTGTGGTTAAGTGTTACGAAATACATGTCATCGAATGCATTTAATTTAAGCACACTGTTGTTTGTTCACCTCATTCTTTCCCTACTCGCTCTCTGATGCAACAGTGGAGTTTTTTAACACTGCAGCTAACAGTCCTCTGCTTGAAGCAATAGCTTAAGACTTTATTAAACTGCCAGCAGTCTGATGTTCCTTAACCACAGACCTACGTAGTGAGGAGAATTACAGAAGTACATGGGAAATTTCACAAGCATAAAATTTCACAAACTCGGGAGTTCAACCAAAGCTGCCAGATGATTTGTTTCTTTCAAAAAGTAGCTGAAGATATTTCAGTTGATCTGTATTGTAACATTATGTGGTAGTATATTTCCTTGAACAATAGCTGCATATCAAACTATGCATGTGTAAACCTGTGTGTAGAACAGCTTGTATTGAATTTCAGTGCTAGATATTAAGCAAAATAGAATATAGAGGACCCACTCTTGTTTGTGTAGTGAATTGCAGGACAAGGCATTGAACGGGTTATCTTGTTTTCAGATATGATGAAGAGATGGCGCAAAGTGATGGGCCTGATCGTGACTTGCGAAGTCGTTCTGGGCAATCCACTGGAGTAAAAGGAAATCGTGCAAGAGATTCAGGAAAGCCTGTACTAACCACCTGGAAGTGATAATAGAAAAAACAGCTGCACTCTTGGTAGGAAGACATCATGAACAAAAATGCAGTTTTTGAACGGATTCCTCTATTTTGCTACATTGCATGTGGGAAATATTAAAACAGGACAATACAGCCTTTGAAAAGAAGTGAAACAAACACTCTAAAACCAGTAACTGTACTAGACATACACTGACTCAATGATTATTACAATAATATATACATAGTATGTATGTATATATAATTATTTTATGTATATATACTTTGTATAAAGTAATATTGTCTCAGTAACGATTGAGAACTTTCTTTATAAAGATGACAACTCAAAACATGCATTCTGAAAGAAACACCTTGCTGTTCTGGATATAATTTATTTGCTACGGTAGCCTATCCCTAGATCCCTATAATAAATGAGGTGTGGATTCTGTAAAAAGATGGTAGTGGTGAGTGTTAATATTGTCACAATGATGGTTCAGATTTTTGCTAGTAAAAGAAGAGCAACTAGAAAAAATAGCAATACATGGATTTGAGGCTATTGTCAGTTAATGCAGCCAAGGATTTATAACCAGTATTAAGAAATTGAAAAGCAACTCTGTATATGCTGAGTTTTGTGGGTTTTTTTTTATTTCCTTTAAGTGTTTTGAGCTGCTAACTCTTTAAAGGCAGAAAGTTTCATGGACTGAGGGAGTGTTTCAAATGGTATATTGATGCATTATTTCACTAGCCATTAATTTTTATTTCAAGATAATGCATGTCTGTGGAAAAACAGACAGAACAACTACATACTGTAATAAATCTCATTGCTTGAAGCCGATGATAAATCCTTATTTGCACCAGAATCCTTAGTGTATTTATATATATATATAAGTACAATATCTATATTTTTGTATATTTTGTGTGCACTATAACAAAAATATTGTTGCATGTGGTAAAGTATTTCTGATAGCTCTGGTAACAAAAGTTGTGATGATTAGCTACCAAAATGTATAGAGCAAAAGTTAAAAATAGGTATTTCAGTCTTCTAACAGCATAGCATATAAATAAACTAGTTGGGTCTGTGATTGGCTGTTGTTTCCACTTCCTTTCCACCAGTTATTGGGTGTTTATTTTTAAATGCCAGAGTGCAGTTCTGGTTGTCTTTATTCTTCTTCCCCCTCCTCCTTTTTTTTTTTTTTTTTGGAGTATTGTGGAGAAAAAGATGAAAGAGGTTGAGAGTTGCCAATGTCCGAGTAACCATAACACACTCCAACCTGGATGCCGTTAGTGCAATGATACTCAGTCTGCCCGCCACAGCAGGCTACGTGCTTTGCCTTCCTATGTGGCAGGCCACTAAAGTGCATGCAAAGCAAACTTAACCTCTCCCAAAAGTTTTGAGTTTCTTAACACGTAAAACAGACCACCTGCACCACAGAAAATGTCAGTCCTTTTCCTGCTTTTGAAGGTCCCCCTGGAAGAGGGCAGCTGCTCGCAAACTGCGGTCTTTGGGATAGTTGGTGCTGATGACTCTGTCTGAGTACAACCCGGCAAAG
The DNA here is from genome assembly GCF_964195595.1 of Calonectris borealis. Lineage (NCBI taxonomy): Eukaryota > Metazoa > Chordata > Aves > Procellariiformes > Procellariidae > Calonectris > Calonectris borealis. Next base: position 76,907,014 of record NC_134312.1, on the reverse strand, counting down.
GCAGGTTGGGCTGGGGAGGGAGGGCAGATGTGGGCTGGGCTGACCAATATCCTTACGCAGGACCTGGGATTCATCCTTGCAATAAAGAATGAAATATGTAGACTGAATGAGTCACTCCAAGTGTAATCCTCATCTTATTAATCTTGCATATTCCATTAAAATAAAGACCAAAATTCAACTGATTCTCTGGTCATCAGACTTGAATCTTCTCACTGGCCTCTACAAAAGCATATTTCAAGTTGGCTTTTGAAATAAGGTTAAGAAAAGATGATTACTGCGGGATAGTAAAGCTCATCTAAATTCCAGGTGTCATAGTTTTGGGGGTTGGGGTTTTGTGTTTGGTTTGGTTTGGTTTTTTTTGGTTCCTAAGTGTGAGTCTTACTTGTATATTTGAACCTTGACAGGTAAGCTACTCTTAAGTAGCTGTGTGGTCAGATATTAAGTGTTGTTTTAATGATGTGATATTTAGTGGGCAGATGTTTCCGGCTTTACCCCCAACTGCCTGTTGGGGGTAAAGTAGGAAGTAGTGACAGCCTTAGGAACTATGAGACTGTAGTAAATAGTATTTTGTAGTACGGTTATATTTCTTACAGACAGGCAACACAACAAGGATGCTGTGAGAGAAGGAAAATGGAGCTTTCTCATTTTCGTTTCTACTGCTTGTAATTAATTTCTTCAGTAGCTTGGACAAAGGATGTTGTTGTAGTCTTGCTCTATCATAACAGTAGCACTGGCAAGGATGGCTACAATAGAATGATTATTCCTTCCCTTTATCTTCTTTCCTGTTCGTGCAGCCTATACTGGTGGGACTTTATAGGGAAGAGGTCTGCATTGAGAAATGCAGATTCTGGTAAAAAAGTCAACTTCACACTGTTACTTTTTGAGGATGTAGAAGTCATAACATGCTGAGCTGCAGTGACTCCCTTTTGGGAAGGCTTAATGTGAAAGCAAATACAGGTCTGGGTTATTAGGATTTATTGCTGTAGAAAGCTTTGGAGACTTAATCCAGGGGATACTTTTTAGCGGTAATTTCACAATGAACCAAAACTGATGGTAGCATCTAAATAATCTTGTTCTTCCAAACTTGTTTGTAGGCGGTACTCTGTGTTGGCAATGGTGTCGTTACAGCTAGGCAGTGAGTTGAATCAGGGCCTCCAGAACAGACTTTGACGAGACAGAATAGGAAAGGCACTACCTGTAATATTACTAATATTGAATATTCTTATTTAATTGTTTGAGGCTTTTGTAATGGGTTGGAAAGGGTCAACTCATTTGAGATTGCACTCTTATTACTGAGTATAATAATGCATCTCTTCCAGTCCTGACTTCTGAAAAATTGTCTTGTTAAATCAGTGGAAGTCTTACTATTGCTTTCAAAGAATAGGGATTTCTGTCCCAGTGTGTAGCAGATATATTTCATTCACATATAGTATTTGCAGAGCAGTATTTTATATGGAAAATATTTTTGTAGCAGAGCTATCAATTTGGAACAAGCAAATCCTTCTCTCTGGCCACTGTAGTATTGGGAAAGCATATTTCAAACACTTTACTCGAGGATGAAATGCGTCTGTAAAATATCTAGTAAATTATCATTACTACCTCAAAATCAAAACATTAAAGTATTACTAATTGGGAAAAAAAAAAAAGAAAAAAGCTCCAATAGGAATCTTTGACTATGTGGTACTTAATCTCAGAACCAGAATTTAGATTTCAAATGTTGATGTCGCATTTAACACAGTTATATCTCCAATCAATGTATTGCTAGTAATTTATCCTGCTGACCCAAACAGGAATTCAATAATGCAATGTTCTTTAAAGATCAAGAAGTCAAAGAGACTGCAGATACAGTGACCCTCTCTTCCTGATCTCATTCCACTTTCTTTTTAAAAACAATAGACTAGTGATTCGGTGCGACGAGCGAGGGAAGGCAGGCAGTCGACTCAATGTGAGTGATAAGGCCAGCTTCAACTTTATTGTAAAACCCTACACATATTTATACACTAAGTTCTACCTTATGCATACTTGTCTCACAATCATTGGCTTAGCTCTAAAAATTACATTATCATATTCCTCCTACTTTCGGTTACTGCTACGTGGTCCGGGTTCCATCCTGTTTTCCCTATACTATACTTTCTCAAAGTTGCTTATCTGCACAGAGCAAGGTCAGCATAACTTTCTTTTCTCCCTTGTCAGCATGACTCAGAATTTTCCCACCGCGGCCTAGTCTGGCTAACTTTCTCCAACAATTAGGTACATCAGACTGCTTTCTCCTCATTTCCTTTTCCAACAGGCTTTTTGCAGAGATTGAAGTTTGAAGGCCTAACTATATTTTCACTTCTAATAAATGAAAAACCTACATATGCTAAGGGAGTTTTAAGGGACAAAACTGAAATAACATGAAATTCTAGATGACTAAGATTGGCTTTCTGATTATCAGTAACAAACAAACCCCAAAAAAACTGTAAGCAAGCAGGAAGTCTTCCTTTTCTATGAAGAACTTGAGGCCTCATGCACATAAGTGAAATGTTCTTGAGAAACTCAGAATTAGGAATCTCCATTGCTACGTAATATCTATTTTTTCCGTGTAAGACCTATTGAAAAATACAGTGGTTTTCTGAAGGACTTTTAATAAGGAAAGGGTCATGTTCTGTGTTAGCTGGAATGAGAGTTCGCTCTGTGCATGAAGCAGCTTGTCTGCAGACTCAGAAGCAGGAGGATGACAAGGAAACAAAAGCAGTCATAGTTAATAGTTCTGGTGGAGGAGGGGAGTAAGCGGATATCACCCTGTGAGATGCTTGTTTGTACATGGCCTTGAAAGGTAAAGGTGAAAATCTTGGTAAGGAGGAAGAGAAACTGGAAATGAAAACTTTAATTGCCTACTTGGGGATAAAATCTTACACTTTTCACACCTGCGTCCTTAACTAAATCTATTGCTGTAGTAGGACAGAACTAATGGTACAAAGTGGTGTACAAACTGATAACACCCTGGGGCATGCTCTGCTATCAGCTGGGACTGATGTGATTAGAGAGATGTGTATGCCACTTGGGGCATGCGTCTACTATAGGAGTTAAGGGGAGTTGACTAAAGGTGTGATGCTAATGTGTGTAATAAAAGATGTTAAACCTCATGTGGATGCTCTCATTCAAAGGTGAAGTAGCTCTTTTTGCCGGAGCCTAATTCTCCAAAAGACTAAAGACTGTTTTACCTCTGACGGAGAGGGCTTGAGTGGGCTTAAATCTGAATCCCTGCAAGCAGACAAGCTCTTAGTTCTGAGTAACTAACCATGGCCCTAGGCCAATCATTCTCCAAAAGTATCTAACTGTAGGATAAAGAAACTGTTTCAGCTTTCAGTGGAGCAAAATAAATCAGAAATAACACTTCTCAAAAGTTCTGACTTTGGCTAGTGTAATAACTTGTCAGGCAGAGCTAAAATAAATGTGCGTCTCAGTCCTAAAATACTGTTCTTCATATGCTCAAGTGATCACTGGCATAACGACAGTATTGTATGAAGAATTAAATAGACAAGCTCTAAACAGCTACGGGAATTGTTATAATGACATCAGTGTAGAAGGAGCTTATTGCTAGAGTTGAATAGTGGGGCTTGCTTCCTGGGCCCTAACCTTTCTCCCTATTAATTCTTTGACATGGAAGGAATTAATAAGGTTCCCACAGAATAGCTTCTTTATATGGCTTTAGGAACTTAATTAGAATAAAAGAAACAGTATTATCCCTAAAGCTACTTTGTTGCTGTTGGCTTTACAATAGAACTTCTGCCTAAAATGTCCCTGTCTCCTGATTCACTTCCTGCTATAAACTTAGCAAAACAATAGACATTTCACAGAAGATATATAGTCCTGCATTTCAGCAGCAGAACATGTCAGGCAGAGCTCGTTTATCTGTAGTAAAGGAAGAGCTTTAGTCTGTCTTTATAAACTAGTGCTGTTTCTGAAGTAGTTACTGTTCAGTTTGCTTAGGTGGAAAAAACAGAAAGCAACTTACATTTTTTGCCTGCTTTATTGAAATAGCTCACTCAAGCCTTCAGTGGGAAGGACTCCGTGCCATCCGGTGCGTAGGTATCAAAACATAACACTGGTGTCCAGAGCTAGTTATGCTAACCTGTAGGGTTTCTTAACAAAAACAAAAAAACCCTATTCCTCTATTCTCTGCAGAAAATAAATTAAATGTGTATAGCTGGGACAAGCTGACTTTAGCCACAATTTTGTTAAAAATTCGATTAATAAGCAGAAATAGGAACATAAATTAGTATCTTGGAAAAACTGATTGTTTTTACTGAATAGTAGGAAGTTGTTTGTGCTAGACTGTATTTTTTTCCACTTTTTTAAAGTTGCATCAAAGCTTAGGCAAGATTAAAGAAACTCTCCATACTTGAAGCAGTCCATAGTCAGAACTTTTCCAGTTTCTATGACATAGGGATATCTTTACCATTGACAGAGAGTCTTCTATACCTTAATTACTCTCAAATTGTGTACTACTAAAAGTATATCATTCACATCTGAGATAATCTTAGACAATTGTTGTGAAATAGGAAAGTTTGGACAGTATGAAACACTGATTAAAAACATTAATGTGAAAAACAAGGAGATAATAAAGAATATTTCAGACAAGAACATGTCTTATACGTGAAAAGTTCTTTCCCAGTGAAAGTTGGGCAGTGAAACAGTGAAATTGATTGATTTGAGTGGAATTAAATTTAATATTCTGAAATTCTGTGTCATTGGTTGGCATATATAATCACTAATGGCATTGCATTTGCAATCAAAATATGGTTCAGGATTTAAATTTAGATCTAAAGTGTAAATAAATAAATATATATAACACCTGGGCTTTCTTAGCTAGAGAGAAACGTTCTGAAGAGAATGCTGAAATGTTACTGCAAGAGTCAAGAAACACCAATAAAATTTGTACTGAGTGAAGCCAAGAGACAGAATTTCTTTACAGAGAAAGTATTAGTGCTTAAAAGGACACATGGAATTTCTGAGGACAGCAGAAGGCACAAGAAGCATATTTAAAAATAGATTGTGTTAAAAGCAAAAATAACCGTGGGATACTTATCTAAAAAGAGAGATGATTTTTTTTTTTTCTTCAGAAACTTCCTGTCCTGTTCCTAACAGTCTAAATCAAATGCTTACCAGTAGGGCTGCGTAGACTGTTAGTCTTTCTTCTAAGAAAAAAGATTGAGATAATCTTTCCCAGGATGTCACAATCTGAATATAACTGAAAATGTTCAGAGAACAACTGAATTTTAATATTTAGGAAAAAATATCAAAATACTAAAATCCGAATGATTAATATGTTAAAGTATGATTCACTATATCAGTAAATTATTTATGGCATCATAATAGTGTCACCATGCTGTGAGGTTGCATGACGGATGATAGATATAATCAGACCACTAATCTCTTTTAATTCACTACAAGAAAAATTTAGTGTTTGAATATGCATAAAGATAATTTACATTTTATAAATTGAAAAAAATAGTACTTTATTAACCACTGAGGTATATTTCCCCAAGCAGTTTTTCAAGTGCATATATGTATTTATTCAGTGCACGTGGCCTCAAGCCTGTATATATTTATACATACATTAAACTGTCAAATTACTGCACCATGTGTATTAACCCCAATGCAGACAAATTCTGCTTTTGCGTATAGAGGTAATTCACAGGAAGATCAATAGCGTTGATCCAAAAAGTAGACTAAGACAACGCTAATAATGTTGCTTCTGAATTGTTTCAAATGGTACACTTGGAAAAAGAGCAAAAACTTTACAATTAAAAATGTATTTTTAAAATTCTGATTGCTGTTATTGCCTTACTGGCTTCCAAAGGTGTCTAAGCATTTTTCATCTAAATGTAAAAAGCGTAGGAAACATCTTGCAACCAGAAGAGAATATTCAGCAGCTTGAAAATACTATTCCCTGAAGTGATGCCTGGAGAAACCTCCAAATATTAAATTACAATGTTCATATAAATTGTCTTTCAGTGAACTTTCTTTTTTCCAATTAATAGTCCTGCCTTTACCTTTTTATCTTTAAAAATATGATTTCATAGCATTTATAAAGATGTTTCATAGCATTTATAAAGATGTTAATAGATTTATAAAGATGTTTAAGTGGAAAGCTGGAAAACACAATTGTTATTTCTCAAGTTGTGTTAAAATCTGAATCCAGTTGTTAGTATAAAAATGTTGTGTAAATTACTCATTTCTGATCACCCTCCATTCCCTTGGAAGGCAGAACCAGTACAAGTTCCATATGAAGAGGACTCCCAAAACAACGCCACTGCCTTTGCACTGTGACACGAGGGCTAAATTTGCTGTACCTATATGTATATATACATTTTTAAAAAATATGTGGTATAGTAAATATATATATGTAAATATAGTAATAAAATATATACTATGTATATATACACAGATTATAATGTAATAGATATAACAATAAGTAATATATGTAATATATATAGAAAATGTATAAGCAGTACAGAGGCCTAGCAAAGTCCATGCATGGGAATAGCTGATTTGAAGAAAAAGGCACTATTTTGTTTGCTGTTAAAAGACTGTCTGACAGTTTTTGCAACCAGACTCTGGGACTGAATATACATCTCTTGCTCCGTTTACTGTCAATACCCCATACTGGCCTAATATAAGAATGTGAGCCCTGATTTTCACAGGTGGCAGCGTATTTGTGATTCGCACGGGTTTTGTGCATGGTGAAGTGATTTTGGGGGCACAAGGTGGTATTCAACCAACACCGTGTGGAATAGTTGGGGGTTTTTTGTGTCAGTCCTCCACCGGCTGCAGGTTGAACTTCTGTCCTCTCCCGAAATGGAATTCCCTTTCATCACGGTATGAACTTAGTTCTACCAGGGAGCGCTATGATTTACACTGAATTCCTATTCTGTTTCTTCAATCTTTGAACAAGTTTGAGCATTATTTGACCATACAAAGAGATGAATGACTGTTTTGATGTTGAGGTTGAAGAAAGTCTAAGTGTTCTGGCGGGGAGGATTTCCAGCTTTGACAATGCTCTAGGCAAAACGGAAGCTTGATTCGTGTCCACACAGAAAGAGCTGTATTTACGATTATATGTATCACTTGTAATCTCCTGTAGAAAGAGCTGGTTTATGCAAAGCTTGATCTTATATTTAATGAGAGAGACTATGTGGAAAACTAAAGCGCATCTGTGGTCAGAAGTGAGAGAAGAAACAGCAATAAATTTCAAGATTCCTCCTCTCAAACATGAACCTTTAATTTTCAACACAGGAGAGAGATGAAAAGGAGATTGGGGAGCAGGGAAATCATGTTAAATCTTAGAAAGCTTACCAACCTGACAGAATTTTGCAGTAATGTTAACTGCAGTTAATTCAAATAAATTTTTAAGAATGTTTCTTCAGAAGGTAAAATTTACCAGTTCACTCCAGTGCTATGATCTCGCAGTCCTACTGAGCTAATCTAAATTGCCAGTGAACTTAAAACTCCTTAAGTTAATGAGTCATGCACTTAGTGAAAGAGTACAGGAAGACTTGGCGTCTATGCTGATTATATGCAGACTTGCATAAGAAACATGGCCAAGAGGAAAGTACTCTTAGGACTGTTTTGCAGCCCTACCCAATGATCCAGAGCTCTCGCTGTCCTCAAACCAGGCTGTCCTCTGGGACAACACTGGAGACAGATCAGCGATGAGAAGGGCAGATGGGAGGGAAATGCTGAAATTGGTGGAGGAGAAGGCAAAGGCTGAAGGGACGAAATAAGGTTACCGTGATGGCTGCTGCTTGGAACTTGAAATAATCCTCTGTCTAAAGCAAATAAGTCTGAAAGATAGGCAAGGGCTGGAGTAACAGTTCTGCCTGTGATACTATTAAAGTATCACGTACCTCCGTGCACAGAGGTTTAACCAAATCAGCAATGTTATTTTAAAGGTGGCTCTGTCCTTGAGCCACCTCTGTCTCAAATGCAGCTGACAGACAAGCCCGCGAAGTCCTGCGGTGTCTCCCGCAGCAAGACGCGGCTTCAGCTGACAGACAGGAGCCGGAGGAAAAGTGTAAGAAATGCAGCACCATCATTGCCGCATTGTGGTGTTAGAGGGCACTGCGTTACACGGCGGGACTGCCGCGGCATCAGAAGGGAAATTAAAGACTTCACCATTTTCGGGCGTTAAAAAGTCCCTCTCACATTTCGGGATCTATCGGCTCGGTCAAATTCCGCTTCGGGAAACAAAATCTTCTGCTCGTTCACGGCCCCCCGCAGTGGAAACGGGACACAAGCGCGATGTTTTTAGGCGCGTCGCCCCCTGCCATGGCCCGCAGCGTTACTGCCAGCGGTTTCCGACCACGTCTATACCTATCCATACGTACACAGCGGCTGCCCTTTCGGCGAGCCGGTCGGGGCGGGCAGGCTGCCCGGCAGGCGCGGGGTGGCAGCCGCCAGCACCGCCGGGTGCAGACGCGTACCCCGCCGCGCTGCAGCGGCCAGAGCCCCCCTCGTGAAGTGCCCCCCGAGCCGGGGGCTCGGCCCGCAGGATTGGCGCGGGGACGGGCCGCGGGCCACCCCGAGGCGCACTCAGTGCTAACGGCCCCCGATAACCGTTGGAGAGCTCGCGCCGGCGGCGGCCGCACGCGCACCGGCATCCCGCGCCCCCGCCGCCCGCCAGCTACCTTTGCCCCCGCCGCCCCTTCCAGCCCTCGACGAGGAAGCAACGTTAATTGGCAGAAACGGAGAGCCAATGGGCGGCGGTGGGGCGGGAGCCTGCCCTTCGCCCTCGCCCAATCGGGAGGCGGCTGGGCGTCCGCCAATCGGAGGGGCGGGGGAGGCGGGCGGACGCAGGCGGGCGCGGGGGGCGGCAGTCGGTGCGGCGGCGCGGCGAGGAGTGGAGCGCTGGGGTTTCTCTTGCGTTCCTCCGCGCTCTCTCGCCGTCTCGTCAGCCCCTCCCTCCTTCACCGCCAGCGGGCACAGGAGACGGGCAGTTCCTGGCACTTCAGGTGAGGGCGGCGCCGTCGTCTTGGGCCCTACCCTCAGGGAGAGGCTTGAGGCGGAGGCCGGGGTTTTGATCCCCGTCGGAGCCTTTTGGGGGGTTGGGCGCGCGCGCGCGGAATGGCGGGCGGCGGGGTCCCACCGTCGGGCGCGGGGAGGGCAGTTGGTTCAGCCGCCGCGCCTGGGCTGGCTGCGGCCGGCGCTGCCCGTGCCCCGTGGCGAGGTCTGGCCGGGCGGGGCGGGGCGGGGCGGGCGATGTGCCGTGAAGGCCCTGTTGGGTGCCGGCGGGTGCTCGGTGCCCCTGCGGTGAGGCGGGGGGCGGACGGGAGCGACAGTGCCGAGGAGCGACAGCGGCGCGGAGGGTCAGCGGGCGCGAGGGGAGCGCGCGCCGTGGGGAGGGAGCGGGGGGGGGGCTAGGGGGGTGGAGGCCCTTGAGCCCCGCGGCGGTGCCGGGGCTGCCTCTCCGGCGGGCGCGGGGAAGGTGAAGCTCTCCTTGCACGGCGCCTGGCGGGGAAGGGCAGGGCTGGGGCTTGCGAGGGATGACGACACTGGCTGTGGGGAGGCTCTGTTCCTGTAGGAGGGAAGAGCTCGCTACTCGGGGAAGTTTAGTGACCCACTCGGTGGTGGTGACGGCTTTGGTTTTGGGAGGGTAGGAGGAGAGCGCGACCAGGGAGACCTAACATTGAGCGATTGGGTTTTTCCTCCCGGCTTTGAAATCCCGGCTGGGATGATGGCAGGTAACGATGCAGATTTGGTGGGAGGAGGTGTTTCTACGAGGGAGAGTGAGGTTTTAAACGGCTCACAGCCTCCTGAGTACCGGTAATGACCCAGCTAAGTCAGGCTTCTTGGTCTTGCTATTGCCGCCTTCTCTCTTGACTTTCCCTTTTTTGGCTTGTGGAAAAAATCTCCTCATCTCCCAGAGTGAAACGGCTGTGTGAGAGACAGAAGTCTCTTTATGTGCATCGAAGCTACCTGGTTAGAGAAAGACTGGGTATCTAAGGTGTCTGCCTGGCTTGCTGTATCCATCTTTCCCAGCTGCTTGATTGTCTCTGGTTGGAGTGACTCAAAAGCCGATAGACTCAGTCTTCTGAGGCTTCATCCTTTTGCCCTAGCAGGAAGGGAAGCCAAAAAGGTGTGAGTGACATATGCTGTCCTTTGTAAACCGAACGTTTGAAAACTGAATGCTTGAAAACTAAATGTAATCTTGCAGTTTTAAATGTTCAGTTTTCTTGGTAGCCATTCTTGATTAAAACTGCAGATTAGTTAGGATAATTAGATTAGTTAGGATAATTTAAAACAAGTACACCACTGCTCACATTTCTGTAGCTATTTCAGTAAGTTTGATCATTTGTACATGACCCAGACTGAGGTAAAAAATGAGCCTTACGATGTGCTAGACACTTTTGTTTTCTTCTATTGCACTCCGCAACCTCACAATAGACTGCTTGAAAGGTTGCCATAAGACTGTTTTCTCTTACTACAGGGGGGATTTTTTCCCTTCTGCTAATTTGGATTTAATTCCAGAGTTTGTTCAGCCCTTCTCTAAAGACAGAACACTTTCACTACTTTGAAAAGGTAAAAACATTAACGGTGCATTATTATAATAGTAATAGATGAGATTAATATAAAAAGATTGCTTCATTGCTTTCTTGGGGAGGGAGGAGGAGGAGGGAAGACTTGTATTTCTGCTTAAAGGTGAGAGGTAACTAAAACAGTTTGCCAGCTGTATTTCAGATGGGCAAAACTTCTTAATTGTGTTTTTAACTATTAAGGTTATTAGCACCAAGGGCTAATGTGCTTGCTGTTTCATACCTGTACCTGCCTGAAATTATATTTTGTCAAACTTGCATTTTGCCTTCAAAGATAGTAGAGTTATATTCTGCCAATTATGACTGAATCAGCTTAAACAGTAGTGTGTATTAGCACATGGGGCATGTCTAATTAGCACAATCCAGCATCATTTTAGAGATCTCTGATCATACTATACCACAGCTTAGGTATGGTAAGCAGGAGAGGAGTGCAGGTGCTACCTCGTCCTCTGTAGTTTTAACCTTGGCATGGCTGTTCAATGTTCAAGTGCTCCAAACTCCCCTTGGTGCATAGTTTACAGTTCTAGAGTCGGTTTCTTTGGCTCAGGGTCTATGTGTTTTGCAGTGCCATACTAGAATAAACACTAAAAACTGCCCTGGGGGTTAAACTGCATACCACACATCAAGCAACAATATCAGTATGAAAAGGAAGTTTTACATAGCACAATTGTAGTAAGCGATGAAATAGTTTGTTAATGGTTGATAGGCAAAACTGTTTTGGATTTTTTTTTTTACTGAATGTTTTTTCTCTCATTTTGAAGAGCGTATGCTGCAAGTGGATGCAGTAGTTAATATTGACCTGACAAATTAGATGGCATTTATGATTGCTGGGCTTGATACTAGCTGTATGCGTCTTGGTGGATGGTCTTAAGTGTTCTTTAACTTTTTTTTTTAAACTGTCATGGGTTTATGAGAGAGTTTCTGTATTCCGCAAGTCATCTCTGTAACAAAAACTTGATTTTACTTTGTAGTGTATATTTAATTGTATTTTTTAATCTTTCTTTTTTTATTCCTTTAGTATTTGAAATACCATTATAGTAACATGGCTTTCTGACTGTGTAAGTGATATTCTGGGCAACATTTTGATCTATGAATGTTTATAAGTAATACTTCCAGAAAATACCTAGATGATCTATTTTTCTGATGGGTAGATGTCTGCTTTCTTTTGTGGTATCGGGGCACCTGAATGTTGGTCTGAAAATCAGTAGTGTGAACCTGTTATTTTTACGAGGTGACATGTTTGGATGATTTAGTGTTAGGAATGAGAAGTTTTGTTCTCATGGTCTGTTTGATACAGCATATGGGTACATTTTCCTTCTCTAGAACTGAGGGAGCTACTCGCTTAAAGATGTCCTTATGTCAATTCTGTGCTTCCCTGATTGTGGTTAAAATGAGCCTAAAGGTTACTGTGGCTTGAATTGGTAGCCTGTAAATGCAAGACAATAGACTTCTGTGCTTGTCACAGGAATGGCAAAGGATAAAATGCTTAGCAGTGCTGCTAGTCAAGAATTGCTTGTATGTGCTTGTATGAATCTGTGAGAGTAACATAAATTAGCTAAAAGGTAGCTTTCTGCTTCTGAGATGGTGCATGATTTTCTCAATGTGGGAGTAGCAGATTCTAGAAAAAGTTGCATCTTCTCATGCAACAAGCCAGGAGAATGGTGGATGCAGATTGAAGTTTTTTTTTTAATGGATTTGTTGCCTGTAAACGAATACATTGGAGTAGTGTTTTGTTGCTTTTTAAAAGGAATTCTAAGATTTTATGACTGACTTGTTGCCTGAGATCTGGAGTGAAGTACCTAATGCTTGAATTGAAGACTAGTCGGTAAGATGAACAACTTTTTTGTAACATAGGATTCAATCCAAATTCTGTCTTAATCCATAAAACTTCAAGAAGTGGTGGTGTTCCTTTCAACTAAACCTAGTTACTGATTTTTGACTTGACTTAATGTAATGATGAATTGTTCTCAGGACTTGAAAAGAAAGAAAACAGGAAATAACAGTGATGTAACTGTACTGAGATAAACCAAGCTAAGTATTCTGAGTCTGTGGTTGAATAGAATGGTGTACTTAATACGAATGTTACCTGGCTAGTTGGCTCACTGGAGTTGGGAAGAATAACCTGAAGTTGATAGTAAAAAGGCTGCTGTATCTCGGGGTTGGTTCCCAGTCTACATTTATAGTCGAATTTGTCACGAGACTTGAATGTCATTCCTTTATGTGCTATCCTGCAAGGTACCTTGCTTGGTGGAAGGGAACAGTCAAAATTTCTCTAATGGTGTTGGTTTAGAATCTGCCTTGATGTGTGCTCCTTGGAGTGTGAGTGATTCCGCTTGAGCCACTGTGAACTGGTGTGCATTGGTAGAGTCCTATGAATCTTGGTGGACAGGATGTGTCAATATTTGAGAAGGTACCCAGCCCTAATTAGTAAATAGGGATAGAGCTAGCATGGATATTGTAACACTGCACAGTAATGAGCTCTGAAGCAAAAAGAAAATGTCTCTAAGGCTTTAAGTGATGTGGTTTGGTTCAACTTTTTAGAATATACAGATATTTTAAAACTGTTCTGGCTTACACAACATGTTGTAAATATTTTGACAGCGTTGGAAACCTGTATTTTGCAGTGTTTGGTTTTGGGCCAATGCATGTTATTAACCCTTTTTGCTTGTGTAGAACTCTGTATAAAGTTAAGAATTAATTCCAAGGCATCTACAGACCAAAAATTTTAAACAAGCTTCTTTGCCTTTTATCATATTCTCTAGACCAGTGAATAACAAACCAGACTACAATATAACAGCAAAAATGCTGAGGATAAGAACAGTCTGTCAAATCATATTATTAAATATTTGTTTCAAACAGTTTTACTGAAGCCAAAAAGGCTGGGTTTTATGTAATCTTTTGACATAAACTTACAGATGCGACGTAGTAGATGCCTACGTAGATGTTCCTACTTTCAATTGAACCAACTTTCAAAAAAGACAAAAACCTCAACTCACAGCAAGAATGACTCCCAGCCCTAAAAGTTCCCTGGGCCAAAAAAAAAACCTGCTAGTAGAAATATACTAAATTACACTATGTAATGCTGCACAATGCAGCATAATTTTAGAGATCTCTGAACATACTATACCACAGCTTAGGTATGGTAAGCAGGAGAGGAGTGCAGGTTTTAAATTACATTATGTATGTATTTTAAATATCTTCTCATGCCTGTTGTGATTTATGTATCACAGAATTGTGATGTACTTGCAAACTCTTAGCTTTTTATTAAAAAGTAATGGGTTGTTTACTAATATTAAAACTGGATGACTGTGGTGTTCCTGTGATCTTCATTGTGAAGTGTCTTTTTGCAAAGTGTGATATTCTTTCTGTCTTGTTATTATTGTTGTGTCTTTGTACTTGAGTAGTACAAATAGGACTCCTATATCTGATTTTTATGTATGATAATAAGTTAATCTCCCCCACATATCAGGCTGATGCATTGCCAACTGGTGATTGTAACAACAAAAGGTGTGTATTGACTGAGCTCTGAAAGAACTAGCAGAGTTCTCATACCTGGCATCTCAGACTCTGCTTTCTGAGTTCTCAATAGCAGATGCACAGCCATACTTCACTCTTCTTTTAAGCTTATGTGGGTTTGATGGGTTTTTTTTGTTATTTCTGACTTAATAGATCAAATAAAGGGTGCGGGGTCAATATGCTTAATGTGCCCTTCTTAAAAGGGGTAATGTGAAGTGTAGATTTCAATAAATGATCTGCCATGAGTCATAGGACAAACGGGATATCTTTTTAGCTTAACTTATGCCTCTGATCCTCTCCCTTAATGGAGGCTTTCTTGGCAAATTGACAGATACCTGGATCACTACTGAGTGGAACAACACTGCTTTCTTGTCAGGAGAAATGATAAATCTGAGATAAACAGGTCTAGGTATGTTAAAGCAACTCTTTGTATTTAATGGAACCACATGTATGCAACGTTAGCTTGTAGGCATGCTTACTTCCACAGTCCTTGAATAACATCTTTAAAAGTCTTTTTTTCCAAAGTCTTCAGGTTCTCTCTGTCCCTTAATAGTTACAGCTAAAAGCTTCAAAACTCTTTTTGTTTTGTTGTTTACCTGAAATAATCTAACCAATCTAAGTAATCTAATATCTGGTCAACATTCAATTGTGCTTAACTTGTAGGAGCCATTGAGCAGCTTTGTTAAGCTCTAGGGTGAACTTAACTGAATGGAATTATTCCCAAGTTCTTGCTGGGTTGAGGTGATGGTTCCATTCCAAAATGTGAGCACTCTGTTTTACGTGTGGGAACTGAAATTGGATAGCCATTTCCTTTAAACAACTTTTCTTTAATCTTTGTGTGTTAGGAGAGAACTTCACATAAAGAACACTGTTAGTCTTGTGTCATTCAAATACAGTGAGAAATAAATTGAGTGGTTAGCTGTTCCTCTTTTGGGCAATTACATTTCTTAGAAACTTTTACGCCCACAGCTGGGAGTATTGCCATCTCATTGATTATTTGTATTGGTCCACCATTATGGTAGGCTACTAGTGTTTCCGTTGGTTTACACCAAGTTTAGTATATTTTACTGCTATTCTGCTTTCTACTAGCAGTTTTTTTTTTGGCCCAGGGAACTTTTAGGGCTGGGAGTCATTCTTGCTGTGAGTTGAGGTTTTTGTCTTTTTTGAAAGTTAGTTCAATTGAAAGTAGGAACAACCAGCACATATGGATAAAATATGATCAACCAATAACCTGGGATTCATAGTGCCACTTCCCAAAGCAAACTTTCATGCTGTGTTAAGCAAACAGTCGTAAATGGAAAGATAAGTTGTATACTGTTAGTGTATTATTGATGGCCTGTGGTGGGTTGACACTGGCTGGATGCCAAGTGCCCACCAAGCTGCTCTATCACTTCCCTCCTCAACTCTCGATAGAGGAGAGAAAATATAACAAAAGGCTCGTGGATCAAGATAAGGACAGGGAGAGATCACTCGCCAATTACTGTCACAGGCAAAACAGACTTGACTTGGGGAAATTAATTTAATTTATTGCCAGTTAAATCAGAGTAGGGTAATGAGAAATAAAACCAAATCTTAAAACACTTTCCCCCCACCCCTCTCTTCTTCCTGGGCTCAACTTCACTCCCAATTTTTCTCTACTTCCTCCCCCTGAGTGGCGCAGGGGGATGGGGAATGGAGGTTGCGGTCAGTTCATCACACGTTGTGTTTGGTGCTCCTTCCTCCTCACACTCTTCCCCTGCTCCAGCGTGGAAACAGTCCTCCACGAACTTCTCCAACGTGAGTCCTTCCCATGGGCTGCAATTCTTCATGGACTGCTCCAGCGTGGGTCCTTCCCACAGGGTGCAGTCCTTCAGGAACAGACTGCTCCAGCATGGGTCCCCCACAGGGTCACAAGTCCTGCCAGCAGAAGTGCTCCAGCGTGGGCTCCTCTCTCTCCACGGGTCCACAGGTCCTACCAGGAGCCTGCTCCAGCGCAGGCTTCCCATGGGGTCACAGCATCCTGCAGGCATCTACCTGCTCTGGTGTGGGGTCCTCCACAGGAGATCTGTTCCACCGTTAACCTCCATGGGCTGCAGGGGACAGCCTGCCTCACCATGGTCTTCACCACGGGCTGGAGGGGAATCTCTGCTGCGGCACCTGGAGCACCTCCTCCCCTTCCTTCTTCACTGATCTCAGTGTCTGCAGGGCTGTTTCTCTCACATATTCTTGCTCCTCTCTCTGGCTGCAATTGCACAGCATTTTTTTTTTTCTCCTTTCTTAAATACATTATCTCAGAGGCGCTACCACCGTTGCTGATGGGCTTGGCCTTGGCCAGTGGTGGGTCCATCTTGGAGCCGGCTGGCACTGGCTCTGTTGGACATGGGGGAAGCTTCTAGCAGCTTCTCACAGAAGCCATCCCTGTAGCCCCCACCCCACCCCAAATCTTGCCATGCAAGTCCAATACATGGCTTAACAATGAATTTGACAGCGGTTGTATTATACCAGAAGTTATGGCTTTTGGTTTAATACATGCAATGATTTGATGCAGATTTTTTTTTAAGATGTTGTAATGAGATGTACCCCACTTGTGTTGTCTGCAGGATAGGTAAACTTACTTGCAAATTTAGAATTAACTTCCTATTCTTCTCTTTCTTCCTTATCTTTTCTTGCAATTTTGGATATATCCTCAGGAGCGTGTTTTGGAGATGGCTTTAATGAATAGGCACTTCTTAATCTGTGGATCATGCATTGACATTCTATAGACATCTAAAGAAGTGATCTTTCGTATAAACATATTTTAATTGCTGCTACTCTTAAAATGTTAAAGTAGATTGGTTATCCAGTTGCTAATAGTACACAGTACAAATGCAAAAGAATGATTAATAGATTTTAATCCAGGAAGGAACCATTTGTAATCATCTGGTCTTATCTGAAAAAGACAAGCCATAGGACTTCTGTGAATAAATCCCTGTTGGAATTTGATATAGCCACAGAGAAAACTTCCCATTTAGAAAGAATGCATGTAGAGTCCACCACAACCTTGTTAGTTGCCCAGTTGGCTAATTAGTCCTGCTGTATGAAACAGGGTACTCTCTCTGATGAATAGTCAGATAATACATCCTTCTAGATGCCTACCTCACAGCACTTTGTTTATATCCTACAATTCATTGAGCACATTCAACTGAGTATTTCTCTCCATTTCAGAATTCTTCAAACTTCATGCTTAAAATATTAGGCCATCTTTATGAGATAGGAAGATTAAACTTTGTCTTGGTACAGCCCAATGTGAATTCCAAATTAGTGTCTTTAGCTTGTGCTCATTTTGGCAAACAATCCAAATAGGTTTATCAGCACTGGATTCTCTGTTATTTACTATTTCCTCAGGCTTTTTCTTAAATCGACTGTGCAGTAGATCAGTCATGATTCCTGATCTTTTTTGAGGTCACCAATAATAATGGTAAATAGCTTAGCGGTAGCTCAGTGGACACATCCTGCTTCATAATATTTCTTGACTCTGTATTTTGAGAGCTTAAAATAAATGTAATATCAGACTGAGCTTGTATCATTCTGTATCTTAATCCGAATACCTTGTGATAGCAAGTTGAATGCTGTGTTGAAACTTATGTCCTCAGCATAGTCATTATCACTCAGGATGGTGACCTCGTAAAAAAGAGGATGCTGTTAAGAAGTTGGTTGTATTGATTTTTCTTTTTACCTATGTAATAATAATTATCAACTTGTTATGCTCAAGTGGAATCTTATTTGTTCCATTTTAATTGACTTGTCTTCAGTAAACTAACCATGTCCCTTTTAAACTGCTTATGTGACATCAGTTTTTCTCTAGCCTTCTGGAACTTCCCCATTATTCAGAACTTCTTAAAAGTTCATGACTTGGAGACTCCCAAATGATATTTTAAAATTCTTGAACAAAAGCTAATTTGGACATGCTTGTTTGGACTCCTAAGCCCTTTTGATTTCTAATTTGAGGGCTAATAATCGTATCACTCAGATATGATTATTTGTCGGCATTCATAGATCTTCTGTCTCTGTTACCACATTAAAATATTGATACCTTATGAATGATAGCATTGTTGCTACGGTTGTTATAATAAGGACAATAAAGGAGCTTTAAACATATTTGAGGTCAACTACAACTATTTCTGTGTTCTTTCTGCTGTCTTACATTATTCCTCGCTGTTGTTACATTTGTTACCATGAACTTCCCCTCTCTTCCACTTCACGTGTAGCTGTTTCTGTAGCTACTGTGTTTTTTTCTTCTAATGTGGCTTTGGGGACAGCTATTAAAAAAATCTTGTGTGATTCCCTGTAATTCTTGCGTGATAAAGTAATATTATTTTATCAGATTGCCAAATCTGAGTCTTCTCAGTTGAAGCTGGAAATGGTCTGAGTCAACTCAGGATTGATATGCAGGTAGTCACTTCTTTTTAGTTGTGTCATCCATTCTCTTTTGAGGTACGGTATACATGGAGTTCCTTTGTGTTGAATGCAATGTGCTCTTTGATGCACCTATGATGTATGTTAAAATCCATGCCAGTTTTACAATTGGGGAAGTGAAACATGGAACATATGTCAGTGGGACCAAAGGGCCCCACAGTAATGCGGCATTCTCCTTCACACAGCAGCTCGCTGCAGAAGGAGCTGACTGCTCTGTGTTGTTTAGTGTGCTTTAGTGGTCTCTGGTAGATACCAGTTAGTGCCCATGTGGTGCGTGAGCTATTGGAAGATGTTCCAGAATGTCTGTGGAGCGTTAGTGTTCTTTAAAGTTGTTAATAATTCAAACAAGTAATGAATGTTATTGCAGAAGTGTCACCACTGCGTTCTTGACCACTTAATCCTCTCTACCTACATTATAACCACTTACAAACTGTTCAGTCATGTGACTTGTACAGTGAGATTTCAGTGATACTAAATGGGCTTGATTTATCTTCCCAAACAAAAAAATCTAATCTTTCTTGTGTGCCTACCACTTACACATACACAATGAAAATATCTTTTTGCCTGTCTTACAGGGTCTCAGACTTTCTGAAGAGTATCTTTTGTGTTGAATGTGTATTTGTTTATTCCTTTTGTTAGCATAACATCTTGTAACTTGTTAAACTAGCTCAGAAGCTTCTTGCCACTTCTACTCACAGGAATAAGGCAAGTAACTTCAAAACCAGCGGCAGTCTGTGTTGCTACTAAAACAGGAAATCGGGTTCTTTCCCTGGTACCCAGCTATTTGTTCTTGCTACATGCTCTGTGTTGGCCCTATTTATGTGGCTGTGCTGTGACCGGAGTTGGTTCCTTGATCCAGCAAGAAACTTTTTATTTTTGGCAGAGTAATTTTCAGCTGGATGAAGCTTGGCGCCTGGCTTCCTGAATAGAATTGATGGCATAGGGATGGGTTAGGAGGAGTGACTGGGGACGTGGGAGAAGGCCAGATCGATCTTTGTCAGCGGAACAAATTTATACTGTAATAAAATGATCAGGCTAGGTATTGAGATGAGCAGTACAGTGAATAATTTCTATAAAGCTAAGCTGTGAAGTGAATGTTGTGTAAACAAGTTTTTGTATAAGTGCTTTTATAATCTCATGTATGCCAAAGACAGTCAGGATGTAATAAAATAAGAAAAATGTGCTGTATATAAATGCAACAGTGTTGCTCATCCTAGCAGCTGAAGCTGTGCTACATGAGCTGCTGAAATACAACTGAGTAAGATTTAACACTTATTGCCTACAGACTCTACCCTTAAGCTATCTATAGTTAAGGGAATTGAAGATTCACTTAAACTTATGTTTCTTGATTTTTACCAATTTTAAATGCATGGCTGAATAGGTAATAAGTTTCAAATGATCTTGAATTCATAAATCTAAAGGTAAACTTGCTGGGCTTTTTTCTCGAATTTTTGCTTAAAATATTTTAGCGTGGAAGGACTAGAAGACAGAATCGAAATACTTTTCCAAGTTGAACAGGTTCTAAGTAGAAAGGAGCTAAAAGTCTTTGCCTTTTGACTTCTAAAATACTCAGTTGTAAGTAACTTAAATGTTTCTAATGTGTAACACATATTCTTATGTAATGAGATGCTGTATTTATTAAAAAAAAAAGTGAATGCTAAATAATTTTTTTAAACTCCTAGCAGAAGATTTAAATTAATCTGTTTAACACTTTATTGTTAAACCAGGTTTTGAAGAACTAGCTTTGAATTCCAACTCAATATTTAATTTCCAAAATGGAGTCAATCTTGTGGAAAGAATCAAGTGGTTTTTTTAGAATGTTGGTCTTTTGGTGTTGTTTTTTGTTTGTTTTTGTGGTTTTTTTTTGTTTTTGTTTTTGTTTTTTTTTAAATAGGGAAAAATCTAGGTATATGTAAAAACCATGCCAACTCTCTTATTTCCTAGACTGGAAAAACTGCTTCCCTACCTTATTGTAACCTGTGCTGCTTGGTTTTTTTTTTCCTCGTCCCTCAAAAATAATTTAATAGAATTAGTTGGATCCTCCTGTTACTTTTGTTCTATGATACTACCCAGTCTGCTTTCTTAGCTATTTTCAGCAAAGTGCTGTTATACCTGAGGGTTTTTTTGAAGCAGGTGCACAGATTCGCTAGCAGAGAACATCCTTCCAAGAAAGCAGACTGAGCGGTATTGCAGAACACTTCGTGCTTTTCTTTGTTTAATTGTTCACTGCACTGGGAAAGGTAAAAGTTCACTTACTGGATATCACAAATGTCTTGTCTGTTCATTGAGGTAGGACCAAATCCGTTATTTATATTCCTAAACACAAATTTGAGGAGATTAAAAGACAATCCATATAGTTTTAAAGGATCTGTAGGTGAACCTTAAAATTGGTTTGAATTTGGCTAAGAAATCCTTTGTCCGAAGTAGCATATAAGCAGCTGCTTCTGCTTTGGCTTGTCATATCCCCGTATCAGAGAACAATATGTGGGTCTAGTCTGTATCTAATTACTGTATTTTTAGCACGTGGTTTAGATCAGGCTATTACATAGTTTCTGGTAGAATGTAAATCCTGTGAGTTGTATGGGTATCATGAGTAAAATCTGTGCTGTGCGTTTTCAATCATTGTCAAGTCAGTAGCAGTTCAGTAATTGATACATGCAAGTAGATAAAACGAATATGCATTAATTCTGGATTTATTTTAGGGTTACGCAAGACAACCTATGGCTTCTTTGCTTTAGACTTTGATCAGTCTAATAAAATATGAAGTAATCTAGCTGGGTTTTTTTTACTAGTCCTGTAGAGAAACTGAAACTGCAATTGGAGATCTTTGATATTTCTGCCCCTTTTGCCTTCCTCCCTTTTCTTGCAAAACAGGCTAGATAGGAAGCATCTTTGCTTTCACATGTTATTAAGTATTGCAGAAACACTTTCCTTTGTATAATTAAGGACAAACTGTGCTAAATTTAGCATGTAATGCCTACCAATTTATTGCTGAACAAAATTACTAGTTTTACAGTAATAATTTTAGCAGTTTTTATGCCGTTTCCAAGAGATCTTACTGCATAGCAAGGAAATACGGAAAGAGTTGAACAGGTTTTGATGTTTTCAAGTATATGTAAAGGTATTTTCATTGTGTTCATTTTATGTATCTTTTGCATTTGCAAAAACTGTGTTTATTTCACATTTCATACAAATGGATAAAATACTGCATTTTTTGAATGAATAATGCTATACTAGTATCATATCTTTTGAGACTATTTGAGTTGTAAATGATGTTAGTAGTTCAACTCTGAAGTTTATAAAGTTTCTACGAGATTATTAATATTAAGAGATGTGTGAAGTATCTAATTTGGCTAGAATACTCCCTAAAATGCAATTTATTAAGTAGGAAAAAATACTATGAAAAGCTGTTGTACAAATTGGCCCTTTAAAGCTGAAGATTTTATAAACATGTTTCTCAAAATGTGTTTTGAATTGTCAAGGAAAAATGTATCACATGAATCTTTGAATTAAATTTGAACTACTTTCTCTAGCTATGCAGCTATGCTGGCCCATGAGAATTATTGGATAGCATATTACACCTAGGCATTTACATCAGTCAGCGTGCATGTTTAAATTTGGAGTCCTGTGAAAAATCTCAATCTGGCTATAGTATCTGCCCTAAAAGAGGAAGGAATGCAAGTCATGTCTTCTGTGTATTTCACCATCTCCCAATTTCAAGTGCTTAACTGTTCTATGTAGCTATGAATACTAAAAGGGATGCTGGAAATCTAACTACATAAGCTTTAAAAGACATTTTAAAATCTTGCTTCCCAGTTGGCTAACTTTCTTTATGAATGTTTTTTTCTGTTTTAAGAAAAAAAAAATTCTTCCTCTTGGGTGAAAGACAAGTACAAGTAGGAATTTGGTATACATATGTCAAATGCATAAAATGAAAATGGAACAACTGTAAAGTTTTGTCTAAAGCTAGCCTACTGAAACTTAAATATTGAAGCAAGCGAGAACTTAACCTACTTGAAAATCCACTTAACAATTTGTTATTGGATTTCTTCTGATTTTGTTTAGAATTTAAAACTTTATATAGAATTACTGAGTATCTGTATTAAGGTGAATGAATTCAGATGGTAACTTACATCCAGATTCTGAAACTCTTGAACAAATTCTTGGAATATTACTATTGAAATACTCTAACTAGAGCAATGTAAAAGGTGAGTTTAGAGATTTTCAGAATTTGGACAAGCTTTCAGTGCCTTCATCTTATAGGCAAATGTGCTGGATTTATACTTGTATATCTTGAACCTTGAGCCAGAAGTTTTTTGCATAGCTAGAAGAACCCTTTCTATAGCATTGTATTCTGATTATTTTATGTGAGTGATATTAGTATGACTTTTTTTCTCCTTTCTACCTATCTTACTTCTATTACTTGGTGCTTCTATTGACTTTTACCTTTCCCAGATACTAGAAGATGGACAGTGGTGTTGCATTTTGATTTGTGTCTGTCAATTGGAACCATGTGGAGTTAGTAAAACTGACTTCAATGTTAATTTTGCTAGGACTTAGTCAAAGCTGTGAGTCAGCACTAAACCCGTTCAAATGGCCTTCTTTGATGCTGCACTATTTTTGGGTTAAAAAGACTATCTTTAGAAACTTCTTTATTTGATAAATACTGTAGGGATATAGTTCATATATTCTCATACAAGCAACCAGGGAGAACTCAGAAAAACCCTTAGGACACTTCTGGTATCACATAACACTTCCTACGTTGCAATTCAAAATTGTTCCAGTTAGTACCAGGCATTGTTATTCAGAGCCTCAGAATGAAGACCAACAGAAGATTGTGTGTCAACTACTGTAGCTTCTTTTACAAAAAGCTCTCAAAGCTGAATTACAGGTGGATACTATATTCTAACAAAATGTTGGCTACGCTTAGACTGGTTTGGTGTCATTAGAATTCTTCCATTCGTGTAAAAATAAGAATAACCACATAAACATTTCTTAAATAATAGTTGCCTTCCTTTGAAAGGGGTTTTAGGTGCCAGTGGTAGAAATGCAAGTCTGAAATATTTTGGGTTTAAAGCTTTTATTTTTCTGGGGGAATGTAGTTGGGCATTGATGATTACTGACTCTCTTCACATTCTTATGATTTGTGTTGAGAATTGTAATATTGGATTGCCTATGCTCTCAGAGCAGCATTAAGCACAATATCAGATAATTGAATATTTAATAATTGTGTGAGGGAAATATGAGATAACAATGCAATACTGAGGGGGGGTTAATAAAGAGAACAAACCTCATGCCAATGGATGTTACAATAAAAGTGTATTCATATGATAAGAAACAGATAGTTATACCAGGACGTAATAAGCCCAGGACAAAGACTATTTTGTTGAGTACATGTGTACCAAATGAGTGTTCTTTCAAGCTATTAGTTACTTGTGTATTTGCAATTTTCGTTATGCAAAATGGACTATAATGGAAAACTTATATCATTACATGAATTAGGTACAGCTTAAATTTTCTGTGTTGTACCAGAAAAAGTTATGGAACCATGAAATTTTTCTTCAGGTATTAGAATTCATAGTTAAAGGATTAGTTAATGGCTTTGGCTGCAATAAGAAAAAAAGAAAAATGGACTACAATTGTGTGTGTGTGTACAGGAGGGGAAACAAGCAAATTAAATGTACCTGGCTGTGAGAATGGTGCTCTTCTGATTGTGATCTAGTTCTTGTCTTTTGGAAGTTGAATGATTGAAGATGTCTTGTGAATTGATAGATACTGATTGTTGAGTCCCCATCACTGGAGGTTTTCAAGATGCAACTGGACAGGGTGATAGATAATCTAATCTAGGTTCCCTTTCCCATGAAAGGATGATCTTTTGAGGTCTCTCCCAACCTGGACTGCTCTGTGATTCTGTGATCATTATAAGTTTACAAATACTCAGATGAATTATTTCTTATGGGATCTGATTACTGTAGCAAAGTGTGGCTATTGAACACTCTTTGAAGACCTACTTGACGTATTGAGTAGTCCAGCCTCATCAACTCCAAGGACTTGATTTTGTTTTCAGGATCCCTGTGACCCTCATTATAATCCTTATCTTTTGCCAATCTAATCAATTATTGCATTGACTTCCCATAAAATCTAGCGTTAAAAATGTGAATAGATCTTACCTTAATTTTCTGGGAAGCTGAAAGGAAAAGGATTTCTTTCCTCTTGAAAACAAAGTCTGGTAAACTGTCATAGTTAACTAGCTCATTGCTTGTCTCAGTCAAATGGAGCAAAGTGTTTCCAGTACTAGAGTGTAACCAGTCCATTCAGGGATCAATAAACATTAGCCACCTTTGTTTTCAAAATTGGCATTTTGGATTGGAATTATGGCTACAGGCTTTTTAAGATAGTGTGGGAAATGTAAACTAGGTAATAAAATTGTTTCTCTTCCGATGAAGCGTACTGAATATTCAAATTCCTTGTAGCAGTTATGAGGGGAAAAGGTAGGCAATTTATTTGAAGGTGTTAGAGTTGAACATAATTTCATTTTCAGTTTCATAAATTGCAAAGTACAGAATAAATGCATGTTGTCTAAGGAATCAACTTAAGGTTATTAAGCTCTTGAATACTTTATATAGCACATTCTTTATGAATGCTGGTTTTTTAGATGTGGTAAAATACAATTATGTTGTAAGTATAGTATCTATTTTTCTTTTTTTGGGTGGCTCTGATGCATCAAATATTTTGCCTCAGTGAAGCAGCTATTATTTTATCTTTCAGATACGGACAGTTGTACAAGTTCTTTCGGTATAAACTGAATTTCAAGTTAAACAGAAATGTTAGTATTCCTGCTTCTGCTGTGAGGATAGCTTCCTTGTTACAAAAGGAAAGAAAGAAACTTTGCTACAGGAGCATGTGTGTGTGTGTGTGTAGCCTTCAGCTAGTTGTACCAGAGGTTAATAATACTCAATGGCAAGAAAAACCTTACAGCTAGACTCGCCATCCCTTTCATGCTTTTAGTGTTCTTTTTTTTGAATTATACATATGTCTGAAACACTTCTTTGCACGTCGTGAAATAACCTTAGTAAATCAAAATATACATCTCCTGTCCTGGTTTCGGCTGGGATAGAGTTAACTTTCTTCTTAGTAGCTGATATAGTGCTGTGTTTTGGATTTAGGATGAGAATAATGTTGATAACGCACTGATGTTTTAGTTGTTGCTGAGCAGTGCTTACAGTAAGTCAAGGACTTTTCAGCTTCCCATACTGCCCTGCCAGCAAGGAGGCTGGGGGTGCACAAGAAGCTGGGGGAGGACACAGCCAGGACAGCTGACCCAAACCGGCCAAAGGGATATTCCATACCATATGACATCATGCTGAACAAAAAACTGGGGGGAATTGGCCTTAGGGGGTGTGCAGCGGCTGCTTGGGAACTGGCTGGGCATTAGTGGTGAGCAATTGCATTGTGCATCACTTGTTTTGTATATTCTTTTACCATTATTATTATTCTCCCTTTCTTTTCTGTCCTATTGAACTGTCTTTATCTCAATCCATGAGTTTTACTTTTTTTCCAATTCTCTTCCCCATCCTGCTGGGGGGGAGTGAGCAAACGGCTGTGTGGTGTTTAGCTGCCTGCCAGGTTAAACCACGACATCCCCCAAAGTATATTTTTAAAACATATTTGAAATTACTTTGTTCCTTTGAGTGCTTTGTACCCTTAAGCTTTAGGAGTAAGGACAGTTGATCGCTCTTTAAAACAGCAGTGGTCTGAGACCTAGCTTGATTGTTTGAAGGTTACTTGTGAAGATGACTCTTCAGCTATTGAGCTGCCTCTATTAAAAACAAACAGATGTTACCAAGATCATAGCTGTAGTTACTGGAGGGATTCTCTTAGTGGATTAGAGAAACTTCTAGCCCTCCCGAGAAAGTTTACAATGAATGACTGAGGAGTTACCATGTGTACTGTTTATTACTAGAGCTGATGTTAGCTTTGTGGGTCTAGGTGGGCTTTTGTCAATCTAAAGGATTCGGTATGCTTTGCTATTTGGGCAGATCACAGTTTGCCTCTGATGTATGCTAGGAACTAAAGGAGGAATGCCTGCCCCTCCAGTAAAGCTATTGTGTTTTGAAAATAGAAAAATGGTGTGCAGAAACAAGAAATGAAGAGGTTTTAGCAGGTTTTCTAGAGGCAGGCTTACTTTTTCTAATGCTATTTATATCAGATGATTATATTAAGGCTTTAAGCCTTCAGAACCAGAAGTGAAAAATGCCTGTACTTAAGTTTCACAGGTGTTCTCAGCTGAAATGTTCTTGACTTGACCTGTGACATTAAAGAGTATGATTATGTAGAAGATCATTATATGTTACTTGTAAATATTATAAATAATATATTTTGTATATCATTTTTTATCACACTTTCTTCGTTGTCTTTGTCTAAGCTTTTTTCTACAATATTTAAAAATCTTGTATACCTCTTTTGTTCTTCCCACTACTATATGGTAAAGATACTAAAACGTGAAGTTTATTATTAATTGAGCAAGCATATGGCTTGTTTTTCTTGGGGAATATTTGGTCAAATAGAAGTCTTATTTTCAGTGACACTTTTAAGGCATTTCTGCATCGTTGAAGCTTTCAACTTGCAGCTGTTTCAGCTGTTGAACCATTCAATCTTTTTCTTTTTTTGATTCCTTTGCTGCTCAACCTTTTAACTGACGAGCCATATGGAGATATGGCTTTGTAACTGTAGTCATATGTAGACAGGTGACTCATTTCAGTAACCACGAGCTATTCTAGAATATTGGCTGAGATACTAGTGTGACCAGTGACACAGAGCCCTGCCTTTATAGTGTCATGGTGCAGTTCTGGCTATATGTCATTCTCCTCCCGCCCCATCTCCCTGCTTGGAAATAAGTATGATGATACCATCCTACACTGCTCGAATGCAGTGCGTTCAAATCTTGGAGGACAAATTCAGCACTTCACAGGGAAATACAGTGTGTAATCTGTTCAGACATTCAAGCTGAATTCATAAGCACAAGATCACTAACTAGGTAGTAAAATCGTGAGTTGGAGATGGACCCTGGTAGCACCTTTTATAAGATTGCTGAAAATTCCCAATGGCTAATGGCACAAAAACTCTGTAGTACTGAGGAGAATTATTTTCCATTGGCTGTTTTTATATGCGTGCGTGCATATAAGCCATATATATATGGTTTATGCAAAGTACATTCTAGAAATCTGGCTTAAGCCATTCCTTTTGAGTTTGTGCAAGTTTGATATTTTAATTCCAGAATTATTTTATTCCATGATACTAACCTTTTCTATTCTGATTACTTCATGTTACTATGCATCATGCAAAAATGCCAATTGAATTCTATTTTAATTTAAAATAGGATGTTGCATTTGAATGTAATGACTCCAGACTTTCTGGAGTCTAATGTTATGCAGTTTTTTGCTTTGATTACAATGTGTAGAATGATTTGCAGTAAACTAAATAGCTTATGAAATGTGATCACTTTATTCTGAAACTATTTGTGCCTGCTTTTTCTCATCTGTTATGACTATCATACCACTAGTTTGTGAGTGTAGAGGCTACTGACATATGAATTTAGATTAAGTTTGTTCATAAAGCAAAAAAGGTGTATAATCCTTGCTTTACCTACCTTTAGTAGCAATTGATTCTGTTTTTGAGAATCATTGTGGAACCATTTAAAATGCTGAAGTTACTCGGTAGCATGCATGACAAACAAAGGAAGTTATGTATTATGTGCTTTTACTAATATTTTGCTTCAACATTTTAATCCACTTTGGATATAGACTATATATATTTTAAAAGTAGTCTTGCATACTTGAGTTTTCAACACTAAGGTTTCTTAGACTCTACTCTTGAGAGAGCACTAGATTGAACTTTGTATTATTTACCTCTCTTCTTTCTGTTGTTTAATTGTTGCTGAGATGCAGGTTAAAGGCTGCTGTTTAAATGTTCCATAGTCAGTGATGGCACAGCCTTATTAAATGAAAAAACACAATGGTAATTGCAAGTGCAAGAACTGGTAGCTAATGGGGCCTCTTGTCCCAGTTTCCTTGAACTTCAGTCCAATTTAGATTGTAGGGTAGATGGCTGACCTACTTGTACTTCAGTCAAGCATTAATTGAAAACGGCATAAAAAGCTTTCCTTTTCCTGAAAAGCGGGAGAAAGGTAGAAAAGACTAGTCTTTCTGAGATTAGTTGACCAAATCAAGCATTCATTTCACATTATTGCATTTGGGAATTCTACATTTGAGTGATTTGTGTGTTTAAGAGCTATATAAAGACAAGTAACATGTATCCAGATCTCTGAAAATCATAAGGAAGACTGGCTATTCTGGTTTTTTTTTTTTCTCTAAACCCTTAATAAGATTAGTGAAACCTTGAGAACCAAAGAAAAACTTCCACCACCTTGTTTGCCTAACCTTGATCTCATATGCCTGTTTTAAAGCAGCACCTGCTTTTGTACACTGAAAACTTTAGATGTTTCAATTGCCTTGTTAAAATAGATTTAAGTGTACTGTATGTGATTTTAGAAAACAAACAAACACACCACACACAAAAAACCTGAATTTACTTCTAGCTTAGCCTGTCAAATTATATGTACAAGGAAGGCCGTTAAATGAGATCTATGACCTTAATACTTGAGTGATACTTGTAGGTAGCTTAGACCAGTAAGTTTAATACATTGTAAGGAGCCAGTTTGTTATATTTATTAAAAAAAAAAAAAAGTAAGCATTTGTAGGGGATATTTAATTCTACTAGGTCAGCAGCCCATGTTGTGTAGATTACTAAGTGGTAAGTAAAGGTCTTCTGTCCTTGTTGCCGTAATTACCATTTCAGGACCAGAAAATTAAATTGCCTAGAAACAGGAGGAGTCCTGACTAAAGTTTACCTCAGATTCATTGGGCTGAAAATCTGTTTAAACAGAATTCAAGAGTTTCTTTTTTCAGTGGCCATGTTAATGAAACTAAGTATTAAGCAACCTTCTCCCCCACTTTAACACAAGCAAACAATTTAAATGCTCCTAACTGTTCTTTAGAAGCTGGATTCAGTTTGCTTTAAAATCTGAATTAATCTTATTTAATCTGAAATATGAAACACTGTCACATGTTCGTTTGTACTGTTACAGTATAGCATTGATTTTGAAACACTTGAACAGATCTTTTATTGTTCCTAAAAGAATGATTGGTTATTTAACTTACTGGAAAGAAGGATAGTTGAAGCTATGTGTGCCTGTTGCTATTTTCTTTCTACATTTATGAATTGCATTCTGCAGAGGTCACTAAATTCTGTATCAGTTCCAGAAATGACACTGCTGAAGTGATGTATAAAGTTTATCTGACAGTGATCACAGCTGAAATGGAAGGCTGTCTTCATTAGCAATTTTTACATTGATAGTGTTTTCCCCAAATACTGAACTGCCCTTGACTGTATTTGAGAATTGAGGAATGTTGCATGATGATTTGACCCGCTTTTTGTCAGCAGGGCTATGACAGTGAGGGGATAATGGCTGCAGAAAGAATTGGTAATAATTGAAACTACAGTTTAGAGCTGAACTAAGGCAACAGTTACGGGGTGGTTGTTTCATTTCTGCTTTAGCAAGGGTCCTAGAGTACGGTTCTGTACTATCTTGCGCTGGTCCCTTGAACAAAAGCTGTACTAGCAAAACATTTCTGATGTTATAGGATATTTCTGTTACTGTGCATGTGTGGAGTAGCTACCCTAGAAAGCTGGTGTTTTTGTCTACTAGAGAATCCGTTCAGCCCTAAGGAGTTCTGCATGGAAACATAATTAAGTATAATATGAGTGCATTGTGGTCTGAGAAACTTGAGTTATTTTACTAGGTCTCAGAGTCTTTTCCTTTATCATCTTCAGTAATGTCTTTCTGAGACACTATATAGGAAGGTCTATTTTTGTTTGTGCTTTCTCTTACTTTCTCCACAGTAAGAAAACCATCACTTCCCATTTTCGTTTTTCCTTGGTTTTATTTACATCTCAAAAAAGTGATAGGAATTAACTTGTACTTGAAGAGCGCACAGGTTCGTCTGGGTCCACCTGTGCAACTAGCTTCCCCTGCCCCAATCAGTCTTATCAGTTTCTGCCAAGCATAATAATCTGTATCTCTCTATGAATAATAGAAGGTAGAATATGCTGACATGTTGTTAATGCACATATTTACAGTTTCTAACAGTGCTTTAGTCTTTGGAAACAAATATCTGTTAGAGACAGTCTCAGGGCTAGATTTGGTTCAAATGAGGTCTCTGAACTGACTCTTCTCCTGAAGTAAAGAGCAGTAGCTCCTTAATGTAACCTTCAGATTCAGGAAGACTAGCTTGTTTCACCTTAATTTAAGGGTTCAGACATGCTTCTATTCAATGCACATCAGTATTTCATTAATTAATATTACAGCCCCATATTTCCTGAGATGGAAAAATACAGCTTTTGACTGTGAAACACTGAAACAACACAGCTGCTTCCTAAGTGACACATCTGCAAAATGTGCCTACATGTTTCACTGAGGTATTTAAAAACACTGTTCTCCACTGAAGCCAGTTGTATGATTAAAATTACCTTCGTTTAATATGGGCTACCTGTGGTCTTTCCTAAAGATTACAGTAAACCTGAATATTCAACTTTATGGCTATACAGAACCATTAGAAATGTGTGTGACTGAAAACCCTGTGTTGGTTTGAGTGCTGCAATGTGGGGGAAAAAAATGACCTTAGCTTGAGCTACAAGGTTTTCATCAGCCCACAGGAAATGATGAAGTATGCTCTGATGAGAGAATTCTGTTTGTGGAAATGGAGGTCAGGCAAAGTTGTGCAGGTACTGCAGCTATCCGTGCAGTTATGCAAGTGAATTAAGGCATGTC
Organism: Calonectris borealis; assembly: GCF_964195595.1. Classification (NCBI taxonomy): domain Eukaryota; kingdom Metazoa; phylum Chordata; class Aves; order Procellariiformes; family Procellariidae; genus Calonectris; species Calonectris borealis. Next base: position 76,875,595 of record NC_134312.1, on the reverse strand, counting down.
TTTTGAGGTAACTATTTTGCAAACAGTACATTGAATGACTTGCCAAACAACTTTAATAGTTGCTTTTTTCCTACCAAAAATTTACTATACTGTGTCATAGCTGATATGAATATTTTTGGCCAAGTGAATGTGATATTTTGCAATGTTTGTTTCAATGTAAGAGGGTGTATTTGATCATGTTTGAAATTATGGTTCTGGACTTAGACAGTCTGCTGTCTAAAACATACATCTCCTTCTGGAATGGTTATTGCATTACTTTTTATTTATGTACTTCTGTGGGGTTTTCTATTTTCAAGGACACAGTGTTCATATTTTGTGGTACTTTTGTGGTTAGATAAGTACCATGCCACCTTTTATCTTCAGAAAGTTTTGATGTCTGAGGCAGTGCTTCTTGTAATATTCTATTTTGCTTCTTAATTATATGCCATTTTAGAACAGTTGTATATATGTCACTTTTCTCTGCAGCTACTTTGTCAGTGCAGCTGTAAGTGCTGTTTCATGTTTTCTCAGCTGGAGAATGCATTGGTACTATTCCTCTGCACTATTCTTCTTTTTGCACTGTTGTAAAATTCTACTTAAACTAAGTATAAAGTGTGTATGCTTTAGGTATTTCCTTTAAGAATTTGCTAAAATAAGTTTTCTTTGAGCGTCTATAACGAGCCATCTAATTCCACTAACTAAAGGGTTGTTTTTGTGGCTTTTTTGGGGGTTGGGTTTTTTGTTTGTTTGTTTTTAAGTATCTGGGCACTTTAAAGATTTCTTGCTAACTAACTGCTTACCAAGTGTAATTTGCAAGTTGAAGGCATGTGGTCTTGTGCCCCATTCTTGCTTCTTTGAAACAAACCTAAAGGCATATTTATCTCAATTTTATTTATTTGGGGAAGATGCCAAAATATTAAGGTTTATTTCATTTTAGGAGACTTTGACGCTAATATGAATTAGTGGGTGATGTCACTACAAAAGTGAACATTAGAAAAAGGTGAATACTTCTAATTAAATTGAAGTTTTTGCTGCACTTTAACATTTTAATCACTCAAACCTAAATAATGGAAACCTCAGATTAAAAAAAAAATACTATTTGATCTTTCAAGTTATTTTAATTGCCAAATGGTCCCGAGTTCTTCAGGGGGTTTTCTGGGAAAATTTACTCAAAGCCAGTTTTGATGTGCTTTTTTTTCTGCAGTGAAGAAAATATTAATGTGGATTTCTCCTTGATCAGAAAGACCTGAGGCTCTTAAAGAAACAAGTTTTAAAGATTCTTTATTTAGAGGATGACCACTTAATATTATACTAGATAGCATAATACCTAGGTCTTATGGCTCTAGGTACCTTACAGTACTTTCCTGGATCTAAAATTCAAGTAGTATGTCTTTAGAATAGGAAATTTCTTCTATAATAAAGAACAGTGTTGCAAGGTTTAAAAATCTAAACCACAAGTGTTTTGTGTCCAAAAAGTCTACTGTGAAATTGTTCTCTTATGTTGCTTCTCTTTTGTGCATCTCAACGGAAACGGAAGGATGTTTTAATGTTTTATGGTTAGATTCTGTACCTAATGTCAGTGAAGGATACTATTCAAATGTACTTTTTCCTGTATCTTCCCTTGTTACCTGAGAATCTGCAGGTAGTACTCAGTACTCAACAGGACAGCACACCTCCAAAGTTTGTTTCAGAAATTAAGTTGATTAAAGCCAGGATCAGTTTGCAAAACAATTTAATAAAAACTTAATTTTATTCATTATAAAACAATCTTGTGAGAAGCTTTTTTAAAAATTGTTTTTTTAGCGTAACTACAGTACTTTGAATTAAAATTCCATTATTTTACAATGTCTTCTTTCATGTTTTTAAGAACAGTCAATATAGAAACCAGTCTGAAAATTCGGAGAGAGAATTTGGGGAACAGTTGTCTCCCTTCAGTGGTTACTGATTAATATGCAATGAGTTTGTGGTAAGGTACATATTGTACAACTTAGAAGTAAAGACATAATGCTTATGGTTTGGAGCTTTTTAATGTGATTTAGCAACTACTTTTTTTCTTTTATCAAGGTCACCTTGATTTCAGCTTCAGATCGGTTGCTAATTTTGCCTTTTTCTTCTGCAGAAGAATCCTCAAGGAAATGTTGCTAATAATGATTTCAATAGGGAGAATTAATTTGCCAAAAAGTGTTGCTGATCCAGGGAACAAGATACAGCTCTGTGTTAGAGTATCTTCAATTTAGAGTAGTTTTGATACAAATTTTTAGAGCATAGTGTAGAAACAGATGAGGTGTTTTTATTCTCCATTGGGATGAAATGAAATAGCTGAGCCTTTGGCTCCAGCTAATTCCTGTAGTGAGTTCAGTTTTCTCCTGATCTTAAGAATTTTTAAAAATTTTAATGGTAATGCAAGAGTTTAGAAGCCTACGTTGAATACTTTAGCCTAAAAACCAAGTGCTAAGTCAGAGTTAAATCAGATCCTGTATCAAACAAATTATAATGTCTGTTTAATACATATTAATTGCACAGTTCCTTGTATGCCGTGTATGCATCACATACGCTATTGAGGGAAATTATAGAAGAAAATTAAGCTTTTTTGGCTGCTAGATGCTCTAGATAAATTTGTTCAGAACCCCTAATGGCTGTCTTGCAGGCTAACTTAGATGCATGTCATAGCTTGGCATTAGTGTTTGGTTTTTTTAACACAAAATTAAAGCTGACCTCTAGAACAGAAAAATACTTTTAAAATGGTATCTCTATCCTTTGCAAACTTGAGGGTGTGTTTTTAAAAAGGTACATTTCAATAGCTTTTTAGTAGACATGTTTTTGAATTCTTAACTATGGTGGCCTTTTGGTTTCTTTTTCTGAATGTAAATACTAATACTATCGAGTTTTAAACAATTGTTGAAACTGGGGTTGCTTTGTTTGAGAAGAAACACTTAAGCATTACAGTTTCAAAATTAAAATATTAGGTACGATCATTAAAGTTTATCTTAAATGAATATCTGAAGTTTTTGAAAGTGCTGGGAATATGATGCATTTCATAGAACCTTCATTTTGCATTACATATTCTTATACTTTTGACAGAATTTGGCAGCTATATGCACACAGTCATAATTATTTGTTGTATTTATCACACTTTTCTAACACTGTGTACACGTTTGAGTTTACATTGTGATTTTTAAGTCTGTAAAAGCTAGAATGCTCTCTGACACTCATTTTAAAGGAGCTCTAAAAATGTGAGAATTAGATTTTACAGTAGATTTTGATGGACAGGAAATTATCTGAGGAGGTGTTTGAGAGAATTCCAGATCTTGTAGTCAGTCTATTTAACCTCTCTTGTAATTATATTTCTTGCTCTGACAGCCCTCAATCCCGAGATCTCTGTATTCAGAAGTATATTTGAGAAAGCTGGGTATCTTCGAATGATAATCCTCAGATTATCATGCCCTTTCTCTTCCTGAAGTAGTAGGGATTGGCTCCTTGTTTACATTTCTTTTCTTAATACAAGATGGTGTTCAAAAATGTTACAGACTCAATTTTTGCGGAGTATAAAACAGCATGGATGAAACTCATTATATTTAACCTTTCCATCATTTAAAACTTGTAATAAAATTTAACAATGTTCCTGTATTAGAGAACCACTTAATACACCTCTTTTCTGTCTTCATCTGTGTTGAAGGCCCTGTTTTGGCCTTCGGCATAGGCCTAACAAAGTGATGTAGGAGGAGGTACCTTCCAGTGTATTAAGTAATTTGAGAGATGTATTCCCTACTTAAGGACACGGTAAGTATAACTTTGTATTCAGACAGTATCTTGTATTTGAAATTAAGAGCTTTGTCTTCCAAAAAGTAAAAGAAAATGCACAATTTTTAGTTAAGAATACATATGAAAGTGAGTCCTTGTTGAAACCCTTTCAATAGTAACGTACTTTCCTTTTAATGACGCTTAAATTCATGGAGCTATTCTTTAGCAACAAGCATGACTTCAATACCAGGTTGGAAGGCAAAAGATGACTCCTTGCCTCTGACTAGCATTCCATTTTTCTGTAACTTGTATGATGCTTAATACTGCATAACCTAAACTTCATTGGTCATAGAATCATAGAATCATTGAGGTTGCGAGAGACCTCTAAGATCATCGAATCCAACCGTCAACCCAACACCACCATGCCCACTAAAGCATGTCCCTAAGCGCCTCATCTACACGTCTTTTAAATATTTCCAGGGATGGTGACTCAACCACTTCCCTGAGCAGCCTGTTCCAAGGCTTGACCACTCTTTCAGTAAAGAAATTTCTCCTAATGTCCAATCTAAACCTCCCTTGGCGCAACGTGAGGCTATTTCCTCTTGTCCTATCGCTAGTTTCTTGGGAGAAGAGACCAACACCTGCCTCGTTACAACCTCCTTTCAGGGAGTTGTAGAGCGCGATGAGGTCTCCCCTCAGCCTCCTCTTCTCCAGACTAAACAACCCCAGTTCCCTCAGCCGCTCCTCATAAGACTTGTGCTCCAGGCCCTTCACCAGCTTCGTTGCCCTTCTCTGGACATGCTCCAGCACCTCAATGTCCTTCTTGTAGTGAGGGGCCCAAAATATTCATGGTGTGACCTCACCAGTGCCAAGTACAGGGGCGCGATCACCTCCCTGCTCCTGCTGGCCACACTATTTCTGATACAGGCCAGGATGCCGCTGGCCTTCTTGGCCACCTGGGCACACTGCCGGCTCACGTTCAGCTGGCTGTCAACCAGCACCCCCAGGTCCTTTTCCTCTGGGCAGCTTTCCAGCCACTCTTCCCCAAGCCTGTAGCGTTGCCTGGGGTTGTTGTGACCCAAGTGCGGGACCTGGCATTCGGCCTTGTTGAACCTCATACAGTTGGCCTCAGCCCATCGATCCAGCCTGTCCAGGTCCCCCTGCAGAGCCTTCCTACCCTCCAGCAGATCAGCACTCCCGCCCAACTTGGTGTCGTCTGCAAACTTACTGAGGGAGCACTCGATCCCCTCATCCAGATCATTGATAAAGATATTGAACAAGACTGGCCCCAAAACTGGTCATTACAGAGAAGAGGAGATGCAGGGAAAAAAAACCCAAAACAGTACTTCAGAAATTCTGGCGTGGTAAAATTTTGGCTTAGGGAAATTTAAGTCTTTATTATTATTAAATGCTCATAATGTTTAGTCAGTAGTTTGAAATCTCTCCTGCAGTACCTAGCCACTTGTGGAACTAAATTTGCAAAGCTCAGTGGTAGACTGCTGGAGTTGAAAACTGTTTTTAATGAAAAATAGAAAATAGTGCACACTTTTTTTTTTTGTCACTGAAATAATAATTTTAAGAGCTCTGAACTTAATCTTCACAACTTTGCCCGACTAAAGCTGAAGATAGCCATTTGCATTTTTCTTGGTATGAATCATAATTGCTCAAACTTCTGTAATTGATTTTTCCTTTGCTGACTTTCAAGGCACAGAAAAATTTGTATCAGAACACTTTCATGGGAACAAACCACTTCATGTTGTGTAGCGGTGGTCATTTAAAAAAATAAATCAAACTTTCTTGATTAAATACGGAAGCAAGCTAAACAATGAAATCTCTTATCAGCTTTGAATATTTTAAAACTAAAACCTAGTGATGAGGTAGTTTCCATGCAGATTGGTACTATGGGTTCAAAGTAAAAACTTTCAATGTTGGCATGCCCTAGGTCATATATTTGATTGGCGTACAGCAGAACCAATTTTAACAATGCTATCCAGCTTTGAGCAGAGTGTTGTAAATCCAGGTGCAGTTTGTATCTGCAGAACTAGATTTTTTTTTTTCCTCGCATGGTTTATTCTGGTTACTTCATTATCCGTCATATCTCCAGCTAAGCAAAAGGTATAATTTGAGTATGTTAAGGTTTGTTTATATTTCCAAATATTTTAAAGCTCCCCACACAGCTGTGTATCCACTTTGTGTCCTTAGCTGGTATAGCTATGTCATTTAAAGCTTGTAGCTTGCAGTGTTAATAATTTCCTGTGGTCAGTGTCCATTTACCTTGAAATCAGAAACCTCTGCAAAGCCTCTGAAGGTGATTAATAACTTTACTGGTTAAAACAAAAAAAACTGCACAACTAAAACAATACACCTACACAGAGTGGCTTGTCAGGCAGAGAATAAAAAATAATTTTTCCCCAAAGTCAGTATTTTGCTATTTAAGGCATCTCCTGGTTAGTTGGAAGAATGCAGAGGGAGGTTATCCTGGCAGCGTGTAGGAGCTCGAAAGGACAGCTAGGTCTTGAATCTGTAAAAAACAATCATGTCTAATAGCAAATTAAGGGGAAGAAGGATAGGAGATGAGAGCTACTTCTCTGACAACTACATTACTGCAAGCATGAGCAGCAATGGCAGAGTGAAGGCATGCATTTCCATGAGAGAATTCCCTGAGGGGCTTGAAGGGTTCAGATATTGTCTCTGAATATAAAACCAGACAGAAACAGTGGCTCATAACTTGGGCCTATCTTTTCTGGAGTGTGAGTGTGAGATAATACTTGTACATATATGAAACAATGCGGAGGCTAAGAGTCTGTTTGACAATGTTTGGATCATTGCCTCACACTTCAGAGATGTATTTCTGTGCTGTGTGTATTATTCAAACATGATCAAGCTTAATCAGTAATTTTAAGTTTCATTTCTTTATTAAAATATTCAAACTGTGCTTAATAAAATGTAATGACTAAAATAGCTGTTCTTATTCCTTATATTATGCATTGTGAAATTTATACACTGTAAAATTTCAGTGACACAGTGTTGGTGTGCCTGGAGAGTTTAATTTGAGATACTTTCTTCTTACTATAGTTGTATGGGTTTTTTACATGTGGTAAATATCAAGGGAATTTTAACTGCTTTAGTGATCTTCTGATGCGTGCTAGAACTGTGGCTTGAATGTGTGTTCATTGCTTGCATATTTAGGCGGTGAATTAATGCTATTGTCAGTGTTTTTCTATTGCATGTTACACACATAGCATTTAACAAACATGAGCAATCGCACACCTGTGGAAGCCTCTTTGCTCTGCTGTCCACCTGCTGGGCTGAAGCCAGGCAGCTCCTTGCCCCGGCTCCCACTGCCATCCCTCTTGCCCTGGTGACTTGTACGTCCTCCCTCTGGGTTCCTACCAGCTTCTGGCTACTTCTCGCTCCTCTTTCCGCCACCTGCGGGCCACAGAAGTGCAAGGAATCTCTTGTTACTCTTACTTACAGTTATGAATGACTAGTATGAACTAGTAGCTTCTGTACTATTCAATGTCATTTTATGTTATTTGATAACTGAAAAACGTCTAGGTGGCAAAATACTCAGGTATTCAAACTAGAAAATACAAGAATAAATATTGCTCACAGTCTCAGAGGAGTGTGCATAATAGGAAATACATTTACACAGTTTGTAACGGCATACATTTCCTAGATTCCTTCCTTCAGTGCTCAGGATATAGGGTTCACTTCTTTTCAAAAAGTAATTTGGTGTGTGGCTCTGCTAACTTCAACACACAGATTGAATTCCCCAGGAAGTAGTGATTCAATTTCCTTTTATGGACTTTTCTCTGGTATTTGTTGCTGTGATTGTTTTCTTGGCAGAGACTAAGAGATTTGCTTAAATCTCTGTGAAAGAGAGTGCTATTCTCCCTATTTTATAGATTGAAGAATAAGAATTAGGCCAAAGTCATTGATTTGAGACTCTACCTTTGAAAGTCTAAGGCCCTTTTATTAATAACATGCACTCATATCTACTGATTGCAACTAGAAGAGTTCACAGCACTGAGTAGTAATGAATAATTGTGGTCTGATGCATTTATTCCCTGCACTCAGGGGCTAGAATTCCTTGGTGTCACTTGAATGCATAAACCAAAGCAACCTTTTTTCTTATAGTTACTTGTCCTACTAATTTTCTTGTCCTACTAATTTAGTGTCGATAGCTGTGATTCTTAACAGGTTTTGGTACATGATTTCACAATATTGCTAAAGTAGTTATGTCACTTTTTTGCTCTCTATATAAACAGTAAACAAATTGCAACCCTCAAGAAACCCTGGAAACTCTTACAGAGCAAGTTCTTTGGACAGAATAGAAAAGGAAGCAATGTCTAAATTGCTTTATTTAACCATGGAATACGAGATACAGCATATTCATGGTAGCTACACTTGGTAGCAAACCACAATGGTTTGCACTTAAAGCATAGGACATGTTTCTTTCTGTACAATGAAGTCCCATTTTCTTGCTATTCTGTGTGTAACAAGACCTCAGACTTCAGTGAGTAATAAGGAAAAGTACTATAGCTGAAAGTTTTTTATGAGCAGCTAATCCAAGTTGAGTGGTGTCCTTATATGCAAGTATTCCACTCCCTAGTCATGAAACTTGGAATCTTGCTGAGTCAGGTCCGTAATGACAAGTCCTGTTGTTCAAAAAATAAGCTTAAAAGGTAATGTAAAATGTGACCAAGTGCTTTTTTCTTCTAGAGGCTGGTAGACTGTCTTTGTCTGAGCTTGCTTCTGTAGAGTTTTTAGACAAAATACAAGGATAATACTAATGGCTGAAGAGACCATTTGGTTTTCTAAATATGAATTAATTTATTTACTTCTATCTCTCATTCTGGGGACAGTTTAAAACTGAAATAGGTTGCACAGAGAGGTTGTGCAGTCTCCATCCCTGGAGGTTTTCAAGACCTGACTGTATAAAGCCCTGAGCAACCTGGGCTGACCCTGCTGAATGATTTTGTCATTCTATGATTCTTAGATTTTCTCTGTTGTGGACTAGTTTGTCCCCTAGAGCCATAGTACTAGCGATTGCCTTGCTTTAAAGCAGCCTGTCGTACATGCGAGAATAATTGGAAGAGGTAAGTATTATGTCGTGTTGGCACTGAGAACTTCTGTCGGTTCTTTCTGTTCTAGAAACTGTGAAGTTCTGGAAGTAAGGCACAAGGAGTCACGTCTCCTATTTGTCATCTGGACTGTACATTTTTGGAAATGTTGATCAGGTCTGCAGGACAAGGCTGCGTGGTATTGCCTTCAGGTTTCAAGTATTTGAAATAGTGTTTTGTCTGCAGGCATTCTTCGTGTTGGAGTATTGGACTGTGAATCTATTCTTTCTCATCGTAGGATTCAGTAAGCAGCACTGAGACCTTAACTGGATTTTTTTCCTTTTTAATACTATCTTTTTGAATTATAGCGAAGTAGGTAATCAAAATAAACATTACCTTCCAAGGGGATTCAGAATGTTAAAATCTTGTCTTTCAACAAACAGCCCCACCTGTTTCACAGTAAGAGTTCATCAAACAAATTAATCTGTTATTGGTGGCTGGGACTGAAGGGTTTCTTTAAATGCTTTTTTCCCCTCTTACTGTTGGAAAACAGCTTAAGAGAAGCTTTGGAATTCACTGGATTATTTTAGCATCTTAGAAGTCTGCATTTGTTGCACAGATTTTTGCAAGTCGTGTGTTGTGCTAATCTCTCTCACTTGACACATGAAGAAAAAGGGAGTAAAAAAAAAATCTAGTATTTCAACATGAATGAAGCAAGGATTTTTGTAAATTGTTTCCAAGGTAATCATCAAAACCAACTTCTTGAGAGCAGAGGTAGCATATTCTATTCACATGTTTGTGTGCAGTATCTGAAGGTCTGCTTATTATTAGTTAATATTTTCTAAAATCCTCATATGTTAAGCCTTCAAGGTATTTATAGCAATTCTTTTCACATTGTAGGGCACTAGCAGTAGAGAAGAAATTCAAGGTCTTTAGCATATAGCATTGCTAGAATGTTCCCTAAGAGGAAGCTGTTAAAGTCTTATTTATTGGTCGGTTTCCTTGTGTCTGAGATCAATGTATCCTAATTTACAAGAATTGCTTAATAATCACTAAGTCAAGAAACTTGAGCCTTGCTTGTTTGCACCATTTCTGTAGTTATTACAGTATGTACTATTTAGTATATAGTTTCCTTTTTCAGTTGGACTTCGTGGTTTATTTTTAGCCTATATAATTTCTCTTAGCTAATGTGTGCTGGGACTTCTTATGACAAAAGGCAACAAGGGCTCTGAACTGGTAAGGCTTTCTCTGTGGTGCTTCACGTTTGGTGGTTTATGTGTCTGGTGACACAGGTAAAAACTTGTTTTAAGGTCTTTGGACATGATAATTAATAAAATATTGAGATTTTGGGTTTTAATGGAAATTCCAAAGTTCTTTGACACAGGGGAAGAAAATATCCTGAGACGTATGAAAGTAACGAGATTTCATTTGTGTTGGCCAAGAGCACACTGAGGAAAAGGCACAGAACAAGATCCAGAGATGGTTTCTATTCAGTGAAGATCTTTAATCTGCTTTCTGAGGAAAATGAGGTTTACATTTTTGCCTTCTCTAATGTCCTGGTTTTGGCTGGGATGGAGTTGATTTTCTTCCTATTAACTGGTATAGTGCTGTGTTTTGGATGTAGTGTGAGAATAATGTTGATGACACGCTGATGTTTTGGTTGTTGCTAGGTATTGTTTACGCTAGTCAAGGACTTTTCATCTTCCCATGCCCTGCCAGATGTGCAGGGGGCTGGGAGGGAGTGTGGCCAGGGCGGCTGGCCCAGCTGGCCAATGGGCTATTCCATACCATATGACATCATGCTCAGCATATAAGGCTGGGTGAAGAAGAAGGAGGGGGGGCGTTCGGAGTGATGGCGTGTGTCTTCCCAAGTAACCGTTACGCGTGATGGAGCCCTGCTTTCCTGGCGATGGCTGAACACCTGCCTGCCTATGGGAAGTGGTGAATGAATTCCTTGTTTTGCTTTGCTTGCGTGCGCGGCTTTTGCTTTCCCTATTAAACTGTCTTTATCTCAACCCACGAGTTTTTCTCACTCTTACCCTTCCGATTCTCTCCCCGTCCCGCTGGGGGTGGGGGGAGTGAGTGAGCGGCTGCGTGGTATTTGGCTGCTGCCAGGTTAAACCACGACATCTAACTTCCTGCTTCCGCCATTTTTGAATCAATTGATCAGTTTCAGCAAATGTTAAAGAGCAGCAGAGATAAAGATATACATTTCTTACCAGTTTCATGAAAATTGGCAGCTGGATGGGAGAAACCTAAACTGATGTACCTGCTCAAGAAAATCTTAATGTGAGCTTGCTAATAACCTGTCCTGTTTGGTGAGCTGGTTTACCAGTCAGGGTGAAGATGGGTGGAAACTGCTAGAGCACTGTGCTACTGCTTGCTCAGCAAGTAGTTGAGGGACAAGGAGAAGGCAGTGTAGGTACTCCTAAAGAGTTGAGCCTAGCGTCGTGGAATGAGAATATAAAGGCCAGAGTGGATGAAGCCAAACTGTTGTAGGAATATAGGAACTGGGTGTGTGCACCGTGCTTTCCTATGGAGTTATTGGTTCTGCTGCAATGTAGCTGACCAAAGAACCCCAACTTTGTGAGACTCAGGTGATAATTTGTGGAGAATCTGTGCAGAACTCATCTCTTTTGTCATCTTGATCTAGATTTCCTAGATTTTATAGTGACAGCCTTAGTTGTTCATAGGTTTACTTTTTATAGTGAAATTGAAGACCCTGCAAATCAAAGTGCAATGAACTTTCATTGTGAAACCTCTGCAAATTCACTTGAAGGATGGGAGAACCAAACCCTAACAAAAAATGTGCTAAAGGACTGGCTGCTATAATAATTCTATTTCATGAGGGTAGCATGACTCATAGTGCTTCATGTTCCTACCTCAGTATTCAGTTTATTTTTAAGTAATGCTGTACAAATAGTGTTTTTCTGTGCCAGTTGTTGCTATGACTTCATAATATTTCCCTAAATACGCTTGCTCATACTTTCTCACAGCATAGTATTTGGCATATAAAAACCTTAAATCCATCAGAATTTCCTGAGTGCTGATCATTTTCACGCTTTTATGGAAAAAAAGGATAGCTCTGTGTATTATGTAGTCTTAGTTGAGGAGGAATAAAAGTTTTTTTTTTTTAAAAAAAAGTCCCCACAACCTGTTCCCTCATTTAAGAAAATGTTTTTCTGTTTTAGCTTTTCCAATTTTTCCATGTAGCTTTTCAGATTAAATTTCTAGCACTGGTATAGTTTACGCTATTTTGTTAAAGGTAAGCAGACACAGTATTATTATTTCAGGACACTTTCACTGTCTTTTTGTAATCGGAGGGGAAAAAATACTTCTTATGTGGTTTGGGGGGGTGGGATGGGTGACTTGTTGAAACTTTCCTTTAGATTTATACTTTTGCCTAAGGGTTTCTTTTTCCAAGACGCTGAACTCTACGGTTGTCTGCCTGATCTCTTCCAAATGGCAGTAAACACTTTGTTTGAAAGATCTTGGTGTACTATAGAAAAACAATTATAACCCTTCCTGAGAACCTTTGGAATCTTTTTCCTTCCCTTGTTCTGCATGGCCTGCCTAGGTCACACACTTGCTTCAATTGCTTACTTGGTTTCAGAGTAATGTGAGTGTTAGTGCTGCCTTAATGGGAAAAAGACAAGAGGACACAAACAGTTAACAGAACCTAGCTAGCAATGTTTATTGATCTAACAAGCTGTCTTTAAACTCTAGGTCTCCCTTTGATCAGATAAAATAATACCAGAAATTATGGTTAAAGATACCACTGCATAACCTTATATTTTTGTGAAAACTTAAAACCAAACACTTAGAAAAAGCTATTTAATGTCAAACTATTCTTTTGAGTTTGTCCAACTAGTTGCAAGTTTATTGCACTTTTGTTTCCTCCTTGTGCTGCTTACGGCTATCTAAGAAAGGCTATCAGAAAATATAAACGCTTACAAATGTGATCTTTGCTTACCTTGATGTATTGTAAGAATTGCAAGGGCCAACATTTATCTGGAAAGAACACTTTCCATGTAAAGGTGTGCTGCTAAGAAACTGACAATTGAATAGTGTTTTAATGCACTTTTCCCTCTTGGTTCAATAAAAGCACAGGTGGAAAAGCGGGTTTTTTGGTAATTACTGATAACATAACAAGTTGAAGATTGTTACACTAACATGTAAAAATACCTTGTCTCAATATACCATCTTCCTTTCTAATTTTTGCCATTTTGCAGAACCCTTCCTGTATTTTTGGCTATCTTTTAAAAATAAAAATCTAACAATTGATGTTTCTACTGTAGTTTTCAGTTCTGTGTTCCGTTTTAAGGTTATTTAAGCTTTCTGTGAATTGGATTATGGAAATGAATAGGATGAAAAACTGTTCAGGAGAAACAGCTTGTCTTCCCAGCCAGAGCAGTTCTTTGTTCTGTTTGTGCTGTAACTGTCCAAACAACTGTTTTGTTTCAGTAGCTAGTTTTTCTTACAAACAAATGGTGTATGCCTACCCTTATGGCACAGTTATTTTCAGAGTATCCAAGAAATGCCAATTTAGTGTTGAATTCTCCTTGGCCCTGGAGGCTTTCAATTCCACTTCTCTCAGCGGCATGTCATAACCGCTAGGTTGCAAGGGTAGGCCAGGTTTGTAGGCATTTTCTACTCTTCCTTTTGAAGTGGCCCTATTGCATTAAGGGAAGCAAGATTCATAGGGCAAAAGAGAGAGGGAGCTTCACCTTATAGTTTAGTGATAAAGGTATTAATCCCAGAATGGGGGGCAAAATCTGTTTACCCATATGTAGCCCTGGCAGTAGTTGTAGGCAAACTTGATAGGAGAAATCTAAACAGGATAACTTGATGAAGTATCTGTGGAGATTAGGCAGGGATTTGCATGTGTGTGTTGTGGGAGGGAGCTGTTTCCTTCCTCTCCTACCTCTTGGTCTCCACCCCGCAAACCACATTTATGGATGTAAGCGCCTGAATTTTTGCCTCAGTACTGTTTTTGATACCTATCTTAAATGTTAGCTTAGGGTAATCCTAATTTTTTTTATACACGGTGCTTTATAAACAGTCATCTTCTTCGATGAGGATAGGTCATGTTTTTCTTCCATGCAAGCTGTGTCTTTATAAGTGAGAATGCCCGAATTGTTAAAGTAATGACTGACTTCTAATAAAGATCAGCATTTGGAGTTAATTTTTTTTTTCCTGTTTGTTTGTATTGCTAAAAGAAAACGATGAAATAGTATGGTAACGTGTCACAAATAAAATGCAGTAAAACTAGGTGTGGGAGTTTCAACTTCTAGGGAGAAGAACATCATAAACTGTACTAAGACTTTTGGGAAGGAGGCTGGTCTTGTCTCCTGCATTTGACTTATGTAGCTGCAATGCTCCTCACATTGTTTTTACTTTACATTGTTGCTGAGGAAGCTCTGTTTTGCATTTGTGGATGCCTTTAGCTTTCAAGTAGATGATCTGAATCTAAAATTCTTACAGAAATAAAACTTTTTCCTTCTGAAAAGATGATTTATTTATTTTTCTTTAAATCAGCAAGTGGTTTTGGCCTTAAATATTTCCAGTGGGTTTCATTATGTAATACAGATTTCCAGTGAAAAAGGAATAAGAAGCAATGCAGGTTATTGTATCAGTAGCAAAGGTCAGTTGATTGTCTCTTACAGAATGCTTTGAAGTGGAATACTTACTTAGTAAGCATCAGACTGCTCAATCTTTTCTTTTGGTTGTAATAGGAAATTTTATGATAAAATAAATTCAAGAGTTTGGTGAAATTTGATATAGGCAGATGGATTGAACATTTTCTGGACAACAAATGCCATAAGAGCCAAGAACTTTGTGTGGTAGAATAGTGTTCTGTTGCGAAACGCACTTATTTACATGCCCTCGTTTTTATCTGGCATCCCTAGATATCAAAGAATTGAACCTGTTACTTAACTTAATTTCTCTTTTTATAATTGTTTTTCATTAATAATGCTCATAAATAATTTTTTTATCTTTTTACAGATTCTGAAGGTGTTTAAGCTCTGAATACTTATAAGTTCTTCATACATAGAAATGTCTGGCTCATACGATGATTCCGTTGGAGTAGAAGTTTCTAGTGACAGCTTCTGGGAGGTAACCTGAATGTTTTATCACAATATTTTGATTTTTTTTTTTACTCCTACTGTAGAAAATCTGATTTTTGTACATTGTAAACTGCGGAGAGAGCTGCAATACAAGATGCCTTTGGTTATTGTGATCTGCAGAAATAGCCTTCAGGGTAGAAATGACCTTTTAGATTTTGCCCTAGTTCTGTCAAGGGTTTTTAACTGGCACAAACTTGAGGATCATCCATTTGGGTAGGATATGCAATTCAGAATTGAACCTTTGTCAATTTTTATTGCCAAAGAGGGGTGTGGGTTGGTAGCTTTTAAAATTACCAGGGGGGTTGACTGATCAATGTTAAATCTAAAGTAAGTGGTTAAAGGCTACTGTAAGGGTACATAAATTACAAATATAAGATAGTGTGTGAATGTACTGCATGTCTCCTGTTTGTGTCTAGATACAAGCATAAACTTTTTTGAGAGAAGTTATCTTATGCTTATCTCAATGTAAGAGCATACATGCAGAAAGATAATACAAAGCACATCGTAATATCAGTAATTGGTGCTGCCCAAATCTGAAGAAGGCTTTCAGATGTTATGATAATTTGATTAAGCTTTAAAGAGAGCGAACTTCATAAAGCAGAAAGCATTTTACAAAAAAAGTTTCTTGCAAGAAAAAGAAAGGTTTGAAAGTGTCAGTACTGATGTAATTGGAGGTGCTGTCCAGATGAACTGTATTCAGTGGGGCAAATTTCTACCATGTGACTGGGAGCTCTTTTGAGTTTGAGCTATACCAAACATGAGAATGGCTAGCGGGGAAATATCTGAATATTCCTGTTACCAGAGACTATGTAAGACAGCTTGGTTTTGATGACCTAACATTGTGCTTTCTTTTGAATGAAAGTTTTTCAAGACCACTAACCTGCGTTGGTGGTGGTGGTGAGGGCATATTGCATTTTGATGCAGATCTCCCATTATTTTTCCATACGTTATCTAAAAGACCTAATGCCAGTGAGATTCTTGATTTGTAGACAGCTATAATTTTTTGAGGAGATATATTTACGTTATGTTAAATATGTCTATCCTATTTATAAAGAGGTGGCTTTAAAATTACTGGATTCTAAGTCTTAACCCCTTTTACTCTGTAGTATGACTGCAGACGGGATGTGGGACCTCTGCTCTCAGAACTGTCTAAGACTCAACTGGAAATGGTCCTGAGCAACCTATCAGACTTGCTTTGACCAGGGGATTGGACTAGATGATCTCCAGAGGTTCCTTCCAACCTCAATTATTCTGTGTTTTTTATTTTATGCTGAGGCAACTTTCTGGGCAGGCTTCCTTGGTAGAAGTGTTTCAAAATAAAATAAGGAGGCAGTCAGGAAAAAAGTATCCTGGACCAAAGGGTTTTTTTGATGTGTGTTGGGCATCCTGTACTTGGCAGGAGAACATGACTTCTGGCTGGCTATTCTGTACCAAGCTGTTTTCCATCAAGTAATCGCGTCTGGAAGCATAAAAGATGAATGAATGAGAATGGGAATTCTGTAAACTAGTATGATGGTTTGGACAAATGTGAACTCAAGTATTTAATATTAATGGATGATAGATGATCAGAAATAGCAGGTAGCCTAAGCTAGGATCTTTAGGAAGCATAGCTTAAAGGTATTTGACGCTTATTATAGGTGGGTTAAAGGTGTTCTTTGTGTTTGTGCTATTAGTGACTTATTTTATATCATTTTGTAAACACTACTTCTTAATCCGTTTCTTCGGACTTTTCTACGTATTCCTTCCAAAAGGTCAGAACTGCAGTCTGATTCATAAGCAATGTCGGTAGGCTAATATGTAATGCAAGAGTATATCTTTATTTAACCTTGGATAAAAAAAAGTTAGAGTTCAGTAATTGCAATCAGTTTCTTTCTTTATAGGATTAATTCTTTTCTCTGTTCTTTCTCTTCTTTGATATATAACCACAAAGGTTGGTATGTTAAAGTGGTCAAGAGGAAAAATTTCAGATTGAATAATTAGTTTATTTTTTTCTGAAACTTTGAGTACATCAGGCTGGAAAAGTAATATGTTCTGAGAGTTGACAAATGCTGACTAGAACAGGTATGCAAGTTGTTCAAAGGGGAAAACTAGCATTGTTTAGATCATATTAACTAATAATATGTTAAAATCAGTTAAAAGTAATCTCCAAAATTGAAGATGCAATTATAGTCTCATGGAATGCATTCAGTTAATTAAAAATTCTAGAGGCCATCATCACACTCACTCTTCAGGGAGTGAAACAAAGGTTTGGCTGCAGTGAAATATTAATCCCAATGATAAGGCAATGGCTTTGTTACTGAAGTGACTTAAAGGATGTTCAAAGTATTAACAGTTTTTCTGAAAGCAAAATTGGACTTTCCATGCAATTAATGAACCATATTAAAAAAACAAAAAAAAATCTTATATTTCCTTGTACTAAGCTTACAAATATAAAATATAATGTAAAAGGGAATATTTCACTGAATTTTGGAGTTTTGCGTATTGAATTATGTAGCAAACACTACTAGTTTTGCTGTTCCTCTGTTTTGTGCTATTTGATTCTTAGGACAAACAGACCAGTTTGGGGGTTTTGTGGCTACAAACGCTGATTCTTTAAAAAACATTAATAGAGATGATTGTGTTCTTAGTATGATGTAAAGGCTTTGTCATTATTTTAGCAAAGTGACTAAAGGCTTGAAATTTCTGTGTGTTGAAACTAAGTGGTATTTGAGTGAAACGGGAGGCTGTAAAAGTTTTATAGTTGATTAGTGCTTAAAATATCACCACTGATGTTTGTGTTGTGGTTAAAAAAAACAAAAGCAAAAAACAACAAAGAACAGGTTAGAGAGTACAAAAGATATAGTAGGTTATCATGAAGTGCTGATGTATACCTGAAAAACTGTAGTAGGTATGCCTAAATGTTTATGTAACTGCATGGAGAGTTGAAAAATGTGTGGTATGATGTCCCTGGCATTCTGCGGAGGTGGAACTTTTATGGATACACTAAGATACTTTGAACTAAACATGAAAAAGAATACTCTGATAAAAATGATAAATGACTTTATAATAATGCTGAATTATTAACAGGAAGGATTGATGTGGTAGCGAATTTTGACATTCATGCATGCTGTACTTGATAAATTTACAGACTCCGTGTAGTTTAAGAGAATAAACATGTTTCTAAAGCTGTCTTAAGGGAAACACGTATATAAAATTTTCTCTCAATGGAAACAGCTGAGAGCATATAGTAAGTAAAGAAATTGCTGTTTCTTTGCACCTTGCTACGTATCATAGGATGACTCCTTATTACTGCGTATTAAGCTATTCAGAAGACTGGTAGTCTTGGCAATACCCTATAGTGAGAAACATGGATAATGTGTAACTTACGTTTTGCTTGACAGCCTTTATAGTTGCATATAGCATTATGTGGGGTTTGAACAAAATGCTTGGACTAAAGCACAACATAAGGGAAAGTGGTAAAGTACCTAAAGCTGTGCTGTCAACTGCAGTGTAGCCTCAATAGAGGATATTTTGAGTGATTGCTTTCGTCCAGGAATAGTTTTCTTGTGACCTCTGCACTCTACTTCTGTGCATTTCTGTGAGGGTAACTGCATTTTGACATGCATGCCTGATACTAGCCTGGAATGTATTTTGGTTTGTATATAATTCTGATTATTTGTTTGAGTGAATAATTTAAAGTATCCAGGACTTTGCTTAGGCCAAGTAATGCCTTGGCAGAATCTACTATTTGGCTTCAAACCTTGCCTTTCTACAGAGGAGCCTGACAAAACAATAAAACAGGAATTATCCTTCAGAGCAAGAGTTAAGAGGGGAGAGGAGGTTTGCCAGGCTTCTGCTGTTGGTAGAACACAAACCTAAAGTAAAGGAAGTCCTGTGCAAGTCTTAATAAATTTAACAATAGTAACTCTTCAGTGGTAAATCACATGCAGAAACTAACAGCAAGCCTGTCAAACTTAATTACCAAACTCTTATTTAAGTACTTCTGGTTTGGAGCCATCTTTCCAAACTAAATTTGACTGAATTTTACTCTAAAACTTGTGCTTTTTCCATATGTCCTGAATCGGTTATTTTGTTTCTGAACATTGCAACTTTGAATTCTAGTCTTAATCTTTCTCAAAATGGATAACTAAACTGCTTTGATGAATGTGTTTTGTCTGACTTGATTAGAAAAGATGTGGCGTCTCTGGAATGCCAGCCTCAGTACTTCATGCCTCAGGTAACAAGAAGTAAAGAACTCTTAATCAATTTGGAAGTTGTATTATTACTGCAGATTTTGTCATTTGCACCCTTTTATTAGAGGTTTTTAAGATATTTGACAGGATAGGGTTTTTTCTTTCTTTTTAAAGACAGCCTGCAGTTGTTAAAAGCCACCTTGCTATGTTTTACTGCCACAGCTGAAAGCAGTGAATGTATTTAAACCTGGCAATGGCACAGAAGAGACAGTCTGGCAGGGTGAGCTTTTGAGTTTGTTCCCTCATATTCCAAAATAGCTCAAATATATTTACCTTTGGAGTGTGCTGCAAAGCCCATCTTTTTCTTGAAAGACATTTAGGAAAGAGTGAGGTGGCTGGGTGTGGGACCTATCTGAAGAACTTTTTTTTGCTCACTGCATATCTTTGAAATTAAACCACTTTTATTTCTTTAATGTTGAGCTGATAATACGAACTGTACTTAATAAAATGTTGATAAACCAACTTCAAAGTTTTTGCCATTGCTGTTGACAGAAATTTCATACAATGTTGTCTTTGGGAAATAAACCACTTGGTTCTCAATCAGTTTTCTGGCTCTAGAAGCATTTGCTTTCTTTTGGAGTTGTCACTGCCTTTGCTAGGGTTCCTTATTACACAGATAATTACTAACGGTTTGATCACATTTAAAAATGTGAATCTATAGTATATGGTTGCATGGTAATAAACTTACTGCTCTAACCTTGTCTGTTTGCATATGCTTAGACTGTCCATGGAGCAATTCAATGAAAGTTACTTCATCTATAAAGCTTTTTTATTAGGTTGCTATTTCAATACTGTTTATGGTCTGGCATTGAGAGTCAAGCTCAATGCTTGAAATCCAATAAGAATAGTAATTTCTTTCCTGTAAAGACTAGTATTTTTAATTACTACATAGATATTGTTATCAAGTTCAGATTTGTGGTTGGGAACTAGTTGTCTTGTTGAAAGGGAACTGGAGAAGTTGTTGTTTGTGCTTGTGTTCTTGGTGTTAACTTACTGTAGGTATCAGTCAAAAAATGTGGGTAGGACAAGGCTTAGGCATAGGTAGTATTTTGTATCAGAACAGCTGATATAACTGAAAAAATTAGGCTTTCAGAAATATACATCTTTCTTTAGCATGAAATAGAAATAGCAGCAGCTTTCACAATTAAATTGAGGAATTTTTTCAGCATTTAGTTAACCCAAGCTGCTACTAAAAGTTTTTTGTTTTCTAGCAGGATGATAAATCCTTTTCAGGAGAACAAATCTTTTATTTTCCTCTGATTTGTCCAGGTGTTTACTAAATAGAAGTACTTTAGGAGAGAGAGAAATTTGTACATGTTTTCATGTAAGCTTGCTTAGAGAGCAAGGAATTGCAAAATAATAAGAAAAGACATTCTGAAAGACAGTTGCCACAATAACAGTGAAGGATTTAATCAAAGTTTCAGTTGTAGTAATGCCTTAATTTACTTCAGAAATGGAAGCTTCTTTTTCATTCTTCATCTTTCTAACAAGCCTCAGTGTACCTTGATGTATCTGGTTAAGCTCATGGCTCTCTCTGGGTGCAGCAGTTTTTTAAGATTGAGGAATCTTGTTGATGTGCTCCAAGAAGGAATTCCTTCATCTGTGTTGTTTAGCTGGCAAGGGTGGCACGCGTTGGGTAATCAAAGGTTATTGCTGATAGCCTGGAGCAGGATGGCAGTAACTTTTCCAAGGGAAAGTGGAAAATTTGGAACCCGATGTGCAATTTGAAACCCTTTGTATTTCTTTCTCATCTGTCATATGGACTCTCAGCATTTGTATGACTGCTGTAAATATATCTCAGTTTGTCATAATCATTCATGCCACGTTCTTGCATCCAAAAATAGACTGTGGCAAAACTGGTTGGTTCCAACGTTGCACTGCTTTAGTAAAACACAATAAATGGACAACCCTATTGGCCTTGTTCTACTGAAGTAGTTTTGAAATACATGAAAGAATTTGGTATATTAATAATAAATGGAAGGCCCATTTTGTGATGTGTTTTGTTAATTAAGCTCCGGTCTTATGCTTGCTAATCACTATTATTATGGTCATATTAAAAGAAAAATGCCTTAAGCAAGCTGAGACGAATGCTATTGTTCACTTAGATACCTGTGAAGGTAAGAAAGGCGATGAGTAAGTGTTCCTAGAGATCAAAGTAGAAGTAATGCATATCTTGCAAGGTAAGACATCAAAAGGAACAGCCACCCTGCCTGTAGAAGCACTTATTTTTAATGAGCCATGGGTCCCTCACAGGCTGTGCCACTTACACCCTCGATGTGAGTCTTTACTCTCCCTTATTTTCTGCTAGCATGAGCAATATGGAGCCCTCCCTATTTATTGCAGGGGTGTTTAACTGCCCTGTGAAAACACCTACTTATTTAAAAAAAAAAAAAAAGTCATTCTGAACAAGCTGCTAAACCAGCAACTAGCATTAGCTCTATGAACTTAGGCCTGTGACTGATTCCCTTGGAGGACAGGACCTGGTGTGCATTTTGAGGTGTTCAGCACATGGCTTTCATTGCATTCTGAAGTATTTGTTGAGATATCCACTAGCAAGATAAGATTTTCAGCTTATTCAGAAAGAGGAAGTTGGTCCCCTATGTAGTATGGGTGGATGAAATTTGGCCACCATATGCATTCCTATTCTCTCAAAAAAACCCCAAGGCAAGCTCCAGACCTGACACTCTGGATAGCAGAGGCAGCTGAACTGGGACATGCCTCCCACAAACTGCATTATAAGCTGTCTGCTCAGATGGTCTTGGTCCTGCCCATTTGGTACTGCTGATACCTGTGCTTCACGCCTACTACTGTCAGCCAACATCTACATGAGGTATCTGTTGAGGGAGTGTGTGTTGGATGCAGGGAATTTAAGAGGGAGAAGCTCCCAAAACTCGCTCTTGAATATTAAAAAGGTATTCCTATGTGGAGGGATTTCAGTTACTTGCCAGTGAATGCTTTTTGCTGATGAAGCAGACTGTTCTGTTTTGCTTTTTCATTTTAAAAATATTTGGACTCTGCAATAGTAGATTCCTGTCGTATCTCCTTGTATGTATTTTTTTTTCTCCTTCTAACATTGAGCAACATAGTGTCCTCCATTTATGTTGCCAGGTGTTTGCTTACTGGTATGTTTGGCTTTAGATTTTGTGGGTTTAAAAGCTTCCTTAGGATTTTTCTTGCAACCAGTGGTGAATTTATATGGGTAAACTTAAAAAACTTAAATATACAGAGCTAGTGCTCACAGGTACTTGGACTGTGTATGTGCTAATTATGCACCAAGATAATTCTTTTTATTTGAAAAAAACCCACAGTATTATAGATGTTAATGATGGTTGAAATATTTGGAAACTTCCTGTTTGACGTAGCTGGAAAGAAATTGTACTCATGGTTGAATGGAATGCTGGAAATATTAAGTGTGTCCCCATATTGGCCATCAGTATGTGTGGGTTTGACTACAAGCCTTCAAAGCTCATTATTGTGTTTCCTGCCTATGAATATTTGCCCATTAAAAAAAACCTTGTTGTATGCTATGGTGACTGACTTTCTTTCAAATGGTTCCAGTTCATAAAGGCTGACTAGTTATGAATAAGCTAGGCAAGCTTGGAAAAAGAGTTGACATCAAATCTTACTTCAGGCATTTGAAACTGCTGAAATATTTGTGGTTATAACAATTATCATGATATACTAGAATTAACTGACTGGCATTTAGCAATAGCTGAACGTTTGCCACCCTCTGGGCTGCTAACAAATTAAAATACCCTTTTTTTTTTTCATTCAGTGTACCAGGAAAAACCTGCTAAGTGTGTTTAACTCTTTATAGGCTTTTATCCTGGTCTATGAATATGCGAAAAAAAAAAAGTCTATTAGTTGAGGTAAAGGAGCCTAGATAACGTACGACTCTCCTTTTGTGTTTAGTGCTGTGAAATTGTGAAATAATCAGGTTGTAAGCTCTTAAATATTCCCACTAAAGATCATATTGGTGACAGTGCTTGGCTATGTTAGTGCACTGGTGGTCACAAAGGAGAGATGACTGGACTGCTAACTATACAATGCTAAATGCCTCATCACACTGTGCTTGAGTGTTTTTTCTCTGGTTATTACAGATTCTCTAAATCTTAAATTTGACAGAGGATTTAAGGTGATATTGCTGTGTTCATGCATAAGAGGAAATACCAAAATGAGAAGGAATGTTTTCTTGACTAAGCAAAATGGCGATCTAATGCATGTAAGAGATAAATGGGGCAAAACAAGATAAACTGAGGCTTATTAGTAGCAAAGCTCAGTATTTTTTGCAGTGGAAAAAGGGAAACTGGTGGTTAACTCAACTTAGAAAAGCGGGGGGGGGGGGAGGTGAGGGGTGGGGGGTGGGCAGGCACGTCACAAAACTGTGAATCACAGTTTTCACAGAATTCACTGATTGCGTCAAGAAAGTGACCATTATAGTGGTGTTTTGAAGAAATAAACTCTTGGGGTTATTTCTTTTTGAAGTGTTTCTGGCAACTAAGGGTAAATTGAATTTGATATCATGTAATAAAATGTCTCCTTCAGATGGGTGGAAGTTTTGATGCTACAATGAAAGCAGGATGTAGTTTTTAAATATCTCTCATTCTTCTTGAAACTGTAAGAAAGTTTTATAATCTTACAGTTTACCTTCCTGAAACAAATGTTTAATTTGTAGGACGAGGAAATAATAACTTCATGTCTTAGTTGTCTGCTGTCTGTTTAACAGGAAATAGCCCAATGTTCAGAATGATCAGAAAGTTATTCTAACTAGCAAAATCATATGTTCATGTACTCCACAGTGCTAATCGAGAAATCTGAAAATTGTAAGGCAGTATGTAAACGTGGCTCTGACTGAAACAAAGAAACACAGGGTTGGGTTTTTTTGGTTTGTTTTTTTTTTCCTGGTCAGTTGCTACAAATAAAATAATTCGTCATTTTTGTTTTAGCTCAAATACTTGTGAAGGGAAAGGGGGAAGTCTTGCAGAATGTTTGCAGTCTACCTCAGGAATTGGAGAAAATAGTCTTGAATAAAACAATGTATTAAGTCATGTTTTTCTTCTCCAGAATTCAGGGTGTCTTTGTTTTGTTTATAAGTTTTTAATTTAATTGTTTTAACTTATCTACAGTTAACCTAGCTGTTCCTTGGCTGCATAAAGACTAGAGTTCTTTTCCCTTTACTTGGCTCTGTGATCTAAATAGCTTGTGTTCTCATACGTCCAAGTCTGCCTCCTACAGTGGCAGACTGCACATTCCACTTCTAAAAAAAAATTGTCATTGCAGTGTCCATAACTTAAAATGCAATTTTTTTAATAAACCACCAGGTTTTTAAAATGTTAAATGCCAAGTATATAACTTATGTTCTGTGTGTCATGAAACACAGAAAAATGCTGTATTTCCAAAATTCTAGCATTCCTCATAGGGCATGAAATTTGAATGTGATGTCTAACATACTTTAAATTACTGTTTCATAAATCAAGTGAACTTTTTTTTTTGCTTGAAAATATTAGTATAAAAGACTTTCTTTGGAATACAAGTTTCTAGTATTGTAGGCTTGGTTCTTCTTTATACTGGTTCTAAAGTATGAAGCTAGTTCCTTCAGTCCTCCTGTGGAGAAGGAGGTAGTGTAGGTGAATTATCTGTGGTCTGCATGCAGCTCTTTAAAGGTGGCCTTATGTGATAATAGCAAGTGGACCATAATAGGTAAGCTAAATTCAGTCCTCTGAACACCTGCCTGAGATTTGGCAACTGCTAGATATTACCATGAGGTTAGAATTTGCTCAGACAACACAAAGTGAAAGCATAAAAAATACCATGAGGCAGCCAGCTCCCATTCTATATTAGCATTTAAAATGCTAATTTAATAGTGAAAATTTATGAAAGGAAATGTTTGTGCTAGAGATATAAATCCCTGGGCACATAACTGGAGACACAAATTGATGCTAATATAAGGCTTCAGTAGTTGTGCCAAGCTAGCATAACCTGTTTTAACAGTTTGCTTGGTTGTGAACCTACAGCTGGAGTAATTTTGAGCAGATGAATGATTTGTCCTTCCATTACAAAGGCTTTAGAAAGTATTCTTTAAGGTACTTAATTTTCTTATATAATGTATATTATATTTGTTAGTGTACAGTGTTTATTTGGAACTGCCTACTTCTCAATTTCTATTTCCCCTAAAAATGAGAGGTTGTTTTTCATACTTTCTTGCTAATAGATGAAATGTGTTTTCACATGGATGCATTGACTATGTTGATTTTTGGTGTCAGCTTCTTCGTGATGCTGATAGCTTCTCATCTTCAATTATATTGTGACTTATGTTTAAAGGCGGGGGGGGTGTGTGTACTTTTTTTCCCACATGATTTAGACAAATCAGTGACTGCTAATTAATGCTTTCCTTAGATGCTACCTACATTTCTTTGATCTGTTGAAATTGATCTAGTCCAAAACCAAAAACATGCCCAAATTAATGCTTTGAGGCCACTGTCTAAAGGAATTGGTTTTGTCCCGTCATTGATGGTTTCGATTCCCCCCCCCCCCCCCCCAGCTTTGATGAGAGTCCTAATGTATGTCTGTATTTATCAGCATAGTCACTTATTTTTCCAGCACTTAATACAGGTTTTTCTTCCCCTTTTAAGAGTATTTCCCTATATACTTTGGGGAGTTTTTCCTCAAGCAGATGGCTTGCACATACATCTGCTGACAAAGTTCTGAGTAAATGTGAACCTAAAAGTTGGATGATTTCCTGTATTTAAAATGTGAATTGGATAGGATTCAAATGTAAAAATTACAAACATGCTTTAAATATTTAAATGTTTAATCTACTGCCTTACCACTAATCTTTATTTTTTCAGTCAGGTGGTTAGGGCAGATAAGAAACTGACTGTGATATTTAATAGGCTGTGCAATTCTGTTAACCAAGTTCTTATGTCTTGTTTAATGTTTACAAAAGCCAACCTGAGTGACCTTGAAATCAGTGGAAAGAGTGACCTTGAAATCAGTGGAAATATTACTCTGGGAGCAGTATCAGGCTTTTTTCCCTTTCAGTCATCTGGATTGGTGATTCCATGTTAGTGTGTAAACAAAAATGAAAGGGGGGTGTTTAATTATATAATGGATTATCATTATATAGTGTGCATTTTTCTCCATATCCTTATCCTTTTGTAGCTTGTACATTGAGCAACTATGTTTTTTTCTTTAGAATTTGCAAGTTAATTCTAGGTATGGGAACTCCATGTCATTCCTATCAGTATCTTCCCACATTAAATTCTACAGTATACTTTTGAAATAGTTGCTATCTAGTTTGTCAGCAGTGAAGCACAGCTATAACAAACAGCACATCCAGTCTCTGCAGTATATATAGTAGTTGTGCTTTTTCCGTACTGCATTCTTAAAAAAACCTCTATTATTATGCTTGATAGAGGTGTTGCAATACTCCTTTGCATGTCTTTGCAGTTTTATTAATCCTGAAAGATTAAACACAGCATAAAATTGAGGCATTAGGTACTTAATAATAAGCATTGAAGGAGGAAGTAATGTATTTATGTTAAATATCTTGATTATCTAAAACATGACCAAGCAATAATAATGCAGAACAATTGTGATGACTGCCCATAATTACATTGCAGGACTAATAAAATATAATAAAGCTTTTAAAATTAATAACTTCTTTACAGGAGAACTTGTGGTCTTTGTGGTGGTGCTGCAGTTAGGTTTTAAGATTAATTGAAAAATACCTTATGCTATAGTTGATTAATTCCTGCTAGTAGATTATCTTGCTCCTAGGTAACAGAATTTGTGTTAATTAGAGGTGTATCTTGTTTTCAGAGCTTTCAAGCAGGAATTGTTAAGTATTTCTCTCTTTATAGGTTGGAAATTACAAGCGGACAGTAAAACGAATTGATGATGGTCACAGACTTTGCAATGATCTTATGAATTGTATTCATGAACGGGCACGAATAGAGAAGGTCTATGCTCAGCAGCTTACAGAATGGGCAAAAAGGTGGAAACAGCTTGTGGAAAAAGGTAATACATTCTGATTTTGAAGCCTGCAAACTTTCTCAAATGGAAAAAAATATTTCTGTATATCTTTGTTTTGGTAAGTACAAAGTAGAAATTTGGTACTTTTTAGCCTATAATGGAGTCTTTGCAAGAGGCTCAGTAATGTAACAAATGATCAAGCTTTTCTTGATCAAAAACAAACAAACAAAGCCCTGCTCCTTTGCTAGTTTGCTTGTTTCTTACTGAAGCAGATGCATCTTTTCTCCAGTGTTGTGGTATCCAAATAGATTCAGTTCTAGAGAACTGGCTGTTTCTAGGTAACTAATGGTATAAAACACAGTTTGAAAAGTGTATCTGAAAATAAAGGGGCAGTGGTTGGGGGGAAAGACTAGTAACAAAAGAGCTAGGCATTGCTCTAATGGAAGGCTAATCTCCTACCGTTTTAATATATTCTGAAATAGTTTGTCCTTTCCTCGTTATCTATGCTTCAAAAAGTATGTTGAGAAATTGAAGGCAATTCAAAGAGGAGCTAATAGGTGGAATACTGAGAATCATGGCACAGGGAGAAGGAGGCCAGACTAAATGAATATTATTTCTTCTGGTGTAAAAATTTGTAATATTCTAAATTCATCTGAAAAGAAACTGTTCCCTTTTCTAGGTTTGCATCAATATTGCTGTTTACAAGTGAATATAAATCAATAGCTTCAGGTAGTTTCTTGGGAATATAAGTTCCATGTGGGTGATGGTTACTGAGAATGACACTTTCTGTTGTGTTTAGGCCCACAGTATGGAACAGTAGAAAGGGCTTGGTGTGCTTTTATGTCAGAAGCTGAAAAAGTGAGTGAACTACATCTAGAAGTAAAAGGTTCACTGATGAATGAAGACTTTGAAAAAATCAAGAACTGGCAGAAGGAAGCCTTTCATAAGCAAATGATGGGAGGATTTAAGGAAACCAAAGAAGCAGAAGATGGATTTAGGAAAGCTCAGAAACCCTGGGCAAAAAAGCTGAAAGAGGTACAGCAGTAGATTATGTATTAGATATCCTGTGTTACAATATATTAATGTCTCAAATCTCTATAAGGGAGTAAACTCCCTATTCTCTCTGCTGGACCCTCCTTTCTCAAAAAGATCTCTTGCTTTCTGTCCTCTTTGGAAAATAAGTATTTTTCTCGTGGTCTCTCCTAATCTTGGTGACTTCAGTGAAAATCTGGAAAAAGTGGAATTTAAGCTATCATTTTAACAGTATCTGATTTCATGCATTTGAAAGTTACAAATTGCTCAAAGAAATGAGCAGGGGAAAAGCGTTTGTGGGTTTTTTCCCTGTCATGTTAACATTATTCTTAAATAACAGGTTTGTAGAAGAAGGGGAGCAGGAGAACATGGGCATGAGGAAAAAATGTTCTGTTGGGGACTTTCTGTAAACTTTTTCTTGAGTCTATTCCACACTTCTCTAAACTGTATGAGTGACATTTCTTGTATGGTGAGAGAATGCTGATTCATAAATACTACAATTATTTTCTTATGTTGATTCTTCTTCTATGTGTATTGTTCATTCCTTGGCCTAAATGAAAAAAATTCCAAAAAAAAGGAAGAATATCCTGAAACAAAACCTGACACTTTCTTCATTGCAACATGATTATAAGGCTAAAAAAATTCAGTTGATGGTTGTTGTATAAACTGTCCCAGATGCAAATAGTCAATCTACTTTGTAGGTGGAAGCTGCCAAGAAAGCATACCATGCAGCCTGCAAAGAGGAGAAACTGGCTATATCCAGAGAAACAAACAGCAAAGCTGATCCAGCACTAAATCCTGAACAACTTAAGAAATTACAAGACAAAGTGGAGAGAAGCAAACAAGATGTACTAAAGGTATATACTGTATGCTAACATACTGTTCATATGTAGTCTTTTTAACCTATAGCTTGTGCATATTTAAGCTTTTTTTCTTCCTGAATGTCCAGTGGACTGCAGCGCAGCTCACTTTCAGTTATGGTCCTGTAACAAAATTTAGAGTTTTCTCCAAAGTGTATGTTATTGCCAAGTTGTTCTCTGAAGAATGAATAATGTATTGCCTTTATTTCACATAAGTACTTTCAGCAGGGAACAAAGCAGAATAAGACAGTGAACTTCTAAATGAGTAGAACTGTCCTAGTAGTGAGGGTTGAGTTATTTCACTTAAGAGGCTGTGAGATAGGTGCTTAAAACTTGCTGACAACATCTAAACTTGTAGTCATTCTTGATGCAGAATGCATTTTTTTAAGAAAGTAAGCTGATATAATCCATTTAAATAAAAGTAAATACACTTTTGAAATGCCATTCTATTGCCCAGTTTGATTTATCTCTTTAGTGGGCTGCTACCAAGAGGCTTTTCTTGTGTCACTTTCTTCAGACATCTTTTCTCTTTGAGAATGCTATTCTGTGATCTGGAAGGCTGATGTTACATCGGGTGGGATCTTTTAATTCGTGTCTGTGGACTATTTCTGTAAATTAGCAGACAGAACCTCAGACTCTACACTAACTGAGCTCACAGCGTATGCAATTTGTGTTCACGGGGTTGTATACAATGTTTGGGTTTTTGGTCATAACTCACAGTGAACTATGTAAATTACTGAAGGAGAAAAGACAACACTTTGAAATTATTTGGAGATCTTTAAATAAGAGACCTGTGACTTGAAAGACTGCCTGCTCCGATTTACTCTGTGGCTCTTTTGGTTTTTATCTTTATTACATTAACATTTGTCATGGTTTCCGTTAAAAAGCCAGAGAAGAGGCTTAGAGCTTTATTGTAACTGTTCTGCAGTTTTGTTAAATAACTCTCATCATGACCTAATGTAGGTACAGTGGTCATGAAAAGAGAATGCAGTTTGGGAACTTCTGGTCTAAATCTTGGCCACTACTACATCGATAAGTCTGTTATGTAGTGTAGTAATAAAATATATTGCTAACGGTTTGTTTTTCCACCCCCAGACAAAAGAAAAGTATGAAAAATCACTGAAAGAATTAGATAATGCTACTCCTCAATATATGGAAAACATGGAGCAGGTATTTGAACAGTGTCAGCAGTTTGAGGAAAAACGCTTACGCTTCTTTCGAGAAGTGTTACTGGAAGTTCAGAAACACCTTGACTTATCTAATGTTGCAAGGTAAAACTGTGTAAGATTTCAAAATTAATGCTTAATACTTTTCAGTGAAAGGTAATCCATACTTCAAGTAGATCAGAGTTTGGAATCTGATTTGTTTCTAATGTTGGTTCAATTTGTTTAAAGTGTAAGTGAAAAAGCTTAATTCTTTGTTTTGTCTAAGATTAGCATCTATCCCTAACATTTGCTAGTTTTATTTAACACAGTGTTAAATGAACCAAGAAACCCTCATTCTTGTTGTATTTTTATAATCAAATGTGTGCCAGTTAGAAAGGATTCACAGCTTAGAATCAAAAAATGCTGGATCAAAGATTGGGAAGGGAGAGTTTTAGTGTATTATGTATCTTGCATGTTTATTGGCGAACAAACTAGAATTTATTAGTGTAAGACAGCATGAACTTTGTTGCGTAAACACATTTGTTGTTAAAATATTAGAGCTCAGTCTAAAGGAATTACCTTAACTAGGGGATAAATGTTAAAGATCCATTGGTTGACTGTTGCTGAACTCTTGTCCATCTTAATTTCAAAGTCTGCTCTTTGTACTGCAGTATGTATAAAGCATGTCTTGTACTTTGTTCTTTCTGCCTGGACCCTCCTCACTAAATTCCAAGAAATATAAACTTCTGCTAGGGAACTCAAATCGGAGCTCATGCACCTTATTTTGTCAGACTGTGTGGCATGTCATCAATTACTACAGGCCATTTTGATACGAAGCTACTTCAGTATGTCAGCAAGACTGGTTATAATGGTTTTGTTTTCTCTTGCGTTTGAGAAGACAGACACTGGAATACTTGCAGCAAATGCTGTAACACTAGTGGAATTTTACATCCCACTTGTAATAGCAGAGTTTCATGTGTGCTCTGGTCGGCACTTAAAGGAGAAAAGTGTGCTCCTGGCTGGCTGCTCATTTCTGTTCCCTCTTCTGCTAGTGACAAAACTCTTATGGTAGTCCAACCAGTGGAATTAAGGAGCTGATCAAGGTAACCTAGGGCAGGAAGAATCTCGTTTGGTTTTAACCCTGATCAGTGTCCCAGATAATTGGCTTGCTACGCAGTCATACAAATGTTAGTGCTGGCATAAGTGAAGGGGGTGACATAGGGGCAGGAACAAATACAGAGCAAGCCATAGGTAAGGGCAAGGTGACTTATTTTAGCATCCTTATCATTTTGGGTTGCTTCAAAGTTCTTATGGAACGGCTGTGGAAGACAGGTTCTTTTTACTCTCAGAGTAGATAGATAGTTAGGATTGCTGCCCATCTGAATTCAGTTTAATCAGGTTGAAAGAAACTACAGAATAGAAATAAATGAGAAATAGTTAACTTTAAAGGGCAAGGTTGGGGGAAGACTACAGAAGATGACCAAGTGGAGAGGCAATTATTTCCTTTTAAGACACTTACGAGGTTCAGGAGTGGTGTCTTGTGGTATGTTAATAAGGTGCAAATAAAGAAAAGAACTATTAGGACAAAACTAGGGAGTTTTCACAGAATGCTATGGACTTATCACAAAAAAAGTTTCTACTGTCTTGTAGACAAGCTTTTAAATTCAAGAAGCTTCAAGGTTGGCATTCAGTAATTTAAATACATTCCTATGTAAATCCTACATTTAATATCAGCCAATTAAATTACTTTACACAAGAGTCAATTCTAAAATCTGGCAAATAAGGACTTTATGTTTTTGTGAACTTTCAGCAAGCTTACTTGTTAGACTACTCTTCCTTTTTTACAGGCAGTTAATAGGTCTCAGATTTTTTAAAAGTCTCTCTTGCTGTAAGTTTTTTCAATACTATTGTGAACTTTGAAATATTCTTTTTTAAATCTGACTAGGGGATTTGCCGTGTTTCTAAATATTACTTTAAATTTGAAGACAAATTTGTTTTGCAGTTACAAAAATATCTACCGTGAACTGGAACAGAATATCAAAACAGCAGATGCTGTTGAAGACTTGCGATGGTTTAGAGCTAATCAAGGTCCAGGGATGTCAATGAATTGGCCTCAGTTTGAGGTAAGGTCAGAGTACTTAAAACTCAGACTTGTTTTGTCTATTTTTTCCTCTTTGCTTTTTGTCATATTCCTTTCTGGTGTAACTCTTAAATTCAGGCTTCCAGCAGTGAATTTTTAGTTTTATAAGTCATAGTAGTTTTCTTTTCTTGATTTCCATTGGGTTCTCCTCATCCCCCAACTTTTGGAGGTGATTATATCAGGCACCTATTTAAAGAGAAAAGGGTTAAACAGAAAACTCTATAGTGATTTTTTTTTTTTAAGCTAAAGTCATTACTGAAGTCATTAGTAAGCCATGGTTTAGTTGATAGACCTCTGACACCTGTGTATGTTATCCTATATGTTTTACTTCTCCCCTTTGGTGTCAGACTTCAATTTGAATCTCCTTGCTGTTAGCGGGTAGTTATAGTCTAGGCAGCAAAGACTTCGAAAAAGTTTGAACTAAATACTTCAATCAGTCTTGAAAATTGGTATTTATAAGTCTTAACTAGTTTTTTCAATACTGTTATATTAAAAAATGTTCCACCTTTAACCACTTGGTAATTTTATTGCTGAATGCCATCTTCAGAAGAAAGGAGTTTTTTAAGTAGTGTTCTGCTAACCTAGCCTACAAGAAACAAGTGCCAAAATGGATCAGTGCAGATCATACTACCAGAGTATCAAATAGCTGGAATTGGGATGAGTTTGTTTGACCAGAATCATGGGTTTAGTTGAAATAATTTCTAGGCATTAAATTAATGGAGTGGAAGCATCAGCTCTGGAATGTTCACTGTTCCCTTATTAACCATAATGGAAAATATCACTTGTTTTTAAAATATTGAGTAACTTTAGATTAGAAGGTTTGAGGAAGAAAACTCATAATAGTACTGCAGAATTTCTTTGCCTGAAACACTGAACTACAGTTACTTCTGTGTGGGGAAGTTACCATCCTTTTTCATAAGCATTATAATTAACAGATTAAATACTGTTGTTACTATTTTTCTAATCAAGTTTTTTCTCATTTACATGCTACAAGGATGACGTAAGTAAAAAAAAAAGTCATGATCAAATGAATATGAAATTGCATTATAAACTGCAAATATGCTTAGGTCAGTGGTCTTTAAACTATGGTAACTCAGAAATCCAATATGTATTTATACAAAGTTAAAATACTGAGGTATCTCTGAAAAGTTGGCCAGAAATCACTTAAGACTGACTGACTGTGGTACATGTATAAACCAGTAGTAATAGCAACTCGCAAAATCTTTGTTTCCTGTTAAAAATACTTATCTTGATTTGCTATACAAAAGATAGCATTTATCTCCTGACTTTTTTTTACCTTTAAGGCTTCTGAGATGAAACATGTCTCAGCATAGGATATTTGTTGGTATCCAGTTTGTTCTCCGTTGGTTCCTGCTTTATATCAGTACGCAGCTTAGTTTGACTTGATAGGTAGAAGTTGTGTTTAGGTCTCATCATGCCTGTCCATCTGCCTTCTGAAACATCTGAATGGTTCAAAACATCAAGGAGAAGATACTTTACAAACGGCATCATGAGTCTTGTTAACAGTTGTGTTGATTTGAGCCTTAACTCTTATGGATAGCTTTTAAGGACAATAAATTTCACTAAATCTAGAGGAAGTACCTTAAGGGCTCAAATCTTAGGGACAGGAGAAGTGATATACAATGAGTTTAAAAATTAGCTGCTTCGTAGGTCATTTTTGGAGCACTTCTTGAGAAGTAAGCCTGGTCTTAAATTAGATTCTAATACCTTTATAAATTAAATGTAAGGTTTACCTTTTAAAGCCAGATGTCTTGGAATTATTTGAAATAGTGGGCCCTCTCAGTACAACTTTTAAAGAGCTGCATTGGCCAACTCCTTTGATTTCTTCAGTTGTCTGCCAGATGTCTGGTATTTTAAGTCTTTTTAAGGTGTTCAGAATACTAAGCAGAGAAGCACAGGTAACCTTGGGATTTTGCGAGTAGCACAGATACCTGTTTGCATTGCTAAGGTAGGAGCTAGATGAGAACTGTAACTGAAACATTTAGAGTAACTTATCTTTTTAATAATTATTTGTACTGTAGTAGGTATAGGTGTGTGTTCCATAACTCAGTCTGAAAATTAAATGTGATAATTACTTGTTCAATAAATTTCTCAATCACGTTTTGCATTCATTGATAGGAGTGGTCTGCAGATCTGAATCGCACTCTCAGTAGAAGAGAAAAGAAAAAGGCTTCTGATGGAGTGACTCTGACTGGTATTAATCAGACAGGAGATCAAGTTTCACAGCCTAACAAACATAGCAGGTAATTTTTTTCATGCCTAAAAAGACTAATTGGAAAGGATTGTTATCTTCAAGTACACTAAGCTCTACGGGATCAACAAGTCACTGTGCAACCAATGTTAATTATCTGTGAGCATTTTTAGTGATGTGTTTCGGCAGCTCACAAAATATTTTGGGAATTATTCTCCATTTTACAGTCCTTTTTCCATTGGGAATTAAAAGAAACCAAACTTCATGAGAAACTGAACTTTCTGTAGCTAATCTGGTAATTAGTCTGTGGCTATCTTCCCATCTCTAGAAATAACAATAATAATCTCTAGAAATTACAATAATACTTTGAAATCTTAGCTTGCAAAATGTTTAGTCACTTCAGAATTCCGGATGTGATTAATACAAAACTGCTAACATCAGCTGCTTTAGAAAGGAATGAAACTGGCTAGAAAAATCATGCTGCCTTTTATTGCAGGCAGTAAGAAAAAGAAATTATGGTCCACAAAGGATATTCTAATCCTGGAGGAATGTATCGTATGTGAGACTTTCTGAACTTTCTTGGGTCTTACGCTACACTTGATAGATGTTTGGGTTTTGTTTGTTTGGGTTCTTTTGGCTGGAGAAGGGGTCTGCTAAGAAACTGCTTAGTAGGACACCAATGACAGCGTTCTACTCTTAAACAGATAGGGTCGCCATAATGCTCTTTCTTTTCCAAATTAGCAGTCTTAGTGTCCAGAGTAACACAGTGCAGTCAGTACAATCAAGTTACAATCCCTTTGAAGATGAAGAAGATACTGGGAGTACTGTCAGTGAAAAGGAGGACAATAAGATCAAAAAGTTGGTGAAATGTTGTTTTTTAATTGTTTTCACACTTGCACTTTCTCTGTCCAGGGTTTTCTGTTTTTGGTTTCTATAACACTATATTGGTCAGTGCATGAAGTCCTTTTAAGCAGCTATGTAAGCAACACTGTAACCTAACTTGTCTTTCCTAACAGATGCCATATCTGTTGCCTTATCTTTGGTGTGAAACTAGTGGGGTTATTGGCAGTTGCTAACAGAACTGCTGTTGCTTTTTTCCTTCCTTTACCAGTCCTAAAAATGTTAAATCTGATGGATTCTTCTAGTGAAACTGCTTCTGGAGCTTTCCTGCTCTGCTCTGTGTGTTATCGCTGAGTAAATCTGCTTTTACAATCACTTTCTTTTTATTTAGGACCTTCTCAAAGAGCTGCCTGTTACTTCAGTACACACACTAGGGATGTTATACCACTCTCTTAAATGGCATGTGCATGCTCAACAGTGAACTTTTCTTTAAATGGTCAAGTTGTTGCAGTATAATGAAGTTTCTTTATTGGTGGATTGCAACATACAAAAAGTGTTGAAAGCTATTGTGGAGGTGCATAGAGATTTGGGAGGAAGATTCTGCAAAGCAATTTAAATGTTTTATCCTAAACCAGATAATTCCTCTCATCTACTACGTGCATACCTTTTACCTTTCTAGTGTAAATAATCCCATGGATTATATAGATTTCTGAATAGAGAAGTTTTTGGAGTTTGTGGCGAGATTGTCTTTGATATCTTTTTTCTTTTGCCTCTTTCTAACTTTGTAAATGTATTGCAAGAATGCTTTTTGTGTTTGAATGAGGCATTGTTAGCTAAAGAGAGGTGAGAAGATACCAGAAACAAAGTTTCAAAACTGGGCCTTAGAGTGGAGTTTAAGCTTAATTAGGGGAACTGATATCTTAGTGGTATTTCTAGTCTCCTATTTTGAGAGCAGAAAAGAATAATTTAAAAATTGTTTTCAGTGTTAGCAGCTATGAAAAAAACCAAAGCTATCCTACAGATTGGTCTGATGAAGAGTCCAACAATCCCTTCTCTTCCACTGATGCAAATGGAGACACCAATCCATTTGATGAAGATACCTCTCCTGCAATGGAGGTGAGAGTACGTGCACTCTATGACTATGAGGGCCAAGAGCAAGATGAACTCAGCTTTAAAGCTGGTAAGTTTACAGTATTCACTTAAAATATTTATCAAAAGGAGAAAGGGGAGGGAAGAGTTCTTCTCTTCAGCTTTTGTTTTCTGAAGTCTCCTGTTTCTCTGAATGTGTAACTCCACTTACAGGATCCTATCTAACTCTCGCCCCTTCTAATAGTGCTTCTTAGTATCCCCTGTTTGGAAGCACTGACTTCTAATCTGTTTGGAATGTGTTGGGAGGCATCTGTTTGGGATATTCCTTTCTTACCATCTTGTGTTAAATAAAGTGTGCTGCAGAACTGATAATCCTATGTCCTTTTCTTAGTTGGTGACAGTAACAGCTGCCACTTTTAGCTGTCTAGAAATGCCAACCCTACAAAGTTTGTTGTTTTTTTTAAAGGAAAAGACTACAGCAAAGTCTTAAAACAATATCTAATCAACTGATATTTTTTCTGTTTAAACTGGAAGCATCCCGTTGGTCTCCAACTTCCTACAGTGCTAACTTTTCAAAGTTGAAAACTTAGCCATGGACAGATAATTTTTTTCCTCTCTCTTTCCATCCCCCTTCAGTGTATGTTAAGCACAGTAACTGTCTTTACCTGTTTTTTTCGTCTTGCATTATATTAGGGTACACTTACTATACATCTCCCTTCTTAGGATGTTGTATTTCCCTTGAGCCATAAACCTTGTTCCTTTTTTACCTCACTTCTGTAGGAGTTGAGAGAACAGAATAGAGGCAACTGACAGGAGAAACCCGTGCCACAGTATGTTTCCACACATACAAAGTTGGCGCAAGGCTACATGCCGTGGATGCTGCTGCCTCCAGTTTGTCTGGGCTAGTTCTACCAGCCGTTGTGTGCTGAGGGGAGTGCCTGGGCAGTTTACCCAGTCCCCGAAGTAGGAGACTTGAAGTTTTTCACGATCTGGCCAGCCCGGAGGCAGCACCCTGTCCATGCCTTTGGAGCTCTAATTTCAGCCAATTGTTCTACTGTCTTGCCCAGAATTGCACATGAAAAGTTTACCAACCAGGAATTCCAGACCAAGATTGCATGAGTAGTTTAGCAAAAGCAAACAGAACTTCGGTTTGTGAAAATGAGATAGGCAATCTCACTGATCTTGTCTCTTTTCCTGTTTGCTTGTCATTTACTCCCTTCTCCTGTAATGACTGACTTAGTTGTAGAGCAAAAACAGGATTCAAGTGTTGAAAGAAAGTTTGAGAAAACTTTTGGTTCTACTTCCCTTTCAGCTGGGGTTCATAAGAAGTATGCTACTTCTACACCATCTACAGTGGGTCTTAGACGGACGTTATGGCTTGAAGTTAATATAGTAAACAAGTCAATGATGTAGCTAATCATTGAACTGCTAGACTTCTATTCTGCTATGGAGAAAGGTGGTGCTCAGAACAGTGTATTTCCAGGTCATATTCTAAATGCAGTTTGCGTTTTTTAAACCAAAAAGCCCTACAACTCAGGTGGTGGTGCTCCTACCTTTCACTCGCCTGCCTCCTTTTTTAGTAGTGAAACTCTATACACCTGACTCTTCTTCTTTGTAGACAAGTATTGAAGGCTTCCAGAGAGAAGGAATAAGTTGGTTTGTCCATTAACTTTGCTGAATTGTGCCCTGACAGAATGACAGTAGTAACAAAACATCTGGAGCTTTCTCTGGAATGCCAGCAGCTAAAATTATTCTTCATTCTGTAGACTTTAACTG
Source organism: Calonectris borealis (assembly GCF_964195595.1). Classification (NCBI taxonomy): domain Eukaryota; kingdom Metazoa; phylum Chordata; class Aves; order Procellariiformes; family Procellariidae; genus Calonectris; species Calonectris borealis. The sequence goes on along the minus strand of NC_134312.1, from coordinate 76,837,381 downwards.
CTCCTTTTTTCTCAGCAAGGGATGGAAGTGTGCTAATCCTTTTGAAATATATGTATTGTGCCTGTCAAGCAACAGGATGGCATTCCAAGGGTTTGCAGTAACGAGCCTTTCAGTGGCAAAACTATGCAATGTTTATACACACAGATGTAATGGTTAAATACAAAGTTAGGCATTCTGTGTGTTAGTACCAGTGGTGTGACTTGCATTAAACTATTTGAACCAAGTGGTTCTCAGTGTGAGGTCTGTAGAAATACAGTACAAGAAGTATGAAATGTAAAAGATGTATCTAGGCTTAACTTAAAAATAGATTAATTCCTTTGAAGGAAGAGCATTAAAGTATGTTTTAACACCAAATTATACGATTGTATAAATCATAGGAAAGGGATCACATGCTAGACTGTGAATCCCCTTACAGAAGCTGAACTATAGAATGGCTACAGTCAAACTTAAGTTTTTGGCAGAAGTATTGGTGTGACTAGGTTTACACTAAACATACAAAAGGCTAAGCAAAAAAATTCACCAGCTCATGCAGGAGCCAATTCAAAACGTACTTGCTCCTGTGCTCCTATGTAGACTATGCCTAGACTCCGAAGCAGCTGTCAGCAGTGGATTAATGCATTTTAGGGATCTGTTTAAATGTACATGGATATTCTCAGATAGAATTGCCTTGGATATTCAAAGAATTTGCCTACAAAGCTTTTGTGATCACTTCTAGGTACGTGCTGTAGTGTATGTGCTTTGTATAGGGTCCATAAAATGTACTTTAATACATGAAACTCCTTTTTATTAGTGGAATACTTTATACATCTGTCTTTTTTTCTTGGCAAACAACTGTGGGAGGCTTCCAAAGAGGAAGAATAACTTTATTTATTCATATCTTATGAGAGGTTTTATAATCGTGTAGTAGGATGGGACACAAGCATCTACCATATGTCTAGCTCACCCTACTGTGTCTCTGCCATGGCTGAGAATAAATATCTACAGTAAATGTAGACCATGCAACGTTGTCAACACGTGTTATTGTATATGCTATCTTTATCGTAGTTGTTAAAGGCTGTTTTCGTTGTAACTGTTGTGCAGATGACACTTAAAAGTGGTAATATTTTCATAGACCTCCAAGATCACTGAGTTTCCAAGTCCTAGCTATTAATACAACTGCATTGGGGCTTACTGTTAATGCTTACTGTTAATGTGGCTTTGATAGTCATTGTTTTCACTCTTTATTAAAATACATTTCGTAGAAGTGGCAGGAAAGCTTGAATTTGTATACTGTCATTCTGCAGTCTGTCTTCACTAGAAATGGTGAAAAAAATTTTAAAATGTCGCCATAAGCCAAGTACAATCCATAGTGCCAGACATTTGTTCATAACATTCTTTTATTAGTTATCTGGTAAACTTACAAACTAGAGGAGATGAGGCTTTAACCTTTTTTAGCTAATGGAGGAGCTATAGAAGATACATGTCTGAGAAGATTTAATATGAAGCTTGTCCATTTCTACTAATGAATTGATAGTCCGTAGGCTAGTTTTTGTTCTCCTAAGTGATACCAAGACTGTATATTTATAGCCATTTGGGACTGCATTAAGTGGTTAATATCTTCAGCATTGTCCTGGTTTCAGCTGGGAGAGGGTTAATTTTCTTCCTAGTAGCTGGTATAGTGCTATGTTTTGGATTTAATATGAGAATAATGCTGATAGCAACAACTAAAGCATCAGTGTGTTAAGTAGTGCTTACGCTAGTCAAGGACTTTTCAGCTTCCTGTGCTCTGCCAGGTGCACAAGAAGCTGGGAGGGAGCACAGCCAGGACAGCTAATCCAACTGGCCAATGGGGTATTCCATACCATATGACGTCATGCTCACTATATAAACTAGGAGGCGTGGTCCAGGAAGTAGCGATTGCTGCTCGGGGACTGGTTGGGCATCAGTTGTGGGTGGTGAGCAATTGCATTGTGCATCACTCATTTTGTATATTCTATCATCATTATTATTCTTACTATTATTATTTTCCCTTCCTTTTCTGTTCTGTTAAATTGTCTTTATTGCAATCCACAATTTTTTTTTTTTTTTTTTTTCTGTTCTCTCCCCCATCCTACTTGGGGTGGGGGGGAGAGGGGGGGTGAGCAAGTGGCTGTGTAGTGTTTGGCTGCCTGCTGGGTTAAACCACAACAAGCATGTATTTCCTATTGCTAACTAAGATGAAACACAAATCAGTTTTATCAAGGGAAATAATTTGACACAAATAAGTTGTACATGAGGAAATAATTGTTACTTAGTCTGGCCTTTTTAGCCTGGCTGAGGTGGACATTCATTTGCTCATTTTGGAGTCTGCGGACTCTCTAATGCTGAAGTATTTCCTGAGGATGTAGAGGATTAGATGTGAATGATAGTCAAAACAAGGTTATGTTATCTTTCATAAATAAAGGTTATGTATAGTTCATAAATGTCTGAATAGATAATTAGTGTCAGCTTTTGCTGTGTAAGTTAGCAAGCAAATTCTTAGTTATTTTTTCTGGAGCTACCACATCATTTTCCAGCAGTATAAAGCTAGAGCAATAAAAGGGAAAGTTAAATCCCAATCCTCATATTTCTTAAAAAGATGAGGAAAGGAGAGAGAAAGATAGTAACGAAGTGTAAGGTATAAGATTCTTTTAAATCTTTCTGCATCACAATCTAGTAGTGGTATATTGAAAAGCTGCAAGTATAATTCAAGAGAATTTTACTGCCATGTCTTAATGTTTGTAGCATTTTCCTCCTTATGTTCCACAAACTCTTAGAAGAGTATATATTGACAGTAAGCCTAATGAAACATTTATTTCACTTGCACTGACATTTTGTTGAGGGCCAAAAATGTAGGATTATTCTGCTTGCTTAGAGGTAGTTGTACTATCCACAACTATCTTTGTTCACAACCTTTAGATATAAAGCAGTCCTTGATCTTATAGTGAAATAACATGTATATAACTTGAAAAGTTTGCGTTCTTTATTGTGCTTTAAAAAAATGCTATGACCTTTTTGAAATGCCATCAATGTAATGTTTTAGTTTCAAAGTAGCTTGCTTCTTCCTATTATCTCGAAACTGGGGGCCTTTCGTCCCATATGTAAATCTCTAAGTGGTATTCTTAGTATCAGAAGCATGAAGAACATAGAAGGGAGGCTTTCTACTGGGGCCCAGGGTGGGCAGGGGAAGAAAAACGGACATGTAGATAACTGTCATATTATCTTCCTGTTGTTACTTAAAAGGATACGGCTTGTTAACAATGTTCCTTCTTTTTGCAGGGGATGAGTTAACTAAAATGGAGAATGAAGATGAGCAGGGTTGGTGTAAAGGACGTCTGGACAATGGACAAGTTGGTTTATACCCAGCAAACTACGTAGAACCAATCCAGTGACAAAAGACAAAGTTAATACAGAAGTGTTACAAAAGCTCTGTAGGCCTGTACAGTATATATTTAAAGCGAGGGGAAGCTGAATGATGTATAGAGTGTATATATTTTAATGAAAAGGCGAGAGCTTGATACTGAAATCATGGTGATTTAAAGACAAAAGTTTGAACTAATAATCTGACGTTGTTTTCACAACTTGTGCACAATGCAAAGGAAAGGGGTTAGGTTGAAAAAATAGTACGATAGGAAAAATACTTTTAAAGCTTTTTCTTCCCACATGGTCTGTTATTGTGACTCCTGAACATTTTTGCATTTTCTATGCTTGTGCCTCATCCTACCTTAGGTATGTGGCTTACGCGCAATTTTGTTTAATCAGTTATTTTAAGTGACCTTCAGTAACTTGCAACTTGAATTTTAAAGATCATTATAGTTAATTTTCTATTTGTTCTTAGTGATGTCTGAAAGATGCAGTATTTTTTTATTTAAATGCTATGTAGTTAAGCACCTTTTTGTATGCTTAGATTTACCAATTAATACTTAAATTATGACATAGATTTAGTCACCAGTTGACTGAATGAAAACTCTTTCCATGTTGTAGTAATCTTTCTATGTTGTCAGCATGGCTTGAAGTTGTAAAACAAATCCTGTATTTAATAAATATCTGTTACAGAAGGTTATTTGTAGCAGAGATATCTGCAGGTGTCATGGGTTGGGATTCTATTATGAATGTTGTTTACATGGTTTGACACTTAAGCTAAGAGTTTTCCATCTAGATCTTAAATGGCACTCGAAAGAAAGATTAAATTATGCATAAGCCCCAGAATAGTAGCTATTTCCAGCACACATTTGCAGGAAAAAGAAAATAATGTCCTTTAAACTGCTAATGATTTTTGGGTGATTTGAAGTCTGTGAAGACTAATTTTTTGAACAGAGAAGACTGTAAAATAGACTAAATGCTTTTTATTAAGAGCCTATCTATGTTGTGTATATGTACATATAATTTGATATTCCGAAATATAAAGAGCATGGCTATTAGTTATCAAGCCTTTTCATGTCAATAAGATTTAGACTGTTTTAAGAGTTTAAATTATAGGTATATTTAAATCTGCTTTCCTGCCATATTCATTACTGTACCATAGATAAAGTATTCTGTGATTAGATTTTTCAGCAGTACAGTAAATACACTAACATACTCAAAATCAGTATTTGTGGATAAATTTGTGGGTCAAAATATAAACTAGCTTTAGTCCTTACATGGATTATTGTAGCAGAACACTGTAAAATCTACATTTGTTTGCAGTTACAACTCGGTCACCTGTAATCGTGCCAAATAGTATGCATTTGTGACATTTAAAACTGGGTTGTAAAATTACAGCAGATCTGTGTTTAAAAAAACTCCTAAGTATCAGGTAAGTAGATACGCTATGTTAGGAAGCTACACACTGTAATGAAGCTAACAAATCTATTTTGAGGTAACTATAAAACACTGTCGGTAGTCTTGGACTTTATTGTTTGTTTTTTGAGCTTATAGATACATTTAGTCATCATTTTCAATGAATCAAAATGTGCAAGCTTAGAAGGTGGATGTATGTATGTGTCTGTCAAGGAAAACTTATCAACATAATTGTTCATCCACAAGATGGTTACTAAAATTGTCAGGAATTACTGGTTTGGGTCTCTGTATTGTAAAATATTTTAGAAAACAATAAAATCTGTTAATCTCTTAAATACACAGAATGCACCTCTTACTATTTCAATGTATGTGAAAATACTCTTATGAAGCAAATAGTTTGTGCATTTCATTGCAATTCATGGTGACAAAATCTGCATTGTCTAAAAGAGCCGAAAAGAGAAGTACGACATTAGTGACATTGTGCTGTTAACAAAAAAGGGGAGGTGCAGTACACAGGGGCTCTTGGCAAGGCATTCCAGCAAAATGTTTATGCAAGAAGAGGAGACCATGTCTTTTATGGGTATGCAAACTCTACTGTGATGCTGCTTTCTGTGGTATAGTCAAGTCTGATACAGCTTGGATTTTTTTTATAGTATCTGAATCTTTTCTGCCTTTTGTGAGAGTTTTCTTGTTGACTGGCAGTGATTAATGTAGTAGTGTTTGTGATGGCTAGCTGAAAGTTTTATCTCGTCTTCCCCACCAATACTGCATCTTTTAATCTAAATAAAGTACTAGTTTTTTATGCTGGATGTCCAATTTGGTGAACGTACCATGGAATCCAAGTGGGAGGGACCAAGGGAGGTCTCTAGTCCAGTGTCCTATTTAAAGCACAGTCAACTCTGCATTCAGACCAGGTTGCTCACACCTTTGGGCAAGTCTGTGGAAAACTTCCAAAGACTGATTTCATAACCTCTCTGTTCAAACTGTTAACATGCTTAATTATAATATTTTTCCCCATTTTATTTGCAGTTAGAACCTGCCTTGTTGCAATTTATGACCATTGTCTGTCATTCTGCTGTGCTTGGATGGAGCCTGGCTCTGTCGTTTTAATGGCTTCCTTGTAGGTGCTGGAAGGCTGCTGCTGGGACCCCCAGAGTAATCTCTTCTCCAGGCTGAACAAGCCCCATTCCCTCAGCTTCTCCTCACAGAGCAAGTGCTCCATCCCCCTGATGTCCCTCCACTGTACTTGCTCAAGGATCTTGTACTGAGTGCGGGTAGGGAGGGTGTCCAAAACTGGAGAAAGTCTTCCATCATACTGAGTAGCAGAAGCTAATGGAAAACTTACAAACATTTAAAATATAACGAAGTATTTTTAAGAAGTTATTTGACTGCTAACAAACAAGTATAAACAATAGGCCATTTTAAGTGCTTGAAACTCTTGTTATACTTCATTTCAATGAGAACTTTGGGAAACAGCCTTGGATTTGGTCAAATGAAAATGACTAGTTTCGTCCTCATTTTGAATGGATAGCTATTTACCTTGCACAGATGAATTCAATTGAGAATTTTGCTTTAAGAACATTAATCTTATCTGATTATCTAGTATATAGAGTTTGAATATACTCATCATAGCCAAATTTAGAATGAGAATGCAAGGGACTTTGTGAGGCTACCTAGCCCAGCCAGGAGACCCCAAAGCAGGCCCAGTTAGAGCAGGTTGTTCGGGGCTTGTCGAGCTGAGTCTTGAACATCTCCAAGGATGAAGAGTCCACCACCTCTCTGGGCAACCTGTTTTAGTCATTCATCACTTTCACCGTGAGGAATTTTTTTCTTATATGTATCAGAATTTCTTGTGTTTCCTTTTGCACTTCGCTTGTGCACCTTTAAGAGTCTGGCACCATCTTCTCTACACTTTTCCATTAGGTAGCTTTAGCCTGCTGGCCACACTCTTGCTAATACAGCCTGGTGTGCTGTGGGCCACCTTTGCTGCCCAGAGGAAAAGGACCTGGCGGTGCTGGTTGACAGCCAGCTGAATATGAGCCGGCAGTGTGCCCAGGTGGTCAAGAAGGCCAACGGCATCCTGGCCTGTATCAGAAATAGTGTGGCCAGCAGGAGCAGGGAGGTGATCGTGCCCCTGTACTTGGCACTGGTGAGGCCGCACCTCGAATACTGTGTTCAGTTTTGGGCCCCTCACTACAAGAAGGACATTGAGGTGCTGGAGCGTGTCCAGAGAAGGGCAACGAAGCTGGTGAAGGGTCTGGAGGACAAGTCTTATGAGGAGCGGCTGAGGGAACTGGGGTTGTTTAGCCTGGAGAAGAGGAGGCTGAGGGGAGACCTCATCGCACTCTACAACTACCTCGAAGGAGGCTGTAGCGAGGTGGGTGTTGGTCTCTTCTCCCAAGTAACTAGCGGTAGGACGAGAGGAAATGGTCTCACATTGCGCCAAGGGAGGTTTAGATTGGACATTAGGAGAAATTTCTTTACTGCAAGAGTGGTCAAGCCTTGGAACAGGCTGCCCAGGGAAGTGGTTGAGTCACCATCCCTGGAAGTATTTAAAAGACGTGTAGATGAGGCGCTTAGGGACATGGTTTAGTGGGCATGGTGGTGTTGGGTTGACGGTTTGACACGATGATCTTAGAGGTCTTTTCCAACCTTAATGATTCTTTGATTCTATGACATGCTGCTGATTCATGCTGTTCACTCAGATCCCCAGGTCTTTTTCTGCAGAGCTTTTTTATTGTGTCAGCATCCAGCCTGTCCTGTTTAGATGGAGTAACTCTGCAGGTACCAGATGCTACATTTGCCTTTGATGTTCACGAGGTTCCTGTCTGCCTGTTTCTCAATAGTTGAGCTCCCTCTGAGCAATGGCCCTCTATAACCTCTCTAATTTGGTATCATCTGCAGGCTTATTGAGAGTGCCTTCTGTCCCATCATCCAGGTTATACAGACGTTAAGTAATATTGGCCCTAGTATCCATCCCTCAGGATGTCAGTTGGGTTTTGTATGCCTAAGCACAACCCTTTGAGCCTGACAATTTGGACAATTTTCTATCCAGTCTATTTAGTCACCAGTTGGCTGTAAGGATACTAAGGGAGGCTGTGTCAAAAGCCTTGCTACAGTTAGTTAGAGTGAGTAATGAAGCCTGTTGAGCAACAGTAGAGAAATTTTCCTTTTAAGTTTATGCTGGGTTTAAGCAGCTATAATTCACTTTCACAGGATTAAACTTACAAGATAGAAAAGGAGAATATGATGCTCAGAATGTAATTTCTCCCCATCTCGTCCCTTCTGTTTCCTTTAAAATTCTGAAGGGAACTAGTATGTTTCAAAACTTACTAGTGTATATTTGCTTGTACTGATTGAGCTACCTGAACATTGCTGTAACCTTGAGCATGTTTCAGCCTTACAGCATGAAAATACTTGCCATTTGCATAGTATTTCCTGAACGCTTTGAAAACACATAGTGCCTTGTTTCACAAAAGCTGTTGACTTCTTAATCTGGGTATTTGCAGTGATCACTTAACAAATTAGGTGGTTTGTCTTTTTTTTAGTGTAATATTGATATTTATTTCCAGTAATTGATAACACTGATGTATTCGTCTAGTTAAAATAGAATAGCAAAAGAGTCTTTTCAGAAAAATAACGGGCTATTTTTATTAGAGAAGGTGCAGAGGTTAGCAGTTCCTGATGCACAGTCCAAAGTAACATTAAAATTCCTCTTAATTTTTTGCTTCTGAGGCTGAGAGCTTGACAGCAAAATTTTGAACACATTTTCCCCAAACTGCCTCTTAATTTACTTGTAAGCTATAATACGAAAATATGTGTAAGATATTTGCTATACACATACAAGATGCCAAAAACAAAGCTATACCCTAAGTGTAATAAACCAATCCATTGCTATTATCTCTTGTTGAGTTGGTCTGATGTACTAAAACTGTTCTCACCATAACCGAGCTGATTTTTCTTTGTTCTAATGTCTTCTTTCTTCCAATTATCTCTTTATTCGTAACACTTGCAAAGCAAAAATTAAGGCAGACTTCATGATTGGGGATAAATAGAAATACTGAGGCTTCTGGTGGGAAATCAGAGTAGACAATAAATGAGATGGTTTTGTACTAATACGATTTGGGTGATTTTTAAAATAATATTTGTGTTAGCTATATATTATTGTAAAACGAAGAAGAAAAGGGAGAGAATAGAGAATGGTATACTGAAGGATGGATGTCCAGCAGCAATACCTCCTGTTCTCCTGGAGTTTTTAAAAATAACTTTAAGGTTACATAATCATTTTCTTAATCTTTGTCCAACCTTTCTGCTTTGGCAGAAAGTTGTTCATTCACCTCACAACAACAGGGAGCTTGCCAATTGTGGCTGAAAGCATACCTAGTGGTCAATTTGAAGAGCTGCAGATTCTGTTCCTGAAATGAGAGAATACCAGATAATCCTGCTTTTATTGGAATACTTTTACTTCCTCATTTTGTTTGAACTAAAACATAAATAGCAATTTCAGAACCTAAGAAGGGTTGTGTGGTAATTACTGTAGTGGACAATACCTTCAGTGTGTTTGACACCAAGCAGTTTACCTGCTAGTGCTCAGTATGTATCATTATCAGCCTGCTTTACTTGTTTTCTCCTGTTAGAAATTCAGATTCCTGTGTGATACTATATTAATCCTTTAGCACAAAATTTCAAAAATACTTCAGGTGCTTCTTGAACCTTCCGTTCAGGGGAGAGTACCTACATACATCTGAAAGTTTTACTGAGCACCTGTCCACATTTCAGAAGGTGTAACCTCTTCTCTAAGAATGACTACAGTAGGTCAGACGAGGTCTGTGCCAGCAGTATGTAGTGGGTGCCTTGGGAAGAGTGTAGGAACAGGACAACATACAGCGATACTTCAGCCATATTATTTTTGGCTTTCAATGATCTATGTCTTTGGTCCTATGAAATAAGACAAATTTAATTCATTCCTCATAATTTTGAAAATTCAGTTCACTGCTTTGGCAACAACTGAACACCACACTATTGCTCATACAGATCTAAATGAAGTTCAGAAAAGAGAACCTGTGATCAGTTCCGAAAAGAGAACCAGTAATGTTCGTTCTTAGTAATAGCTAGTTCTGACCCCATTAGAGAGGTTCAGACTATATTTTTATTTTGCATTTGACTTTGAAATTCCCTTGTTGCTTTATCTGGTCAATCAGTACTGTACAAGATCCTTTTGCAGCTGTTTTCCACTTCTGTGATCATAAGTAATTTCATATCAATAAACTGCCACCTTTCTACTCACCCTTTTTGAAGATAAATATTCAAATCTACAAGTCCAAGCATGAATCCCCCTGGGGGACACACTGGTAACCTCCCACTTTTCATTACTCTAGTCAATAACTGATTTACTAAATGATCATTTCCTTTATTTCATGTCAGTTTACTTTGGCTTTTATGAGGGACATTAGCATGAACTTTTTGAAAATCCAAGTCACCTATTACTTCAGCTAGATCACCTTTCTGCATGACCCATGAAATCTCCAACCCTGTGAGGTAAACAACCATATCAGTTGTGAAGTACTATGATGATAGATATTTCTAGAACCCCTATGCAAGAAAACACTGAAATTTGATTGCCCTGGCATAGATGAAATGCTATCATGTGGCAAATGTAGGCGAGTTTTGCAATGGGATGCTACTTCCAGCTGTAGCTTTGCAAGTCCCTTGCATTGCTAATATAAACAGGCTTACTTAAGCACAACTGAGTATTGAGTGTGCAGAGGGGTTGTCTGTAAATTACAGTGTAGTAACTTTTTGGCTTTGTTCTGGGCCATGTTGTTGAGGTGTAGACCGCCTTCAAGAGTGGAAAGCTCCAAGAAACCTCACCTGTTTTAAGTGGTTATGCTTCTTGATGTTATCAGCACAAACAATGCATTAGTACTAAATAAAAATGTATTATTGATGTCTTGAATTGGTTTCAACTAGTTTTTAATGTAGTTACTAAACTTCGTTTCCATATTGTGGGAGTAGGCATTTGGATGCTTGATCTTTCAGTTCTAGAGAGGAGATATTCTGTATGGATTATTTGTACTGGAATGATACATGCCTGGCACTGTGTTGTGTCTTTGAGGATGTCATTTGCAGAGGGAGGCTGGCCTAAAACTTCTTGAGCTACAGCTGTCATGAGGCAACATATTTTCATTATGCACAATACACCTGTGAGCAATTTTGCTCAGTGTGACCAAGTTTTCCAACAGACATCAAGCACAATTTGTAAGTATCCTCTGGCTCTAAGGGAACCTTTGGCACTGAGAGGGTAATGAAGATCTAGCTAGCATGACCTGGGACTGTACCTATATTCTGTCATTTCTCAGCAGTGATGTGAGGAGAAAGCAAACAATGGGAGGCTTCATAATAACTGGAGAACAGCACTAATAGAATTTGACAGAACTAACAGCTTTGAAGGTTAGGAACGGCAGCAAATATTTTAGAGCTGTGAGACAGTAGGTGTCCACTGAACCTGTAATTCCACACAACTCCATGCAGATGTAAGTGCCTATCTCTGGTTATCAAATCAGCCAAAGGCCTAGAAAACAGACAGTTCTCGAGAGATCATCCTGAACAGCTATCCTTCTTTGTATTCATATGTCCTGGCGGGACTGTCTGGCAAGATCCAGGAGCTTGTTGCAGCATTTAGATAGGTGAGAGTAGGAGAAAGCATTGGAACAAGTTGCTTTGCCTATGACGCATCAGCTTACAGAGTAGCTCTGGCACTCAAAAATTGGGTATCAACAAAGTATGACAGGGACAACCCATCCGTTTCAGGCCTAGCCTGGGTATGCAGAGAAAGGAGTATTAGCACAGAATCATTCAGGGAGGAAGGGCCTCAAGACATCTACTGAAAGTGGACTCAACACTGAACTAGAAGCAGGTCGCTGAGGGCTTTGTCTGGTTGGGTCCTGAGAACCTCCGAGGACAGAGATTTCAATTGCTCTGGGAAAACTGTTCCAATGTTTGATTCTCCTCATCATGAAATATTTTCTTCATATCAAATTGGAACTGTATTCTGGGTTGTTAGTAGGAATAAGAGCCCTCGGGTTTTGATTTGTGAGACAGGCAACAGCCAGTGTCATACTCTGGCATGCTGGCAATGAATTGCTCTGCATTTGCACCTGATTAGAGGGCTTGTAATACAGCCTGTCTAGGGAATGCTGTAGTTGCCAGGCATTTGTTTCTGAGGGTACACATATAGCAGTCTTCCTCCACGTATATGTTTGTCACACCAGCTGGCACGGAAGCAATTTTTAGATGGTTTTGTGTGCACTTGGAATAGAAATACGTGTATTTTGGATGTTCTTGGAAACCACTAGCAAGACATGACATTACTACACTGAGGCATAACTGGCAAAGCAGCAGTTGTGGTCCACTTTCCCACCATGGCTGCTGTTCTTTCTCTGTGCCTTCCCTCTTTCTGCAATGGGCTCAAACCACAAACTTGCTGAAGAACAAGAGGCCCACCTCTATTCCCTGGAAACGTTCATCACCTTTCAGGGCTTATTCTGATAGTTTCCATTATTTAGAATCTAGTTTGCTTCTTCCCTGGGACTAGGCAAGGTCACCATTAGGGGGAGAATAGGATATGGAGGCTATTTCCAAAATATCTTGAACAAATCGGCATTCTTCTCACGGACAAGGAAAATGACAGCACAACATGCTGTGAATAATGGGACCAGGAAAGGAATCTGTGCTCCTTGGACAATTTTTTGTGAAGATGAAAATCTGCTGAGGATTGAGGACATAAGCAATGTCAGACCAGGGGAGTCAGTCTTGCTCACAGTACTGGTCTGCTACTGGGTCTGGGTAAGGACCTGGATTGCATGTAACAGCTGCTCGCCAAAGTAGAGGACACTCCAGTGCCCAATCTACTGGCACCCTTGAAGATAAGGGTGGTTTGGTGTTTTGTTTTGGTTTTTTTTTTATTTACTCAATGTGCAGAGCAGCCAGTGAATTACAAGCACTGCCTTTTCGCTGATGGTGATGGACCAGCTCATGCCTTCCTTCTACCGTTACCTCCATTCGCTATATTACTTTCTCCCGCAACCTAGAGGATGCTCTAAGATTGCCTCCAGGACCTGCTTACCTCCCTCAGGTTCATAAGCATGTGCTAAATACTTTTCTTCCATCTTGTCTAGAACTCACCTCCTAGCAATCAGCTGAGCTTGCAGTCTGCAACAGGAATCTGTCTAGTGTGCACATCCGCATAGTTGGAATTGTATGGCCTTAGGACAGAGGCACTGTGTGAGACCAGGTGGGGACAGTGCAGTGTTTCTGAACGCTCTCAAGAGCCAATACACTTCTTAGTTCCTGGATGGAGACTTGTGAGCTGGGTGTGCAAGGTGGCTCTGAACAGCTAGCAGCTTTTTGACATCCCAACTCAGGGGCAGAGAGGTACCGCTTCCTGAAATAGGAGGTCCGCAAAAGACAGAACCAGGCCCCCTATGGTGTTACTGGCCTGTGCTTCCTAAAGGTATACTTTGGGTCTCCTGGGCTGCTGCAGTGGCAGGAGCTAGCTGCCTTTGTGTGTCATTGCCTGGGGAGGCAGCAGTGCAGCTGGGGAAAGTATGGGACGATAAATAAGATCACCCTTCTCTAGGATCATGCCAGACAGATCAATCTTCAGGATGACCTTTTTTTCCTGATGTTAGTTGTTCCAAGATTGTACTCCTCCTGCTTTTTTTAACAGTACTTACAAAGCTTATGTAATGGACTCTCTTTTTCTTTTGTGGAAATTTCTTGGCAAGTCTTTCTCTGTGTGAGGCCAGCAGCCGTAGGCTGGGATGGCAATCCTCATGCAGTCGGATGGGATTTGGCAAGTATCTCTGGGGGGGAGTGCGCTGTAGGGAGCACCTATGACTACTACACGGGCAACATCTTCCTGAAACGCAAGCTTCACTTTGTAACAGGAGGTGTCTTGCTAGGCATTTTTGATCCCGAGTGATTGTGAAGGGAAGTGATTATATTTGTTGGCATGGAATACGCAACAACTTCCGCTTCTACAGGCTCAGATGTTTTAAGTCTAGTCCCAGTGTTACTTGGCTATATGCATACAGATGGATTTTTGGACTGCTATCCTATACTTTGATCAGGCCCTCTACCTGTGATAGTGCCAGACTGAACAAAGTTAATCTGGAGTAAAGAGGTTGCTGGCCTGCTGCCAGCAAATCTCCACACTCTGAAGAGTAAAATGTTCATGCATTCAGCTGCTTGTCAGGGTAACTAGTGACTGACTCCTAGTGATCAGCAAGCCACTGCAGGGCCAGGGTGTGCCTCTGAGCCACAACGGCCGAGGGCCCAGTGTGGGGACAGGACGCAGCGTTCGCTCCAGCAGAAATCCCTGAACTAGCACTCAAGACTGTGCTCGCTGTGTGCCTGCCTCGTGCAGCGTGGCCAGAACTGAGGCAGTAACGGGTCTCATCACCCTGAACTACTTCCCCACCCACGGGTAAGAAATGGCGGCTGCTAGCTTCAATGGGAGACAGTGAAACCTCTTATACTTGAGGCGCTGAAGGTGACGCGGGTTTGAGGCTGAGGGGCTGAAGGTAGTTTTTCATGCAAAGCCTTCAACTTGACTATTTAGATAGCGAGATAACTCAATCTATGGCCCTGTTTTTAACAGAAGGTTAGAGCGGACAATCTTTGGAGGTCCCTTCCAACCTAGACATTTCTGAAAGAAAATGATAGAATTATAGAAATTTTGTCTACAGTTTTTTTTCCGTATATGGATAACTATGCAGTCTTACCTGTCTATGTCAGAAGAGTAAGGGAGAAGGGGATACAGCCTTGTGAGCCTTGATGGTCTCTGAAGAAGACTGCTAAGATGCCAAGCTCTGAAGATCCTAGCATGGATCACCTTACCGCTGCTGAGCTGAGTTCTGTAGAGCCACAAAGTTGTCTTTGTGCTGTTTTGCAAGGGCCACCCTTAAGGACTTGGTACCTTTAATTCAGTGCTGGCCAAGAGGGACCTGGAGTGGCTCCTGCAGGGCCTCCGCAGCATCCTGGCCAGTGTTCCAGCGAAAGGACTCATTAGTCCGGCATCTCTTGGCTTTGCTGAGTGAGCTTCATGCCCCAAGTGATAATCCTCCTGTAAGGTGGCGTGTGAGGCAGAGGTGACAGAACTCTCTGCATGCAACGAAATTCAGTGCAGGCACTCAAGGTTTTTGAAGTATTTTTATTCTGTTTCCTGTTCTGAGAGGCTTTATGATTTCAGTTTTATGAGCTGAACATGCTGCTTTCAAAAGCAATTAAAACCTGTTGCCTTTTTGTTCTGCTGGTTTTGCACTGACTCATTTGTCCCTGGCTGTGTACTTTAATGCTAGTGAGAAGAGGGAACAATGGTTTTAACTAAAATTTTTACAGAGTGCTTGCAACCTACTTGTTGAGTCCAAGAGCAGAAACAGGTCTATTCACAGGCATAATAACGTGCTTTATCACCTGTCTTGAGGGGAACACTGCCACTTCACTTTTTCCATGTCCCATGAAGGGAGCAGGTGCTGGTGTTCTTCCGCGAGTTGTTTTTTTTTCCCGGGCCCCTCGCCCCCCATTGCCGCCTTGGGCCCTCCCCTCCACCTTCCATGCCTGAGCCCTCACGGGCAAACACCCACCGCCCCAAGCCGGCCGCCTCACACCCCTCTCCCGCCCCCGCCTCCACCGGTGTGTCCTCCCCCGCCCGCCCCGCGACGGTTAGAGTGCCCAACGGAAGACGCTGACGCAGCAGAGCCGCTCGTCTCCAGGGCAACCGAGAGGCGGCGGGCGGGGGAGCGTCGCCCCCTCGCGCCACGCCGGCGACCGCAGGCCGCGCCCCATCGGGCTAAGGGCGCGCGCGCTGCGTGGCCGCCTCCCGGGCGGGGCGGGGCGGAGCGGAGCGTCCCGCGGCGGCGTGGGGCGTCCCGGCGGTGCGAGCGGGCGGCGGCGGCGGCGGCGGCTCTCCTTCGCAGCCCTCCCGCCTCGCCCCCACCTGCCGCCCGGCGCCATGTGCGAGCCCAGCAAGCAGGACATTGCCGCCATCTTCAAGCGGCTCCGCTCCGTCCCCACCAACAAGGTAAGGGCGCCGGGCTGGGGCTGGGGCCGCGGGGGGAGGCAGCGGCCGCGCTCCGCCGTTGTGACACGTCGCACTGCCGGCGGGGCGGAGAGGGGGAGTGCCCGCGGCCCGCCACGCCCCGCCGAGCCCCGGCGCCCCGGCTCGGCTGCCCGCTGCCGGGGGGCCACTGTGAGAGGAGGGAAGGGCCGGGCAGGTCCCCAGCCGTGGCGGCGGGAGCGAAGGCGGCGCGGGCGGGCAGCGGCACCCGGGAGCGGCCGTCCCGGAAGCGGGGGAAGGTCTTCTCGCCGTCGGCTGGGCAGCTCTGCCTGCCCGCCGGCCGGCCGGGCGGGCGATCCGCGGGCGGGGTCCGCTGGGTGTTCAGGTTTAAGCGCTTAATTAGGGAAGTGCAGCTCCTGCCGGGTACCAGGGGTGGAAGTATTGCTGGAAGGAGGGCCAGCTCAGGTAAAAATAAAAAACAGGTTCCGAAACAGTGGCAACGTAGAGTGTTGAATGTGTTTATCTTTTTTTTTTTTTTTTTAAAATCAAAAAAGCAAAGCTCATTGTGGCACAGCTGCCTCTGTGGCGATAGAAGTTTGATATTTTCTTATCACGTTGGACTCATCCAGTGGTGACTTTAATTTTTCAGTGTTGTAAAGCCCTGTTGGTTTGCTAGTATCCATTACGTGGGAAGGTATGCGGTGGCTAGCTGTGAACTGGGAGAGGTGCCTCGCGCTGCAAGGTGACATGGCAGAAGCGTTGGGCAGCAGAACTACCGTCCGGAGTTATATGCTCGTGTGCTGCTTTTTAGTGCCATCTGCTCCATTGTATTAGCATTATGATATATGCTCTGAACATATCTGAAAAATACACTAGGAAACTTTGGATTAGCATTATGAAGAAACAGCTTGGTTTTGTTTTCTGGGAATATGAGTCTGGAGGTCTGTCTTTGGTCCAAAACTGACTTCCACACTTTGAACACAAGTCATTAAGACTGTACAGGCAGTGGAGACACATCTGGTTTCTCAGAAAGCAAAGCTCAAAGATGAACGCTTGCCAATTAGTTTTTAGCACAAGCATTCCTAAAACTTGCCTTTGCAATGGGGTAAAAAGTTCATCAAGGAAAGGCCCTAGTCCCAACAGGGGGAGTCAGAGAGATCTTTTACAGGCTCCTGAAATTCACTAGCACTCTATGTAAGGGGTTGAGTAGTTCTGTAGTGCTGTTGTGGTGCTTTTTCTGTGTTGGGATCACGCGAGAATGAGAAGGTACTGCCCATAGCTGGTGAGGATGGAAAACCTGAGGATGGAGTGCCTTGAACAGTTCTGAGCTCGTTACTGTGCTGGACTTAGTAAGCTGGTTGTGGTACCTGTGGTTGCTCAAGCGTGTCTGTCTCTCCTTGCAGTCATGTCAGGTGCTACATAGAAATTTGGTGCCAATGTTGACAAAGCAATATTGTGTGCTGCCATTCAGACTAGGTCAGTTTGAAATAAGTAGCTCAGATGCAGAGAACTCATATTAGCACTGCAGTGAAGCCCGCACTCATTGACCTGTAAAGACAGAGAGGAAGGAGAGTGGGAAACATCAACAGCTTAGATCTCGCAACTGTCCCGTGCCCGTGTATCTGCCCGGTCTTCTTAAGTAAAAGTTGTTGCTGCCATCAGTTTATCCTCTCATGTTTGATTACATCTTGTTTTGTTTCCTTTCTCTTGTGTTCTTCTCATGTAGTCTGCTGTTTTTAGTTGAAGGGCTTTTCTGCTGAGAAAGAAAAACACGGGAAAGTACAAATATCGGAAAAGTTCTGTATTAAAAGCTTAGTAATATGCTTTAACTGTGTTGTTTATGTATATAGTTTGGGAAGAACTGGTATCTCTTCTGTGCAGCATCTGGGCTTACTGGCTGCCTACTATAAGCAGGCATGTATATTTACACTGTGCTAGGTGCTCTGCAGTAGTTCTTAGTGCACATGAGCTTAGGAAAAGAATTCTCATTTAAATAAATGTGCAGTTTAATTTGTGGATTATAATGTGTTTAAACTGATATTTGAATTATTGTCTTGAAATGAATATATCTATAATTTGATCTTAGTTTCCTTTACTTTGTATAGCATGAGAAATAGCTTTTTTTGAGTTCTTGGTGTGTCTTTGGGTATTATGTCATACAGAGCTGTCTGATGACACTTAACAAGCATATTACAATTATTAAATAGGATGTATTTTGTACATATAAAAATGCTCATAGTCCCTAAGCTACCTCATATCGTTAACTTAAATGCTTGTAAAGCTCACCTATTTTGAAGACTTGCACCCTGGCGCTGTGCTGTACAGTCTTTTTTAATCTGGCATAAATCTATTCCTCTGGAAGTGGTAGTTTTTCATTCCTTGCTCTCTGGTTCTTTCTTTTCTTTCGTTGATGATAGTATTCATGCCTGTGCTTGGAGACCTAGGTCAAGGATCTGAACTGGGTGAACCCTAAGTATGCGTGTTGTGGTGGTGGCTTGTCAGTTCTTCAGTTTTGTTATTACAGTGTGTATTGTGGGTGTGGTGTGTGTTGGAGTGTGGGGGATTTTTTGCCTCAGAGTATATCATGTCTCACTTAAATCACTTTGAGCCCGTGACACTTCCGCAACAGGCAGTCCTGTCTTCTTCCTGTGGCAAACCCTCCTGTTCCCTCCCTTATATTGGCATTACTGGTCATGTGGCTGTGATGTGAGTTGGACCTACCTTTGCTCTGAGTCAAAGCAGTGCAGTGCTGGTTTCCAGGAGGATCAACACGTGTGATTATTATTGCTGATGCAAGAGAAGAAGAAAAGCGTATCTGGATACGGTTGCTGGTAACTAAGAGAGTAGCTGCTTGGATTTGGGTTGCCTTTGACCGAGTGTGAAACTACCCCCCCTGAGTTTTAGCTGGTTTAGTGTTGATGCAGCTGTACGGTAGCCTGGCAAGCTAGGAATGGCAAGCACAGGGAGATGCGGAGCTGCTACCCTGTGGCAGTAGCCCTGCTACATGGGAGACTGAAAGTGTCTATGTAACTGTGACCGCAGGGATAAGCTTGCTGAACCTGCTTACCTCTTCTGAAGTGCCAAAACTAACATTTCTATAGGCTATATATTATTACATTTCCATATCCAATAACAATGTATATTATGTATTATTTATTAACATAGGTATCTTGTGCAAGGTGGATGTTGTATGATTTAATGACTGCTTGCTGTGGATTATACCCGAGTCTTTGTGTTTGCTCTGGTACAAACATCTCAATTAGGGCTTTTGCTCGTTTTTTTTTAAAGTGACTGTTACTGAATTCAGGCTGTCCTGAAAAGCTTTAACACAAAATGAGCAAAAGGAATGCAAGTGTATTTTAAAAGCAATAGATTATTTAAGCATATCCTTCAAATTGATTTTTATAACGATTTTGATATCTTAGTTGTGCCTGAATCAGTATAGAAAATACACTTTTTCTGGTTTTGATATGGAAACAACTTCATAGGGTGGCTCTGAAATTGGTTTTAATTTGGTTGGGTGTTTTTTTTTCCCTGTTCTTGTTAAAATTTATGTGGTGGGAAGCACTGTAAAAATTGAGAAAACTAAGCAAAATGAGTCTAAATGTTAATGAAACATGCTTCTATTTCTGTTGCATAACATGATGGAAATGGCAGTTACTTTATATTACTTCCGCAAGAAAATTAGATGTTCCTACTTGCATCACAATCCTAAAAGCTACAGTTTTTATGCATATGAATAATTTTCACAGGTGTCCTGTAAATGGTTGATAGAGAGTCCTGCATGAGTGAAGATACTGAGCTATACTGCTTTGTGGCAGCTAGCTTCCAAGGTGATGCAATTGACTTTTAAGATGTTGAAATTAAAAAGTGCTTATAATTGTACCGGGGAGGAGGATCTTACGGGGTGTTTATAACTGTACTTTTCTAAGCATGGGATTTTTTTTTTAATTATCCACTGATACTCAAGATTCTCGTTTCTTGTTTGTGCTCCAGGAAATTTCCACAAGACTTAGGATTAAGTCTGCTTTGCTCTCCTATATTAGAAGCGAGACCAGGGCTGTTCTGTTCGCTTTGGTTTCAAGCAGAATCTTCTCCTGTTTTGTTGTCCCCATCCTCCTTTTGGCCTTGTAAGAAAAAGCGTGAAAATAGCCAATTTAAAATGAAGACGAGGCTCCTGTTGTTTTTTAAGGAACTACTTCAAAGAACGGAGAGAATTAGGATAAAGATAATGAGTTCTGACTAGTAAAGCTGTGTGTTTTCTTAGAATACAGCACACATGAAGAGTTACTCATTCTTCTTTTTCCCTAACTCCCTGTATATCATTCTTCCATTTGTGCTTGTTTCAGGGCCTCCCTGTAACCTCTCCTTTTGTCACTCATTCTGTGTAGCTTTTGCCTTACTTTTTCTTTCTGCTGTATGTCAGTGAATGACCCCATTTCCACATACAATAGTGAGATACATAAATGACTTAACATTGATAAATGTTAAGTCTCTGTTGAGAAAGAAGGGGACTTGCACACGCAGAAATGGTGACCTGCATGCTTTCTGTTTGTGTTACCGGTCATTAGCCTAATGAAGCTCAGACTTAAAATGTTCATAAGTCAGAAGGGCTAATGCTGGATCTGCTGGTGAACTTTGCTTGTGCCTGATAAACTTGGATTGTACAAGCTTAAACAGACTCACACCAAAACGAGTTGTTTAGCCTCAAACTGCTTCTGGGCATGTACTTGAAATTGATTTGAGTGGATTATAGGTGAGCTGACTTGAGCGCAAACTCAGGGCTTGTTTGACTGGGTATGTACAAAAAATAGACACAAAAATCTCTATTTAGTTGTATGAATGGAGTTTCTAGCAAGGAGACTTCTTAACCTTTTTTTTTTTTTTCCCCCCAGCCTGACAAGGAGGTGCTGGAAGCATTGTGGCCTGCTTCTGACCTGCTTGTAGGGTGTTCCATATGTCCCCAGCTGACTTGGAATAAACCTTTTTTTCTTTCTGCATATAACTAGTACTTCCCTTGCTATCTGAGGATGCATTAGATTTATTGGAGGATGTTAAAGGATAAAGTTGCAGATTGGAACTCCATTGATTTGTGTGTAAAAGCTTGTCTCTCCGTGGCGTTATTTCTTAGTAGATGCCACTGACTGTACCTATAGATGGATGCTTTTACTGTAGAAGTACTTCTTTGCAGCCTTTTTAAATGCCACTGAAAAAGCATTGATCAGATAATGAAGTGCTTTCATACAGGAATAGAGGTGTGCATATGGCGTTAACTAGGAAGAGCTGTTTCTCTTTAAATTTGTGTTCTTCCTTGCATTTGAAAATTGATTCCTATCAAATACATTTTTTTGTTCTTGCTTTCCGTGGCCAAAGAAGTACAAAATACAGAATAACTGAAACAGGACTTGAAAGTTGTGGTCTGCAGACCTGCGAAGTGTATGAAATGTAGACACAGATACCTCTTGTAGTTTTGGCTGAATGTTAGGAGTCTAACGTGGTGGCAGAGGGTAAGAAATTCGTGGTTTTGTTTATGCAGTAATTGTGGGCATATTTGCTTTTTTACTGGTCTGTGCTGTGGACAGTTAAAAGGGTGATACAGCAATACATGTGTGATGCATCACACAAATAGTCATGTCTGGCAGAGAGTGCTCAGCTAGGCAGTACACAGCGCGGGTGCTTTCTTCACACAGCTGCATTTCAGAGGCTTGCTCTAAGGGTCAAGGGTTCTATATGGGGAAGTAGATAATGATGTCATTAGTGCTGCTGATAACTGCAGTCGCATGTACGTTCTGAGGAAAGAGTAGACTCAATGGTACGTCACGGAGAGAGCTTGCCCTTGGGAAAATATTTCTTAAACACTTTCATATTTCAGTAGTGCTAGAAGTACTGTGTTAAATGTGTGTTTGAACTAGACTGATGTGGGTTCTCTGACCCACGGTTTCTCAACCCGCGTTCCGTGTGTACGCTGGTTATAGTCAGAAACCGGGAAGGCATGTAGTCCTGTCTAGATAGAGCAAAGACACACAAGTGTGGGCAGATTGCATAACTCCTCTTTATATTTATGAAATTAGGATAATATGAAGTTGTCATGTCAACAGATGCTGTAAGGATGAGTTAATTAGGTTTGATCACTGTGAGGGCGTTAGCATGACCTATAATACAACTGTAAGACGTAGTTATGCTGAAGTTCTGTTACTGATCTTTATTTTCTTTAAGGTATGTTTTGACTGCGGAGCGAAGAACCCTAGCTGGGCAAGCATAACATATGGAGTTTTTCTATGTATTGATTGTTCAGGAACCCATCGATCACTTGGTGTTCATTTGAGTTTCATTCGGTAAGGAGTTTATATATTTTTATAGTAAAAATTGCATCTTTTAATGTATTGTTTGTTCAGATACCTGCTCAGAGAGGAAAACCCATTCTTCTCTCAACTACTGATTCAGACCTTTTTAATGTTTGTATTGGCTTTGTTGTATCTGATAGCTGCTTGGGAATTCAGTAAATAGGTAGGGTTCCGTAGAATTTGTACCATGCACCCATTCCCATTATCTGCTGCTTGTGTTAGTAGTGCACATTTGTTGGCAGATTCTATATTGAAGATGACGAAAATGAAGGAGGAGTAAGCATATTGAAGTGTTTTATCATTCCTCCAAATCAAGACTGAGGCAAATAGTAGTTTATCGTCTTCAACAGTGTCACAGTGTATTGCCCATAAAGATAATCTGACCCCCTAGCAAGCCGCCTCAGAGAGTTAGATAGCATTTTGCCAGCTTTGCTTCCTGAAGTAGTTCGTTATGGTGTCACCTGAATGCTAGTACTGGGGTGGTGTAAAGGGCTACCCTCTCTGGCAACGGTTTAGCTCAGTCAGTCAGTTGGTGCAGTAAATCAACACCCTGAGCTTGTCACATTTCAGGTGAGTATCCTAACTGATGGCCTGTGGGCCTTTTTGGCTTCATAAATAATCACATATTTGAAATGGAAGGTTCTGCTTGAAGTGAGTGAGAACAATGCATTCAAGAATAGATTGCAGATAAAAGCAGCCGTTTTCTATCAACTAAAATCCATATTCTTCCTCTGCTGCCTTTTCGCTGTATACAAAAGTGTTACAAGAGGCCTCTCAAGAATCCATTCCTAAGGATCACAGTATTAATTCTCCTCATACTCACTGGGCCCCAAATTTTTGTTGTGATATGACATTCAAATTTTCACTTTGCCCATTACATGTGATTGTCACCTGCTGTTGACAGAGTTCAAATGTGATTCCTGAAAATGTATCCTATTGGCGCTTTTTAAAAGGGAAACCTGTCAGCCAGAGGGTGCATTTTTTTCAAACTTTTACAGTTTGAAAAACTGTGGCAGATCTACATGACTTTATTAATTTGTTTTGCACATTATGTATTCTTGCAGATTTTTTTTTCTATAGATGCCTGTTCTTCACTTTAGAAAAAAAAAAGGGGGGGAGAGAAACACTTTACCAAAAAAAAAAGGTAGGGAGATTTTAAATGGCTTTGGAGATAACATTAAAAATGTTTCCTTCTGTTTAGATCTACAGAACTGGATTCCAATTGGTCTTGGTTTCAGCTGAGATGCATGCAAGTTGGAGGAAATGCAAATGCTGTATGTACTCCTGAGTATTTGCTTTGCACATTGAAGCTTGTTAGGTTTGGAAGCTATTGTCTGTCCTTATTGGCTCACATCTTGGGATATTTTTATTTTTCCAATTAATTTCTCTTTTTTTTTTTTTCCCCCCCTCTTGTTTGTAAGAATGCCTTTGAATGCTGATTTTGTCCTCCATATTTCTTGCAACTTTTCCATCTTGGTATAATCTGCAAATGTTTTATTTTTTCTTAGAAGTCATTAATAAAAATCATTGAAAAGGCCAGATCAGATTCTTTGTCCATACCTGTCTAATTTAACAGTGAAACATTGACTGCTGCTGAACGATGTCTTTCCAACAGCTTGTAAACCTAGCTTACAGGCATTTTCCTGTGGCCATATATCCTTAAATGGTTTATGAAAATATCATGCCAAAAATCATGTCACTGTCAAAAGTCACACTGAAGTCAAGATCTGACTCATACCTGAGGTACAGCTGAAGTCAGGATAAGACATACTACACTGTCAGAGAGGAAATAGCAGTGTTTTGGTTTTGGCCAATTCATATTGGCTGTTACTTTCAACTTGATTTTTTTATGTACTTACAAATAAGTTTGTTACACAGTATTTTTGTAAATTGAAGTTATGTGACTGCTGTATTTTCTGAATCTCCTTTTTAAGAGAGGATGTTTTCCTTTGAAAGATGTTTCGGAATCTTGCCTGTTTTCCCACGTTTTTTCAAAGATTGACCGCCAATAACTGAGATTGCTTCCCTAATTTGACCCACCCAGTGAGGAAACATGCAACTTCCCTAAGCAATTTCTACTTTTCTTCTGATTCCATGAATTCTTACCCCTTACCTTTCTTCATTTGTGCTTTGTCCTTAATGTTGTTTCTTTAAGAAACTTCACCCAAACTTGCTTTCCATAACAATAACAACTTGCTTTTTCTTAACAGTTTTGAGCTTGCTGAATCTGCTTTCCTTAAGTCTAACACTTTCATATTCTGCTGTTTTTTCTATTTTTTTTCTTTCTATTTCCATACAAAGAATGATGAATTCAGGATTATTATTATTTATCTTCCACTTTTGCATTTTCCAGTCAAACCTTTGTCTTTGAATTAGGCATTCAGCCGGTCACTATCTCTGAGCAGTTGCATGCCTTCTTGAGAAATAAAGTGATGTCTTCTCCCTCTTTTTCTTCTGCCTGTCCTTTCTAAGTTACACCTTTCTGTATTAATACTGCTATTAAATGAATTTACTCATCAAGTTTCTGTTATCCCACTTAGTACATGAAAATCACAGTATTGGCTAATCAGAAGAGGGAGACTTTGCATGAAAAATATTTTCATTTTTAGCAAAAGGTTTTAAGGCAGTCAGAAGGAAGAGATGGCAAAGTTTGAAAAGTACTTCGGTTGATCTCAGAAAGCGTATTACCAGAAGTTTAATGATAAACCTTTACCATTTAATTTTATGATTTTTTGTCTTTGTGCTTGGTTGTCACTGTTTCCTATCATATATTGTACCAAGAGGTCTAATATAGCCACACCCACCCCTCAAATGTCTCCAATTCACAACAGTCTGTTTTGGATTACCTAGGAAGATTAATACCCGAAACTTTAAAGACAAATTTAGTAAACTATCTGACATTTAAATAATAAAATTAACATTTTTCCTCTGACTGCGTTAAAAAAAAAATTCCCTTTTTGTTCCAATTAAATGCCAAATTCTGTTTTTACTAACTACTGTTTAGAAGCACTATCAGATTAACATTAATCATTTGTATTCTATAATGGCCTGGTGATGCTGAATCTTGGATAAAAGCAGTCTTGAGCTTTGTAGCTATGTATCAGATCGCTAGAAAATCGGAAGCGTTCTTAGTTCATTTTGATTTCAGAATAAATGTCTATGATGATTGGAATTAGGGTTTAAAAAAAACTCCACTGAATATATATACCTTGATAGGTATATATATTTAAATGCAAAAATACACAATAATTTTGGCACCTGTGATGTTTCCCACTGTTTCTGTTGTAATCACAGAAGTTGACTGGCATTATCTCCCTCTTGCATGGTTGTTGCTTAATTTTTATATGAAGTCTGGTACTTGTATACTAGATTTATGCTTTGCAATTGCAACATAGGAGGTCATAACCTTAGGCTATCTAGATTTGCTGATCCTATCAGAAACTTGTTTATTATGTTTTACTGTAATAGCCTGACGTGTTCTTCTGTGCAAGAAGTACGACATGATTTACTAGTTAATTCTAGGTACTGAAAAAAAGCCCAGCCTTTCCACATCTTCATTTTTCAAAGAACTTTTTTTTTTTCCTTTTTTTTCTGTTTTTCTCCCCATTGTGGAACTCTGATAAAAGTGTATTGATTTGCTTTTGGTTTAAGATCCTAAATATGAACAAAATTTTTCAGTGATACTTTTATATAAATACACAAGCATATAGCTACATACATATATACGTGCATACATGTACTTTTCTTTTGAAGGAAGACCATTTTTATACAGTCATTTTGATGCTATTGAACATACATTGTTCTCTCTAGATTGCTAGAGATGAAGCCAACCAATGCCTTTTAGACTATCAGGAATGTCCTTTGAAGCACAGGTATTGGCAATCAATTACCTCTTCCTTTCTACAGTTAGTTTCAGAACTAGGATTCTTTGTATATGATGGGAAGCTTGTATTTGTATATGCTTTTAGAATGTCCCACTAATGTATTTGGTTTTTCTGTTGTTTTATTTATATTAGAGAGGTTGCCAGAAAGGAGTTTTCTTTTTATTTTGGAGTCTGCGTAGACTTAATAATTTAAAAGATTAAATTTAGATAGGGGAGCAGAATATTTTGCTGCATTGCAATATATTTTTATGTTAAATGCCGTAAGATATTAAACCTGTTTCTCATAGCATTTTCTGTTTTCTGCTTCATAGTCTGCTTTTTTCCATCAACATGGATGCACAACAAATGATACCAATGCAAAGTATAACAGTCGTGGTGCTCAGCTTTACAAGGAAAAGATTAAATCTCTTGCAACGCAAGCAACAAGAAAGCATGGTACTGATGTGAGTAGTGTGTGTCCTTCGTTATTTAGATTTCTGAAAAACTTTCTCTTCTTTTCCTCTACAGTAATTTTAAGTTTCTAATTAGTAATGCAAAAGATTATCTGGCTTTGGGATGTACTGATACACATTGCAGTGAATAGGCAAGCTGAGGTGTAAACTATTTGCAGCTTATCTTTTTTTTGTTTGGAAAAAGAACATTGAGATAGAGCTTAGCCTGATATTTCAGGATCACTTCTGGGTTACTCAAAACATTAATTGTAACATTTGCAGTAACTTACAGGGGTTCCAGGCAGAAACTTCAGGTATTCTTCAAAATGGAAACTGCTTTGTTTTGCAGGTGTGTTCCAAAATTATATTAATGGTATTGCATAAAAAAATGTCAGCACTTCTCCATGAACTATAGAGTGGTTTTATTTTTGCTTTTCTGGAACTGAATTATTATTGAGAAATACAGCATGTAAAAATATAAAAGTGCTAATAGAATTAACTACCAAATGTTTGTGATTTAAGTGGGATTTGATTTGAATAGGTACATGTATTTTTTGCTTTTTTCCTACAAACATAATGTTTGAAAAATTAGCAAGTTATATATGTCCTGAACTTGCTGTTCTCCATTAAAAAATGGTGAAACAGCTCAGGTATGCTATGAAAACCTTAAGTTAGGTTGCTGACAGGAAGAAGTTATTAGCAAAGTATGCAGAATTAGTTTGCTGAGGAGTTAAATAGGTTTGACAACAGTTCTTTTCTGCATACACAGAAAAGCATGTTTTGATAGTTTAATTCAGCGTGTTAAAGTCTGTGACTGACTCATTGAAGTTGGTCAGATGAGTGGGAATTAAAAGAAAAGAAGAAAGCTTGGTTTTTTTTCTGATCTATGCATCAAATAGCATGGAATTTAATGGATTATAATAATTCTATATTATAAATGTCATAGACAATATAGTTCACATCACTAACTTCAGAGAATATTTCTTTTGGCTTACTAAACAGCTTTAGATGCAGAACACCTTCAAGTAAGTATAATATGCCATGTGCATTTAAGTTGATGGTAAGTTCCCCAAATGACACTTTGAAGAAGTGTGTTTATCTTGCTTCAATTACAGATTCCATCCAGTTGTTTGATATTAATTATGTATTTCTTATTTTAAAATTTTAGTAAATGTATTTTTTAATTATGTACTGCAAGCTTAAGTGATTATGTGCTATCTAAACTGCTGAAGTAAATTATTCAGATAATTCAATTTAGTACCAACCATCCCCTCCTCTGTCACATTTTAAAAAATTTCTTCTCTAACTTACTGATTCAGCTGATTGTTGAATGATGAGGTAAGCTTGTTGCACATTCAGTAACCTTTTTGGCAGAGGTCGTTATTTTTGGTCATGTATCTTTTGCACGTAGTAGGAAGAATGAGAAGAAATGATTTGCCTATGAGTAACTTTGGAGTGCGGATTTGCCTATGAGTAACTTTGGAGTGCGGATCACAGGTTATAGTCCTGTCCTGCGTGATGCTAAGAATGACCTGCGGTACTGTGGGCCCTCCAGCCCGCCCTGAGACCAGGCATAGCTCAAAAATGTTAGCATTTGGAAAAACTCTGCGGAGGTTTTGGGATTCTGAGAGTAGCTGGGAAAATTTGTCAGAGTACCAGACCACACTGATACAATTCCGAAAACTGTTTCCAATGATTGCTAGTGTTATGTTTTCAGTTTTTTTTGCTTTGGGCAAAATAAGAATATTAGAGAGAAAATACCTTATGTGAGAATATGAAAAAACTTACTTATTATAAAGCTCTAGTGATGCTAAATATTGACAGTATGGCTACAGCAGAGCTTACACTGAGCGTTTTGTTAAGAAGAAAATGGGTAATGTGAAGGAACACATCAAGGATATATGAAATAAATTAAAAGAAAAAGGAATGTTATATATTGAAGCTCGAATAAATTTGTAAGGAAAAATTATGTACCAGGAAAAAAAAAATCAGTAAATTTTTAACCTGAAAAAAAAAAAGAGTAGTTTTAAGATTAGTGCATTTGAAAAAAACATTCATGCAATTGTCCTGTAAAATTCTCTCTCTCTTTTAATTCTAGCTGTGGACAGATGGATGTGGAATGCCACCTGTGTCACCTCAAAACAAAGAGGAAGACTTTTTTGCATCCCATGTCTCTCCCAAGGTATAGATTACCTGTATTTAATTCTTGTTAGCTTTCTAAACACTTAGGTTAACTGTGTGCTCGATGATGAAGATTAAAGTCTGAAAGAAAACCTTCTAGAGAAAGGGTGGGTCAGTGACTTAACATTTATCTGTTTTTCCTTCTGTGGGTCTCAAAAGTCTTCCTGGATGTGAACTACTTTTTAACATGGTAGCTTAGAATGACCCAAATAGTAGCTAAATGTGGAATGAAACTCGTTTTTTTTGTAGGCATACAATTCCACTTGGACTCATGATTCATTGCTTGGGAGTGCCTTGATTTAAATATACTATGTGATAACTTTGGTTTTTAATTAGTAAGGTTTAATAGTTCTTAAAACATTTGCTAAGCAGAAACTTTTTTCTTTCCTCCAAAATACTTACATCCTCTTTGAAAAAGTTGAAGTAACTTTCTGAAGGCTATTGCTACTGCTGGTTTTTTTTTTTATTTGATCCTACCTCCTTAAGGTGATAGGTGCTGTGTTTATTGCACACATTAATGTTTAAGAGACTCTCTTGAGTCTGGTATTTGAAAAATACCCGTGAAAACAACTTCAGCAATTGTGATCTTAAACTTAGAGCAATTAAGTTATTACTACACCTAGTATTCCTAAATATTGCAACAATATTAAGTGTTCCAGTATAATTGCTTTGTAGTACAGTTGCGGGCTGTGAACACCTAAAACACAAGTATGATCATGAGGCATATTTTGGGATAGAGAAGAATTCAAAGAGCTTGGGTATATCAGATTAGTGAAAACTCTTCACCAGTTCATGTGCATGTTAATTCCCCTGTCATGACGTTGTGGTTGTACATGTGCATTAGCAGTAATAAAAACTTATGCAAGTTGCTCATATCTGCACCGAGGTAAAGAACACAGTAAAAATGGCATGACTTTCTAGTGTATATGGGATGCTTAAAGACAAAAAAAGCTGTAATTTAAAGGAAATTTTTTTTTATTTTATTTTGGTTGTGACATTTCAAAATGTAACTTTTTTATTGTATTTGTGAGGTTTCAAAAATGGTGCATTTTAAAGGGAAATTCAGCCTTTTTGCTATTTATTTGTTTTATTTTAGGAACTTACACTGCAGCCAATATTTGAATGTCTTGTAAAAATAAATTTCAGCATCTTTGAAATAGTGGAAGAATATTTACATTTTACAGACTGGGAAGATTGTTGTATTACTCGTAAATGCTCATTGCAAAGACAAAAAAAACCCCAGTTATTGTGAATTCTAGTCTAGTGTCTTCATCAGAAGATCATCTGTCCTGGTAATAGAAAAATAACTGGAGTATTTCTGTTTGCAAAAGGCAACCTGGGAGAATGCTTGCAGATGAGTGGGAAAAGCATAAACTGAGGCAAGCTAAAGAAGAAGTTGTTTAAGCAGAAAAGTGTTGTAAATATTTCTGAGGTTGAGGACAAGAAGTAGGAACTTGATACAAACCCTCTTAAGAGAATGTATGGGTAGGATAAAGTAAATTTCACAGCAAACTTTTCGAGTAGCTGCAAAGGGCAGGAGGTTAAAGACAAGCAGTCTGTGTACCTCAGAGCAAGAGATTATTTGGGAACGGATGTTTTGGGAAAGAGATGTCAGGAAGTTTTGAGATTGAGGTTTTAGGGAAGAATAAGCATGAACTGGCAGTGGCACAGCATTGATGGAAAAGATAATATTAAGCAGATATTGTTGTGACTAGGTCACAAGCCTGCCTGAGGAGAATGTGTCTGAGGGAAGTGGGAGGACTCATCAGGAAGACTTGGGAGGACTGCTTACGATCAAAAATTAAATGTTAGAAAATTGGAAGTGTAAGAGCTTAGTGTGGGGAGAAGGTTTGGTGATTATATGTAAATAAATGATCCTGATTTCCTGTACTGTATTACTGTTATAAGTAAAGAAAATTAATAGCCAGCATACAATAAATAAATCTAAAGCACAATTAAAACACATATTGGTTTTTTGGATGGTAAACATATTGAAATTCCTGAGAGGGAAATACAGATGCTCGGGAGTGGTTTGAAACCAGCTTGTTTTTAATAAAGGGAGGCATTTCTTGTAACTTAAATAACTGCCCTTCTGAGAACAGGTTTTAAACCTAGAAGCTGTAATCATAAGAATCCACTATTAACTAATCAGTGGTGCTTAGGCAGTCTTTGAGCTCAGTGCTCATACTTATTTGCTGTGTTCCATTTTGTGTGCACTTTTGATTTTGTCTTTTTTTTCAAGGCAAAGAATACAGAGTGGGTGTTATCAGAGCCAGTTTCTCTGCAGCAGAAAACGTCAGAAAATATTCCAGAATGCTATGAAGGTATGACTGATTCTTTGTTAACAATAAGCTGCATTTTTCTGGTAGTGTCTTTGTTTAGACTCTTTTTACCCTACTTTAATAGTTAAATAACCTAACCATGTTAATAACACAAGAATTTTGGAAAGGAAGGACTTTTTAGAAGGGTTATGCTAGAATGTGTGAGACTGCCTGTTCTTTTAGTAATGTTTAATAGAAATCCAAATTAAAATTAAATTCAAAAGACTTCAGATGAATCTTTGGGTGCCTGCTGCTCTTTTAGTAACTGGTAAAGCTGTCACAGAAATAACGTATTACACTATATGTATCAAACAGTACCCTGAGTACCGTGAGTTGTGTTTTGGTATTTTAAGCATTCTAAAGAGCCTTCTGATATTCTTACCCTTGTTATTCATTATGTTTTAGAACCAGAACATGGACCGAGTGTTGATTGCCTTAGTACATCACCAAAAGCTGCATTAGGTAATGAGTGTAAGCAGAAGAAGATAGTAGCCAGTATAGTGTACTTAAATATTCGTTTGTACAGAGAATGTATGACTGGGAAGAGATGTGGAATTCTTACTTTAGTATCAGCGTGCATGAGTTAGTTGAAACATCTGAATTTGTGTTACAACAACTTCTCTTAAACAGTGTACTCCTTCTAAGAAATTCATTTTAGTCAGTGTTGTTCTGGTTTTATCTATCTTATCTTAGCCAACCTGATGAATTTAAATGCTACAGGTATCACACCTAATAAAGGTGACTTAATATTTTACACCTCCTATTAGACTGCTTTAAGTTCTGCATTTAAAGCACATATAGAGCATTGTGCTGTCATTAATGTTAAGCAAACACATCTTATACTAATCTAGATAGGTCAGTCTTTCTATTTAGACATAGTTTTTGCTCCCTTTTCAGAAAACTGAACATAAAAATTTAAACTGGAAAAATCTTGTACTTGTCATACAGTATCTTTAATGTTCAGAGTCTTAATTTGCTTAACACTGAAGAGTGTATCATATTATAAGTAAGTAAAAAAAAGTTGAGGAAAATAGAATAGAATAGAATACATCAGTGATTTATCATTTTGAGGATCATCCTGCAGGAGCAGGTTTCTGAGAATAAAGAGCATTGATTCTCAGCAGCACAGGAGTAGTAAAGAAGTTGTGGCCGGGTCTAACTCGGTGCTTTAAGAAGGTAAGGTCTTCATCACTGTTTTTATATTCACTTTGGTTTTGGTTTTGGGTTGTTTTTTTTTGTTTTGTTTTGTTTTTTTAAGAGCTGGAGACTAGGAAAAATAGTTAACCGCATACACTTCCTGGTTTTGTCATTTGTATCTTTAACACATGTTCTCATAAAACAAGTGCTTTTCTTGTTTGTTTTGGACATCACGAGTTCTATCTTACGTGTGTATGCCTGTTTCCAACTAAATTTCAGCTCAAACCAGTTTTTCTGTACGTACAAGCATTCAGTATGAGTTGTTGATTGAAAACTTGTGATTGTGAGAGATTTACCCTGGCTCAGGGTAGCTGTCAAGAAGGCACAATACAGTGCCTTACAGAATGTAGTGAGTCCTATTAGGGTCTCATTAAAAATATCTCATTAAAAATATCAAGATTAGGAGTTGTGTCAGACTTCATGCAGAGCAGAATGTAGGTTCATTTCTTTTCTATGTTTCGAGGTTTAATACAAAGCATTAAGGCTGTACCTTTCAAACTTCCAATATTGTACTTAGGCAGTTGAACAAAGCTGTTCAATCTAGTGATAAAGTATGTTGTCACCTCTGATAATGTTTGTGATTTTGTTTATGATGATACAGGTATATTTTATATCTATCATTAGTGGTTTTAAACATAGCCAATATCTTTCTGTTCAGGAAACAATTAATCTTGGAAATGGTACAGGATCAGGTGGACCTCTAGTCTGATTCAGAATAGCAAGTCCCGCATTCTTGTTCTGTTTACTAGCAGGTATCTACAACTGAAAACTGAGCTGTAATTTTATTGCTATTATGTATTTGCAAGAGATGCCGTATCCTCAATCAGAGGCAGTTTCCCACATTTTCTTGGAGATAGTCACAGCTCTGTTGCCTGTAACTCAGTTTAGTATCTCAGTCTCTTAGTGTAGAAAGTGTAACACTTCAAGGCATTAAATAAATTCCAAAAACTGTTTTGTGACTGATACTGTGGAAATTATCTTCTGCAGTTCTGGAATTAATAAAATTGTATGTCAAGTAATGTACATTTAATCCTTGCAGAGAACACCACCTTCATAAAAAAGAAGCCAAATCAAGCTAAGAAGGGGGTAAGTGTATATAAATAGTACATATTTTTATCTGTATTATAGATCTCTGGAAATATGTAGATTGCAATATGGAGATGTATCATGTAAGTTAGCACTAAATAGTACTTGTATCAGTAATGATTTATGAAACTAAAATGAAATTGAAAACTGTTTCTATATCAAAACAGCCAATGATCTGTTTGAAAATAGATTATTGTCAAGATGGATTTGTCTAACAGGTTACTATTGTTATGTGGCAGGGCGCTTCAGATCCATGAGTTGTTTTCTGACCTCAGATAAATTCTAAGTCTGTTTATGTGTATGTAGCTCACTGAACTGTCTAGACTTCCACATGTATATCTAAATGTCATTTTCTTTGTGCTTCTGGGCCTGAACAGCAGGTGATATCTTTTCAAAAATGAGTAAAATAAAAATATCAAAGCATATATTGATGTCAAGGTCTGTATCCCACTTCTCTTCAGTTCTTTTCACAACCATTGTCCCTGCAACTCCACTGATGCCCTATAACCTTTCTTCTCACTTGCTGATACTGGGTTGCCAGGCTTCTTCAGGCTTTCACCTCAGTTAGTCGGCATTGAGATCTTTTTGTAGCAAATCCTGAAAACAGAGGGAGTTCCAAAAGCACTTTTGGGTGGCTAAATATGCATGTGTGGCATAATCTGTCAATATAAGGTGAGTTTGAGACATTCAGATATATATTTCTGGAGCAGTCCTCATGTCATGCCACACAGCAGTATGGTATTTGGTTGTATTTATAGATAACTTGCAGCTGCACTCAATTCAAGATAGTTTACAGACTTGTTTCTGCATGGGGTCTTAACACTTAGGCATCTGGTCTCTGTAAAGAAGGCATGAGGAGAGTCGAGTATCTCAGAGTGATTGTTCAAGGAACCTGAAAACTGAGTAAGACAACTCCAGTTAACTCAAGCCAGCTAGGAAAAGCTGGGTTTTGAATGTTTGGCTCCCGAGTCCCAAGAAAATAGCCCTAATATTAGGCTATTAGGGTGATAATATATTACAGGAAGTCACTTCTTTTAAGTCTGAACTGTTGTATGGCAAAAGATTTTAAAGATTTATTGGAGCAGAAGAGTCATTTAGATCGAAACCTATTATTTCTTGCTCCCACTAGAGGGCCCTAATACACAAGAGGAATTTCTTATTCTAAATGGTTTATGCAGGTATGTTCTCTTACAGTAAGAACAACAGAACTGGGTTCACAGGTGCGTGTACAGTTTGTGAACTGTAGTGTCAGAGCCTAAAACTGTATGTACGTAGGCCAGAGCTTTTACATAAAGACTTTAAAGCATTAAAAAGTTAAGATAAATGTATTGTGAAAATTAATATTGCTGCAGCGTTGCAGATGAGGAATTAAACACACGGGAGACTAAGAACAGCAGTTTGAGCGCTGCGCCACTGTCTGAATCAGCATCATTGTATCTATTCATATTTGTAGTAATAAGTGTTTTTTTAAACCTTTGATAATTAGAATGAAAGAATATGTATCCCTGTATTGAAGTAATATGAACTAGAAATAGAATTATTTTAAAAGAATGAGTGCAAAACTAGAACCTCTCAGCAGATGTGTTTATCTAAAAACAGTTTACAGTGCTTTGTCACATGCGAAGGCTAATCATGCATACACGTATATACAAAACGGGTATATTGCTCTCCTACCATAAATCAGTAAATACGTATGTACACGTTTATTAAAAATACGAACAAAGATAACACACTAGCACTGGCCAGTGAGAACTAATTGAAAAATCGTTGCCACTTCTAAATGTAAATTGTGAATTAAGTGAATGAGCACCAAATGATTCCATTGCAACAAATTTTATTATGTTATTCCCATGCAACAAAATCATTATTAAGAAGCTAAAGTTGTGCTATATTTATAACATTTATTTGAACATGCCATTCTCTAAACAATTAAAACTATAATAGTTTCATTACCCTGTGATAGTTGACTGCAGAACTAACTAAATTTGTAAGAGTTAATAGAGGAAGCATGTGGAGGGTCAAAACATGAAAAAATATTTTCTCTGCTCCGAATTTTCATTGCTGTTTGCATATGCTCCCAAACAGAGTATAGTGTTTGCTGTTGCTTTCAAAGTTAACTATTAAGTCAGTTGAGGTGATTGTCTCAGTTATAATGTTGGTGCTTTTTTTTGTTTGTTTTTCAATAAATCAAGCTTGGTGCCAAAAAAGGTGGTTTGGGGGCACAAAAAGTGAGCAGCCAAAGCTTTAATGAGATTGAAAAACAAGCACAAGCTGTAGATAAAATGAAGGAACAAGAGGATATTCATAGCAGTAAGAAAACTGAGAAGGAAGAGCCACTGTAAGTATGAATTATATATACAATGGTAAAACATGAAACGTAATTTCATGTTAATGAAGTAATTGTCAACATTTTAAATACTACCAGAGATTAGCTCATGCAAATAAAACTTCAGTTCTTGCTTTAAAAAAAATCCCAAATGTGAATGAGGTTGGCCAAACAGTAATTCCCTCATTGACCTTTTTTTTGCCATTAAGTATATGTTTCTACAGTTGATGATTTACTGTAGAAATAGCCCGATGCTACCTTTAAAAATAACCTTAGTTTTATTCTTACTTAACACAGAAAATAAGGAGACATTCTACTGATACATATGAATAAAATGTGAAATAAATCTAAACTATGTTAAATTTTAAGTATTACCACAGAAGACTCTTGCCTCTTGAACTTTCTTTACCCCATGCTAGTCACCTCGTTTATTTTGTTTTGGTGTAATGAACTGAATACTATTTAAAACAGTGTTTCTAAGAGCATAGGGAACATACAAATATTCAGCTTTATTTGTACTTATTGGGTAAGAGTTTCTATGCTGAAGGCAGGGGGTAGTTTAAGTATGGCTAGAATTGCCTGCTTAAGTTTCAGCTGTTTTATACTGGAACTGGCTTCATTTTCACCAAAACCCTTTGAATATTTTTGTCTGAGGCCTCGAATCTGTTAGTCTGTCTTAATAAATACTCAGCCCTAAAGCTGAGGGTGCTGTTCTTGGTTCCTTCCACTACATTTCTCTGCTATGTGTTTTTGGTTTTTAACATTTTGTTGTCATCAAAATTAGACTATTAAAGAGTTGGTTAGTGTACATTTTTACTGTTGTAAAGCTTAACATCCTCTCTTAAGTGCTAAGATGCATCATTTTTATGACCTATTGAGAAACGTTCTGAATTATTACATAGTTACAGGATCACTTGGAGCTCATGGTACCAAGCTCTTTGGTCTATAATCTCTGCCGTGCTCCTTTTGCTCACCTTTATGTAGCCAAAATGGATGTTTTGTGTGCATCAAAAATATTAATCACAAGGGGATCATTCATTTTTCCTGAAGTATTCTTACCACAAAGTCATGCTTCTCAGTGATTGCCAAAAACTACCAGTAGAGTGTCTCGGAGGAACGGACTACTAAACAACAAGAAAAATGATTGTTCATTATTATTTTTTATTATTCTTTAATGATACTATCTTTAATGATATAATTCAGTTTGGAAGAAAGTCCCAAGTAGTAATTTGTTTTTTGTGTCAGAAATGTATAAATCTATATAGATCCAAGGCAACCTTTAGTATAAGTTTGCTGCAACCTTTCTGCAGTGGCCAGAACCCTCTAAAAATGTCTGCAAACGTGAGGGGTGCACATATAGTTCAGCTTATGCATCTGATCCCAGTAGAGGCAAGATAACTGTATTTCCCTTGAGATTAACTTTTTGGATTTTTAACTGTAGATGGCAGTATATACCAAAATTAAAGAAGGATGAATACTTTTAAAATTGCATTTGCTTCCAACTAATTTGTGTGGCAATTTTAATTTTAAAAGCTTGAGTAATGAGCTTTAGTAAATTAATTCAATGTGGCTTTGTTACGTGGCAGGAATGGAAGCGATGGTTTTGTAGCCTAGTACTAGGAGAAAGAGTTCTGAGACTTAAAACTTAAAATGTGATTTTATAATTGGTATACAGTTTCTTTATTTTCTGCTGTGCACTGGCAAGAGAATAGATAACTGGAATTACTTTAAAAAAAATTATCATTATCTCTATTTGTTTTAATCAACAGCAAATAAAATCTTTGATGTTCATAAAACAGATCTCATAAGATGGGCTGCTAATCTTTCTACTTAAAGTGCTGGGTAGATTTTATCAGTAGCAGTTTCAAGTTGAATTTTACAGAACATTTTCAATTTTCTGTGTAACAGTTGGTCCTAAACTGTAAGAATTGATTTAAAACCTCCCTGAACATACTCTGTGCTTTGAAGATACATTTTTCTGATTTTATTGGTTTCAAAAGTCATTCCACAGATGCATCCTGGTTTGTATCTGACTTCTATTATTATAAGCACCTGAACATAAAAGGTAGTGATTTTTTCAGTTCTGGCTCCAAGTCCTCAGAAAGCCCCAGGCAAAGGATACCTAATCATCGCAAGATTGAGGTGGCTCTCCTCCTTTTTGAAATGCCTCGTCAGTGGAGGAGTGCTGTCCCGTTCCTTATAGCAGGCTGGTACCTACATCCCTTGTCTGTGAAGGAAGGAGGCCGGATGCTGTGCCCTTTTCATTCTGACAGGCTCAGCCACGCAGCTGCTGTCTTGCGGGAGATGCACTAACCAGCAGGGTATGAACTTTAGTAGGGCATCTTGTACTCTCGGTTAAAGTTAAGTCAGTATGCATGGGACCAGAAAAAAATCAAGCCGGGAAGAGCCTGTTTCAGTAATCAAATAGTTAGGAGACACACTGGAAGAAAATACTCCTTGGTCAAAAACTTGTTTTCTTTTCATTCCTGCTTCTGTACAAAACGGAAGGGAAGTTACAAGGGTTTTCAGACTTAAGTACTTCCTTTCTACTTGCAGCAGGACGTCTACCAGCAGCATCCTAAATCTCATTTACCTCTCTTCTGATAGTGTTCATTTGTACTTTATGCCAGTCGCAACTTACGAATTAAAATATTGCTGCATTGCGCATTGAAATTACTATTTGTATCCCTTTTAACCTAACAAATTAAAGTTAAGCAGTGTTTTTACAATTCTGTAATCAAGATTAAAAACATCTGTCTCTGCTACACTGGTATTACTGGAAAAGAGTTAAGATTGTTTTGAGGTACAGGACGGCTCATGGCATCTCAGAAAACTGTAAGTGAACTGTGAGGGTGTTTCAGATGACAAATTGTGTTGCCAGCTGTGCAGTAAATGATAAGTTCTGCATGCTTCAAAGTTTCATAATACAGAATATATTCCATTTTAGGAGTACAAAGACTCTCTCCTCCCCTCTTCTGAGACACCTTTTTGGGCACAGGGAAAAGCAGCATTAATAAAGAAGAAGTGTGGTCTGCCTCTAGCACTTGTCTCAAGAGTGCATGCATAGCAAGTGCTAAAACCACTAGGAGCATGAAGGGGCTGAAGAGAGGGAGATGTAGCAGGGTCAAGCCGTGCACTAGGGGAAAACATTACTAGTACCACAGTACTGTAATATGTCAGAGTTGGGTAATTTTGACAATTATTTGGTATCAAATAGAATAAGGACTGTGGAAAAAAGACTTTTCCAGGTTGACTTAATGGTGATGCAAAACTATGTCCTGAACTTCAGCAGTAGCATGTTTCACATTTGTTTTGAAAAAGGTTACCTGCTCGTACACAGACTGGGGTACTGTTTAGACAGTCTTCTCTACTGGCTTTCTCCCATTCTTATAGTTGGAATTTAATCCAATTAATAATATTTTCAGTAAACACAGAACATACAAAATACAGTGCTACAATATACATTGTTAATTTTCTACCAGTAGTATTGGGTTGGGCGTTCAGCGTAGCATTTTTCAGCTGTATGTTAACTGTATGTTTTGTTCTAGCGTATCATCTTTACGGTTGGCCTACAGAGATCTTGATATTAAAACAAAAGAAGAAAAGTTAAATCTATCTGGTAAGAAGAAAAATGAATTGGAGAGACTTGGCATGGGGTTTGGCAGCAACAGAAGGTATGTGAAGTTCTATAAACTGTATTTAAAATACTCTCTGGCTTTATGCAGTTATCCTTCATTTTACTTAGGAAATGAAAAAATATACTAAAGTGTGTTATGGAAACTTAAACAATATCAGCAGAGAATCTAGTATCTGTCAGGGGGAAGGGGCAGGATTGCTTCTGGTAGGTTTAAGTTCTAACCTGCCAGACAGGTGTTAACCTAAACTGAAGGATATCTGTAGGATCTTCGCCTCCATTAGCTGACTGTGAGGAAGGTAGCCAAGATGTTTTCAGTGAACAGTACCAACCTAAGTATAGTCTGTCTTTTACAAGCCAGAACTCTGAAAAAGTCACATTGCTGTGTTTTCCAGCTGTTGGAATGGTCTGTGCGTTCAGAAGTCCTGTCACTACTTCAGAGAACTACAGTTGAATCTTCCAGGGCTCTTTTTTTTTTTTTTTAAGTTCCTCCTTTCTTCTTAAATGTTTGTATAGCTTGGGCATTATCAGCTAGATTTGGGCTTTCATTTCTTTTTTTTTTAGGGTGTGAACTTTGTCATCTCTTTACATACTTATTTTCTTCCTGTCCCCAGTGGCGTTTCTCACTCTGTCACCTCAGATATGCAGACAATAGAGCAGGAAACACCTGCAATTGCAAAGCCGAAGAAAAAATACACTGATGATGTAGAAGACTCATATTTCTCTTCTAGTTCAAGGTAATGTATAAGCTTTTTGAGTGGGGGTAGAAGTATATGCAAGTTACATATTCAAATATACACAATATATTTGGAACTTAAGATGAAAAAGGAAGACAATTGGACATGTCTACACACCTAGCATATTTTCAGGGGACATCTGAATCAGAACAGTTGTGAAATAGTTGACCTTATCTTGATGACAGATGTATTTATAAAGAGGAGGAATTACCTTTTCTGAGGAGAAGGTAGTCTGAATTATGTGTTCACAGGTTTTGTCTTGTTCAGGGTCTAGTCTCTACTTGCACAGACAGTTGCCATATAAGCTTTTATTTGCTGTATACCGAATCCAGTGAATTTTTTGTCAGAATGACTTGTGTTCATTCGGGGTTTGGGGTTTTTTTTTTTCCCCCTTGTGGTGCTGTCTTCAACTTTCAATTTAAAATTAAACGAGTATTGAAGTCTGATACTAGATGTGCTACAATTGCATCAGACTTTTAACTGGACACGTGCCAAATGCAAAAACTGAAATCTTTTTGAGGTATCGTGTGTTAGATGTATTGTGTAGATGTCTACAGTCTTATTTGATGGACTTTTATGTATTTGAACATAAAATGTAAGCAAAAAATAATTGATGAATTTTTGATCAGAGCATGAATGCAACGCAAATTATAAAATACTGCTGTGGGGAGGGGGAAGAAAAAGAATTAGTCCTATAGGCACAAATTGCAATGAAACAGCTGTTTCTGATAGAAACAGGTCTTGCTTTTATAAACTGCCTTTATTGGATTGGTGCCACAGAAACATGAAAAATTGTACCTAATTACTTGTAGACGGGCAAATAAAAACACAAAAGCTTTTGTGTCATTACTCTGCAGTGTAATCACTAGTGGCAGAAATGCAAATGCGATACCAAGTAAACTGGCAGCAGTCTTGTAAAATAAAACGTATCATTTCAGTGCTTCTCTGAAAGAGAAAGAACTGTTACTGCTCTCAAATTATTCATAAGCCTACTAGCAGGCAAAGGATGAATTATGGAAGAGGCTTTTTAATGTGTTTTGGTTCAATAATTAGAAGATAAATTGTAACCTAGCTGTTCCTGGCTCTTGTTCTTCTAGTTATAGCAACAGTAAAATCTAATTGGAGTTGGTATATACAAATTCATTCTCTTTGAAGAAGGGATAAAGTCAGATTGTTGGATTTGGTAAGGTTTGTAAGGTAGTTATTATCCTTTATTCCAACCTGTGACTTTGAAATAGAGATAAAGTAATTTTAATATCATCTTCATATATGCCCAAAAGCAAAATAATCATGCTGGATATTAGAGTGCTGATAAGTAAATTAAGCAGGCTAAATGTCTCAAGGTTTAGATATATAATTGGAGCCTCTCAAAATCCTTGGATTTTAATTTTTCTTTTTGCGACAATTAATAAGATCTTTATTGATATAACCATGTAAAATTTTATTTTCTATTAAATGCAGTTTTTCTTTCTCCCTCCACCCCATCCAAATACTGAAGAAGTATTTTGCAAAGCTGTGAAAATCTGAAAGGAAAGGATGGAGAAAATAAGTAATTTTATTCAAATCAGCTCTTGTAGCCCCTGCCCCGTCCCATGGTTTTGATGGCCATTGTGAGATTGGATAGCTTCATATATATATACACACACATAACACACCTTGTTTGTTATTACATATCCATATGGAACTTTTAAAGATTGCTGTGGCTTCTTCATTAGGTGGGCAGGAATAAGAGCGTTGCTATGTAGTAGCTTCCTTGCAGATTGTATGTTGTGCTTCTACGCTCTGCTACCATAGGAACATATGATATAGAAACTGAGAAGTCAGACCAAAAGAAAATGACCCTGGTTGTAGGAAAGCTTGTAGTGCCTTGCCATATTTCTAAGCTGATGTAAGGGAGAGAGGCAGCTGAAGGAAAAAATTTGGAATACCAACTACTTTCTGGTGCTGTACCACTCTGGGAGTTTCTGCTTTTCTTTTATTTATTTTACATGTGATACTGCACTGAAAACAACCTAAGCTCACAAGAACATTGAAAGATTGAATTGGTATAGTAATGTGCCCCAAAAAGTAGATTCTGTGATTTTTCCTTTCTTTTCGACTTTCATCTATGACACTTACTTTGGATTTTCCATCTGTATCCAAAAGGTGGAGAGGGCAAAAGCCTCATTTAGCAGGAAGAAATACCTTCAGGAATCTACTGGGTTTAGCACCCACTCTGGGTTGATACTGTGAAGATGAAGATTGCATTTGCTCAGAGCGCTAAATGCATTTCCCTTTGTCTGTCAGGAGAGAAGGGGAGAGACTCCTGCTTTTTGTAGAAGTTTGTTCCAGACCTGTCCCTGCTATTACATGTGCAGAGGTGGGAGGCTTTGCTGCTGAGGGTGTCACATTTCTCATAAACTGCAAAAACAACTGCAATCCTGACTATTCATAACACAAACATGGAGACCGTTTTTTTTTAAAGGTGGTTTTCACAAAATACAGATGCGGGCTTTAATCCTGTGCTTGTTCTATTGAATGATTCCATTCTGCTAGCCTCCTGTCGTTTTGATCCTCTTACTGCCTATCCTGGTCATATCTAAGCTTTAAGAAAGTTTATTTAACCACAAAGGGAAATTGTTAATCTTTGGCATTTTAATAGTTTTTTTTTTCAAGTATTCTCCATGTAAGTTTAGACAGGTGTATCATATCGAAATCAAAGGGGAAGAGGTCAAGATAAGTTATTACTAGAATTGACAAACATGCTGCTTTCTTTTTTTTTTTTCCTTTCTGATTGTGTTTTCCCTGCAGTTTTGATATGCAAGAGAAGATTGTCTTGTTAAATTAAGACTCACTTTTAAGAAATAAGTTATTTAGCATTGTTTTAATAAAATATGTTACAAAGGTCAGAGATATTTAACACTAATATTTGTATTAAAAAATACATACAGAACCAGAGACAAGGGCTTTCCTTACTGCTCTGAACTATGTTTGTTGATGCTTCGGAAAATGGGAGCAGATTCTCTGCTTGTGTAGCTTATAGATTGAGTCGTATGGAACTGTGAATTTAGCCACTGTCAGTCCCTTAGTTAGAAAACTTTGCCCCATGTGAAACCACAGCACAATTGGATGCCATGGGTTAGGTGCTCTTGGATCTCTGGAGTGTTCAAAGTGCCTTGAAAGTTGTGGTGGCTTTTTCATAGCTGGTTTCTTAGTATAGAGTGCCACCAGGCTACCTACCTGCTATGAGCAGACTACCTTGCCTTGTAGGATCACCATGATGCCTTGCTCGCAGGGTCCATCCTGAAGTTTTCTTAGCTCCTGAAGCTCTTAAACCAGCCAGGTATCTTGACAACGTCCTTCCCCAGTGCTTTGTCTGACACTAAAGAAGAAATAATACTTCGAAGTAATGAGAACTTTGCTCTGCTGTTTTTGATGGGACCAGATCTTTCAGGCAGTCCACTGCCTATTCATGACCATATCCAGCCTAAAGAAAGGCCAGACTTTTCATTTGGTTAAATATGTGTGCAAAAAACCAAAAATCCATTGGATTCAACTGCACAAAGCTCCTAACCAATATTATGAAATCCAAATTATTCACTGACAACTACCATTGTGCTGAAAACTTACTTGCTAGCAAACACTTACTAAAGCAATATTTATTTAACAATATAAAGTTCCTACTTTTTCAATACTTTTTTTTCTTCTTTTATTTTAGGTACTATGATTCTCCAGATTTGAGAAGCAGCACTTTCTCTAAATGGGATGACAATACAGATTCTTTTTGGAAGAAAGAAAATAACAGTAGAGATGTTGATGTAATGTTAACTTCAAAAAGTACAGGATTTTCAGACAGGTATACAAAGAAAACCTAACTGATATTTGTACAGCAAGCCCGAACTTGGTAATGTGATTTGAGTCCTGGTCATAGTAGTGGGATTTTTTTCAGTCTAGAGGGAAAATTTGGCCATAACTTTCATCAGCAGTCAAGGGACCTCCTGGTTGAATTTCTTTTGTAAGCTGAATTTCATGTTTAGTTATTTACATTTTAAGCACTGTTTTGCTCAGTGCTGTAGAGTATATTTACTGGAGGTAATTTCCAAAGCATGTCAGCAGAAAAAGAAGTAGACAAAAAAGTGGAGGGAAACTCAAATATTTGCACTGTTCTGAGAGCATACGTGCTTTACTTGCTTTGTTTATTGCCTAATGAATGAAGCAGAAACAAGTTACCAAATGGATGAAACTGTAGGGAACTCAGCTTTCAGGATGAAGGTATTGAAGATACTTGAAAACAACAGGTCTAATTGTTGTGGTGATAAAAAATGAATATATTTCTTTTCTGACAACTGTGTTTTTATCTCTGTAATTAA
This sequence comes from Calonectris borealis, assembly GCF_964195595.1. Lineage (NCBI taxonomy): Eukaryota > Metazoa > Chordata > Aves > Procellariiformes > Procellariidae > Calonectris > Calonectris borealis. The sequence continues at coordinate 76,793,056 of NC_134312.1, read as the reverse complement.
GTGGAAAATATAAGAATGTGGGGTTTCATGTGCTTGGTTGGTGTTTTCTGCTTCTGTTCTTGTTACCTGTATTTTCATCTACCTGTACAATGCAGTTTGTACACTTAAGTACAACTTTTTTTTTTTTAAACACAGGCGTGTTCTGTTGTTTCCTAAGGGCTGGACCAGTGATGCATATTACACAAAATAGGGGTTCATGTCCATAACACTATTACTTCCTTATTTGAGTACCTTTATTTTAAAAAAAAAAAAAAAAAAAAAGAAAAAGGCAAGTGTCAAATATATATGTTTGAGGTAGAAGGCAGTGACAGTTCAAAGGATGTTGAACCTTTCTGTATTATTACATTTAAATCTGAATTTCACTGACGTGTTTTGGTTTTTTTGAGGTTTTGTAGAAATATTCTGTCCTTGTTGACATAATTTTGGCTTGCTTTTTAAATGAACTCTGAAAATAAAGATAGAGGATTAATGAATTTGAAATGCTGTATATTCACCCTCTTGTAAAACTGTCACTGGAATTTTATTTGCTGCTATATCAACTTAGTTATCTGAATTTCTTTATCCTGGGTTCATACTGATTTAATTTTTATTAAGAAGAAGATCACAATTATACTTTTAGGCTTCACAAAACAGAGATGATAGTGCTTCTTGTTTGATTTATTGCATTCTGCGATGATACAAATGAAAATTACGCTCACTAAGCAGTTTATTTTTCTTTTAGGCCTACATCTCGTCGTAAGCCTGAATATGAACCATCTTTAAACACAGATGAGGCACAAAAAAAATTTGGCAATGTAAAAGCAATTTCATCAGACATGTATTTTGGAAGGCAAGATCATGCTGATGTAAGTAGAAAGCAGTGATAAATATTTTTGAACGTTAAAATATTCTTTGACTATAAACATGGTGTTCTTATATAAAGAGAAGGCAATAAATAGTTGAAATTGGTAGAATTAGTGAGCTTATAGAATTATGTCCACTTGAATATTTGTTTGACAGAAATGTACAAGTCTTTGCTAACTCTGATAGTTTAGTATTTCCTAAGGAGTTGCAGCTGCAAGTACGACCTTACCTCCAACATCATTCCTCTCTGATAGAAGTGGCAGACTATGGTTGAGCAGTCTTTATTTTTTGAAAGAATCAGCCTGCTGCTGGGTGAAGTCTTACTTCTTTTGTTCTAAATACCCAAACTGATGCTAACAAACCATTTTTAAAACAGCTATATTTGTTACATGGAAACATTATTACTATTGTAAGGCTAAGCAAGCAGAGAAACGGTTCAACAAATGACATGTAATTGAATCAGCCTAGGAATAAAAAACAGATTAATATTATGTTGAATTTTGGAGGTGAGGCGTCATTTTAAAAAATCTATTTTTAATGAAAAATTAACAATGTACACAGTAATGTAAAAAAATATAATCAATATATTACCAATCCCAAGGAACTCAGAAAAAGTTGAATTAAAAGCATCATGTGATTAGAAGGGTTAACATGATGCTAACCGCAGTGCTTTTTCCTTATCCTACCCAACCACTGCATTTCACATTTTTTAGTTGTTGTTTTTAATGGCTGTGTAGGTCATTCTCCTCTGCCTTTTCAGCAATCCGCTTTTTTAGGGTAGTTAACAGTAAGTAGGCTTCTTGGTGTTGCAGTGGTAAATGTCACTCTTTGATCAACTCAGCAATGACTTGAGATATGAGAAACTCACAGTGTGTAAGTCATGTGAAAACTACAAAATGGGAACAGCTTTCAGAATGGTCAACTTCAGCTGGATTTGTATGTTCTAAAACTGTATCTATAACCTTACGAATTATCTGACATGATCTCAAAAGATGACAGCATACTGTTACAATACTTTTTCTTCTCAATTCTTTCCTAGTATGAAGCAAGGGCTCGACTAGAAAGACTTTCTGGAAGCTCCTCTATAAGTTCAGCTGACTTGTTTGAAGATCAGAAAAAACAACCAGCAGGTGCATATTGAACAGAGTGAGAAACTGTAGCATGCATTGGGAAATGCTCCGGAACTCTACTTGTAGTTCCACTGTCAGCTAGCTGTCGCTGTATTCTGCAAGAAGTGTGCAAAGTGCAGTATGCATTAGTATTGATAGTAGGTCAAACAAGCATGACAGGTGTAGTCATTATTTAAAACAAAACAAAAAAAATAATTCAAGTTCTGTATTTTCAGTTCAGTAAGTTCAATATTTTATACTGTTTTTTTGATGTGACTTGTTCCAAATAATAGACTAACTATATCGTAAATAATTTTTATCAAAGAAAAACTGTAATATTTGATTATAAAAACAAATGAGACAACACCTAAATTGACTATCAGGTACATTTTTTTATAAGTTACCACAAGTAACTTATATGTGAAAATAGCTGTCACAGCAATATTGAATATAAGAGGAATCATTAATAAAATGTTAGTGGGCTTGAAATTCCTGTGTAATCTGTTGCATGGCATATCCATTCATTGGGGTATCTGCCTCTAACACTGGTCTTGCGAAATTATTAAGGGAATTTTGCAATTGGTTTGTCCGTTTAAAACATTTGTTGGAACACCTTACACTGGAGCGTATAGGTCATCAAATTAGAAAGGAAGAAGTATTAGGTTAGATTGACTGAAAAGTAGCCCCTTAGGCTACTGAAAATCTCTCATGTTTTATTTCCAACACCCTTTTTGGATAGTGCAGTAATGTGAAATAGAAAAGGTAAGAAATATTGGAATATTTTATTGACCTGATCGGTTGGGTTTCATTCCGTAACTTGTGAAGAAATGGAAAAAAAGAATTATTGAAGAGCTTGAAATCTGTGAGTAATTGTATAAATAGGCTGGAAAAGCAAACAGTATGCAGCATCTGATTTTACTTTGGAAAAGTTGGAAGAAAAAAAAGCCATGTGACTGTTCAGTTTTGGTCTGCTGAAAGCAAGTTTTGAATACACTGGCTAGTAGAGAAATAACTCCTATTACCAGTCACTTAGGCTGGATTTTAGTCAATTGAAATGTAAAAAAAAAAAAAAAAAAAACCAAAACAAACAAACAAAAAACTGCAGGAGGGGAGGAGACATAAAGCAGAAATCACAGTAAGTTACTTTAGCCACTTGAAAGAGTATTTGCAACATGGTGTCATACTTGTGATTAAAAAAGATGATGGGAAAATAAGCAAAGAAATGGTGTTTCTTTCTGAATTTGTAAACAATAATGTTTTCAATAATATATGGGATTGTGATAACAAATATTATTTTGTTATCTAGCTATTGTTGATTAGTACTTTCTTCGTCCTTTTAACTTACTTGCATATAAGTTGTTTTATATGGAATTAATTTTTCCTTTAATTTGTGTAATTTGTGGGGGTTTTACACAGTAATGAATAAGAGAATGAAAAGGTAAATATAAGTTAAAGATGGGGCAAATTGATATGTATATCTGTGTGTGTATATACGTATATGAATGCGCCTTTCTATGTACACATACATATATATGTGATAAAATTCCCACCATGTTCTGAATAAGGGTACTGACAGGCAATTATATAACGTTTACTATGTGTACGTGAATTGTGCACACACGATTATTCATCATTGACCACTTGGAAATGTTTGTGGGGCTTGTGGGGGAATGCAGAGATTCCTAATAATGGAATGAAAAATACCTGCCTGCAACTTGAGGTTAGTTACTCTCTCTGACTGGCATGTAACCCAACAGTAAATTTAAAGTTGTATTACAGAGACTAAATTTCTGCTAAATTTTGTGGGTTATTAACTGCTCTAGAATAATAGTGAGGAAAAAATACTCCAGGAATTACTAGTTTGTATATTATAAATTCACACTATATTCAATCTACAGAATCTTCTTTTGCTGCCTGTTTTTCTGTTACACTCCCCACCCCAAAGACTATCTTTTGACAATGGCCCTTCTTGGAAAAAATTTACAGCACTGATAGCTTGTCTGGTGTTGAATTACTGCCAAGGCCATCATTAGTTCCATAAAATAAAGGTAATCAGGAGACTGGTTGCCAGCCAGTCAACAACTGGCAACAAAACCGCTGCTGTAATTGTGGGGTCCTTGCCAGAATACAATGTCCTTTGAATCTAAAGTTGTTTTTATGAGCACTGCTGAGATTTTAGGGTAGAACAGTTTTGGGATGCTTGCTTTTGTACAGAATGCTGTAGGAGCTATTTACCAAAAAGAGGGGGCTGCAAGGAACGCTTTTACTTTGCGTTATTTCAGACCTGTTGCTTATGAAAGATGGCATGTCAGATGGCTGACTCATAGATGCTGCTTTTGAACGAGATCGCAAGAAAAGGAGGTGCTTTCCTGCCTCATTTACAAGAAGTTTTTCAGACAACCATACATGACCAGAAAAATAGGAGAAAATTCATGTGGCTGAGAAGCGGTTAGAGCTTTTCTCAGGTTATTTATATCTGCAAGTTTTATTTCCATGACTCTGACTTCAACAACAAAAACGCTGAAGCATTTGATAAGTGGAACAGATCATAAGGAAATCAAAATTACAGTTCAGAAGAAATAGGGCTGTCTCAATGATGGTGAATTTTTGAAAATAATCTATAAAAAAGTGTGCCCATGCATTGTAGAAACAGCTACTAGCCGGCTTTAAAGAACGGGGTGGGAAGCTCTCTGAATGTGACTGTGCGTCTGCCACTATGAACCGACCACTTAGCTTAAGCAAATCAAACTATCTACAGTAATGTATGCTTGGCCTGCTAACGAGGCATGTGCCTTTAATTTCCCATGAAAAAAGGAGCAGCAGGTTCTCTCTTCCTCTTCCACCCCTGTTCAAAAAGAAAAAAGGAGAAGAAAGGGCTGCCGGCGTGTAGCAATGTTCTGCATAGAGCTGCTGTCAAAAGGAGTTAGAGTTGTGCAGGTTGTGGAGTCTGCGGCAGGACGAGCTTGTCCAACTGCTCACAAGTTACCGGTTGTGTCCCGACGGGTCATGATTATCAGTTGGCTGTGGGTCTAAATTAAGGCTACACATTGCAGTCTCCATTTTGAAAACGGTCTGTTTTGGGATGCTTCCTCAGGAGCCCCATTTATTCCCGAGATCATAATTCTGTGATTGCTGGTTTACTGCCATTTGTGCCTTTTACAATATCAGGTATTTAATATTGGGGCATGCCAGTAATTCTTTTCGCAAATGAGTGGGTGATTGTAATTGTTAGCATGTTAATACTTATCATGCAGTTAGTTTTGAAACATGTTTGATTTCTGTTATCTTTAGGCCTATACTTTTCGTAATAGCACTAGAGCTAACACTTACTATGGAAGAACTGGAAGAACTGTGTTTAAGTTTTAAGGCTTTAAGGAAGACTGGATTGCCAACTTTGTTTTGGAGTTTTAAAGCTTACTTACTGTAATTTCTATAGAATTTTCCAAGCCTCAGATGTAGTAATGCAAAATATGTGTGTATATACAGCATGCAAAGCATACCTATGCATGCATACAAATAGGGTTCATCACTTCAGCCATCACTGAAGTGCATCCATCTTTAAATTGCAAGGTAATAACAGCTGTTTAGGATACAAGACAAATAACATTGCAGCAGACTGAAAGTGCAGAATAAATCATATATTATCCAAACATTAATTGCTCAGCAGGGAGTACGAAGTGTCGAAGATGACACTCTGGGTGGAATTATGAACAACAGAAAAAAATTAAAAGGAAGATGCATTTAAGAAATTTGAGATCTATCCCTAGTGTTTTTTACAGTGTCGAGCAGACATTGATATTTAGTGGTCCTAGTAGTGTGTTGTACTTCAGGGGGAAAAAAGGCTGCTTTTAATATAAAATTCTGTTTTCTTGTTGTGTGTGTGTGTTCTCCTTTCAGGAAGCTACAATATTACAAATGTCTTGCCTTCAGCTCCTGATATAGCTCAGTTTAAACAAGGAGTGAAATCAGTGGCTGGGAAACTTTCTGTACTTGCTAATGGGGTCATGACATCTATACAGGTTAGTAAAAATATTACAATATATTAACCATCGGTTAAATCTTTTTGTAGGGATTTAGTATCATGGATCCTGCCATTGAATCATCTTTAGGGAGAAAAGAATGAATTTGGTTTTGAGCTTTGTAAACCTCTCATGGTAGACAGTATATCTTTATCTTTTCAAAAATAAATCTGTAGCTGATAGCTCACCTTCCTTAGAATATCTTTTTTGCCTTTTCCCTTATTTCTTTTATTTCTTTTCTTACAATTGAAACAAAAATTCCATTGTGGAAGTCATTTGTTGTCGCTTTATTTTTAAGGTAATAAGAGTTCATAACTCAGAATAGAATAGTTTAGTTGGAAGGGACCTACAGCGATCATCTAGCCCAGCTCTTGTATTGTCTCTTTAATTGACTTGACAGTAACACCTTTGATCCATATTTGTGCACCAAATTAAGACATCCTGGTCTAAATAGTGTAAAGCATGCTTCGTGCTCCAGTTAGTTTGCATTTCCTATACGAGGTCAGTGGGAGCTTTTGGGTATTTGAAAATCAGGCTAATTATCCTGGAGTTCAATTGTAAACTCCAGTTCTCGGAAGAGCTGGTCAATTTTCTTTACGTCTTTAAGAATTAAACTACTATTTATTTCACAAATGTAAGTAAAACTAATTTCTTTCAATGGAAAACATACTCATGTCTGTCTTTTTTTTTACTTTTCTAGGATCGATATGGTTCATAACATCTTTTGTATCGACATAATTAAGTACACTAAAGAAGGATTTTTCTTCAGTTGTACAAGTAATCACACTGCTGATTCGAATGAAGGTTGCCTTAAGACTGTTGATATTTTTACCTGTTCCAGCATATTTGTTTCCTTGTGCAGCTTTCTGGCTCAGCCTCTTCTTACTGCTGTTTCATCTTTACAGAGCAGAAATCTTGTAGCAACTTGTTACATTGCATATGCTTCCCCCCCCTTTATAGTCTTGTATTTCTTAGGGACCTTAATTTAGATGTTGGAAACTTTATTTTATTACTGGTTTTGGCTGTGAGGCAGGAAAGAGAAAGAAGGATGAACGTGTACATTGGAAATGAGGCTTCCTAACAGAAACCTCAGTGCAGTTGCATCCTTACTCGCCAGACATAATTTGTCTTCTGACTGTCTTACGAGCTGTGGAGAGAAAAATGTAAATTAAGCATATGCTGAGGTGGTATTTAGTGGACTGTAGCAAAACATAGAATTAAGTTAAATCTGCGCTTATCAGGAAGTAGAAGCTCTTGCAGTCATAAATTGATGTGCATTAAAATGATGGGGAATTAGTGTTTTAAAACAATATTCCTGCTAGAAAATTGTATGCTTAGATGTGAGGTATGGAGAAGACAAGACACGTGGTATATTGAATAGTGGATTTCATCTTGTCATGGGAACAATCTATTTATTCCTAGTTTTGAAAGTTACAAAAAATTGCAATATAGAATCCTTAAGTGCTTTTTAAAAATCTGTGTTGTGTACAAATTGAAAAAGAAATTAAAATATATAAAGGGTCTAATAGAGTAGTTAATTAAATACTTGTTAAAAATGTTTAGAACAATCTTAGTTTTTTGATAAATTATGAAATATTGAATGAGGAAATAGTGGGGCTGTGTTTTAGACAGTCTAGAATTTATTGCTGATGATATCCTGTATAAAAATGATTATGACCTTAAAGAAAAAACCTCACAACCAAGAATGAGCTCAAGCTAATTCCGTTCTGTAACTTTGTTTCTTAATTCAAATTTGTAAACTGCTGATATCTAATAAAAACAGTTGAGATAAACTCATTTTTTAATTAAATTTCTATGTGCAGACACCGGTCTCCAGCTTTCTAAATACTGCCATCTGTATTCTGTCTATGCAATGGTCTGGTAAAATTAGCCTTTAATTTCAATTAGTGAAACTAGCTTTTTTATTAAATTGCTATAGTGATTTAAAAATCAAAACACTAAGGCTGGGGTAGAAAATAAGCTACTGTATTGAAATACTGTGTTGAAAGACAGTTAACAGTATAGCTGTATTTGTTTTTTAATTTCTAGCTGCCTCTTACATCTAACTCTCAGTTCTGGTAGCTTTCTCTTGTGGTTGTTGCATTTAGATTTATTAATCCAAAAATGATCTTTCTTTTTTGAGAGTAGTACAAGATAAGCCTTTGTTCTGCTTAACTGTAGAGCTTTACAATAAAAGATTTGCTTTGTTTTCTCCTTTCCCACCCTACAGAGATGATTTTGCTAATACAGCAAGAAAACGTACTGGTCAGGGCTTGCTTTGGTTTTCTCTAATTACAGGTAACGATTCTGAGTTTTCAAGCTACTCTTTCAGTTAAGTCTACACACAGTAGTAAATTTATTACAAGTAATAAGTGGTCTGATTTTCAGAGTTGCGATAGACCAACAGCATCCAGTGATTTGCAGAAGACCTGCTCCTCTGATAACTAGGCTGCATATTTAGACATTTGTGTATGGATGCAGTTGCTTAAATTAAGACAGTGAAGTATAACGAAATGTAGTTCTGTCCCTGCCTGTGGTTTCTCATATGTAAAAACGTATGTGAGATCACCTACACTGAAATAATTGTGTGCATTTTTTATGCATCATTGCAATACAGAGAACCACTCACAGATGGAAAAATATGAAAAATCAGTATTTTCAGTACAAAATAAGAAAATACTAGGAGAAAACAACTATGGGGTTATCTTAAACATGTGCCATAAAACATGTGCAACTCTCTAACAGATGTATAAACTTTTTCCTCTTTGCTGCAATCTGAAGATTAGACCACAAAGTTCTCTTACCACTGAACGACAATTCAATATTTTCAGAAATATTGTGCAGTTCAACATAAATTGGATTTGTTGTTGCAGATTCTCTGTGGCAGCCTGCGTACTGCTAATACGTTCTCTTGACCTAACGGCTGGATGAATAGCTCTTGACCCCCAATACGCATATTTGTGTCTTTAATAAACCCATGAGCTGTCACTGCATTTCATCAAATAGAGGTAGGGAGGGGTTGCCATGTACACTGGAAGAGCCAGCTTTAACTCCTCTAGTCTCCTGGGACTTCAGGATGCCATGGCACCTCTGATCCTGCAGGATTTGATTGGACTGCGTCAAAGGGAGAAGTCTAAACCTAAAATGAGGTTTGCATTCCTGCTTTCTTGTGTGTCCTTTTCCTTCCTCTCATCTTTTGCCTTCAGACACGTTTGTCGGCCTCTGATAAAAGGCGCAAATGGCTGATGCTGCTGCAAGCGTGACAGGTTTTAGAATGCGTGATAAAACCACCATTGGATCTGTTTTTCTGGCGAGTTTCCAAGTGGAATTTGGCATTGGTCGCCAGTTGCGTTTTGTTGCAGTTGTTCTTCCCTTACTCCTCTCTTACTAGAGTTACACATCTTGCTTTTTCAGAGCCAGAACTGAATGATCGCAGCAGCAACTGTGAACCATTTCAACTTTCCTCTTCTTAAAGTCCAGTAAGGACACTGCATATAAGGGGAGGGGAAAGAGGACTATTTAATTCTTTATATTTCAGAGAGTTTATTTTTGTAGGTTAAATTGAAAGGGTTAGAAAAATGTTTAAAGTTAGTTGTTAAAACACCAGAACCGGCGTTAATTCGACGCAGAGACCTGTACTCTTCTTCCCTGAGTAAACTGTGAAGGGCGGAGAGGGGAATCTTGTTACCATCTATTTCTCTTGCTTTTTGCAAAATGGGAAGTGCTCAATGCTGTCATTCTGGTGTGCTTCTGTCCTGGTTTTGGCTGGGATGGAGTTGATTTTCTTCCTATTAACTGGTATAGTGCTGTGTTTTGGATGTAGTGTGAGAATAATGTTGATGACACACTGATGTTTTGGTTGTTGCTAGGAATTGTTTACGCTAGTCAAGGACTTTTCATCTCCCCGTCCCCTGCCAGGTGTGCGGGGGGCTGGGCGGGAGCATGGCTGGGACGGCTGGCCCAGCTGGCCAATGGGCTATTCCATACCATATGACGTCATGCTCAGCATATAAGGCTGGGTGAAGGAAAAGGAGGGGGGGCGTTCGGAGTGATGGCATTTGTCTTCCCAAGTAACCGTTACGCGTGATGGAGCCCTGCTTTCCTGGCGATGGCTGAACACCTGCCTGCCTATGGGAAGTGGTGAATGAATTCCTTGTTTTGCTTTGCTTGCGTGCGCGGCTTTTGCTTTACCTATTAAACTGTCTTTGTCTCAACCCACGAGTTTTCTCACTTTTACCCTTCTGATTCTCTCCCCCATCCCACCCGGCGGGGGGGTGAGCGAGTGGCTGCGTAGTGCTCAGTGGCCGGCTGGGGTTAAACCACAACAGCTTCACATCAGTTTGTTCCACTGCTCGGAGAAGCAATTCCAGAGCCATTTTGATGCTGATTTAAGCTTTTTGTTTTAGAAGGATTTTGTAGTGCAGGAATGGGCTGAATGACTCTGTGGCATAGGATTCTGTAAACGTTGCTTTAGCTACGTGTATTTTAACACTGCTCTTGTCCTGCTCATGAGTCAAAGAAGTCTAGCTGTCATTGTAAATCAAGGGGGAAGCTGAAGGCCACATAAAATGGTGTGTGCTTGATTTGGTTTTGAGGAGCTTCTACACAAATCAACTTTTTTGCATATCCATGCATATGAGACTGGATTCTCTTTGATCAGTAATGGTCAAACCAGTGCCCTTACAGACCTGGAGGTCGCTGAGGTGGTACAAAGCAGAAAACTTGCAGAAGTGTCCATGAGACAAGGTGCAGAAGATTTGGGTGCGCAGGAGGCAGGTTTGGTGACGGGGACATGGGGACGTTCCCATCCCAACACTGCAGGATGCTATGGCATGAGAACAGAGGATTCTGCAGGCTGAAGTTTTAAGTCAAATGCTTTATTGGTTCATTAACTCATGAGCCAATCAATATAAACCGGGATTCGTATTTATAAATCGATGTGGTTTTCTCTTGGTTTCTGTTACTGTAATGATTAAGGGGACAAAACCCTTAGGGAGATGAATGTGGTGCAATGCTTTGTGGATGTGAGGAGGGCTAGCAGAAAGCTTGAGCAGAAATTATATATATATACACCAGAGTGAAATTACACTGATGAATGCATTGCCGTTCCATTACTTGCCTCCACCCAGTGCTTCAGAGGTTTGGCCTGTACAATGGGAAGGTGCTGGAGCAGTAACATTGCTAAGAGAAGCTCCTTTGTCATGGTCTGTAAAGATCAGCTGCATGACAAAACGTGTGCCCGTAGCAGGGAAAGACCTAGGACCTATTACTGAAAATGATAAAAGGGGAAGGAAACAGATTGCCAGTGTTTCTTCAGAGAAAGATTTCATTTGTTATCCAAACATCCTCATCCCCCACACTCTCTGCAATCTCTGACTGAGCAGTGGCTCCATCGAAAGGCAGCCTGTGAAGCCTACAGTGCTTGGGCATGGGATAAGACTTTTAACTCTGCATAGGAATCCCTTTTAAAAGCTGATACAGAGCTGGATTTCTGAAGTGTAGCAGCCAACCATTGAAGAGGGACCCGCTTTCTTTTTCAGTTTTCTCATTATATTGATCTGAATTTCTGCATTCCTTTCTGGTAATACATAATGTGCTCATAATGCCTCCTATTTGTCTGGCAGTTCTTTCCTGTTTATATCAAAATTCCTTTACACAGTAATAATTCATGATTAATGCAGTTACAAATGCGAGCAATGCTGGGAGATCCAGAAGCATTAATAGGATGCTTTGGAGACACACAGTTCACAAGAAGCTTGACCAATTGGAAGTGAATGGGCTGTAATGTATTTGTAATGGGCTGGACTGCGTGTATTTTCCAATCTACATTTGCAGCTCCTTGTTTTCAGTATCTGAAGATGACTTATATTCGGTAATACTAAATACCACCCTTTTTGTCTCGGAATCAAGAACATCAGAAAATAAAGGAAATGCAAAGTTATAGGTGAATTTTCTAGCTAGCATCCTAATTAGGACCGAACATCCACCGAAGAGGAGTGCATTTTTAATACCTGATTGGAACAGGGAATAACTGACGTGGAGCTGAGAGCCTTACTAAGATAAGGCAGATGCTGCTGCTTGTGTAATAGTAAACTAATGATGGATTTAGCAGTGGTTTTTTTGGTACGTGCCCCTTTCCTGCTCCTGGGCTACGCTCTGTCACCTTCTTTCCCTGCCCTCCTGTTCAAGGTTAGAACAAGCTGGGTAAGAAAAACCAAACTGAGAGGCAGCACAGCTTCAGGGATGGGTTTGGTTCGGGTGCTTTGAAGATCATTTAGGTGAACCAGTTTTTCAGAACCATATAGCCGCAGTGGAGGGTAGTGAACTGAGGGGGCAACTGCTGGAGTGGGCTTTCCCAGCCAGGTAAAATGAAGTCATGGGTGTGCTCAGTGAGTTTTCCCAAGATTTTGGGAGTCAACCCTTCAGAAGAGAATGAAGGTGATCGCAGCAACCTGGCTTCAGGCCCAGGGTGATGCTCATCAAGGCTGGGTTTTTCTTAGGGGAAAGAGCTCTTCCTCTCTTCCCCAGCTTGGCTGAATTGAGAAATAAACAATTTGCTTTTGTCTGATTCTGATTAACACAAAATTGTCTTAGTTTTAAAAATAAGCTGATGTTTGTCTCCGTAATTTTTTGCTGTCTGAAACCCTTTGCTAAATTCCGTAAGGAGGAAATGAGACCACTGACACTCCCCCAGCTATTTTAGTTTCTCTACAAACTCAGGACGGCTTTGCTCTGAGCTGTACTTTAAAGGTGCTCCACAGACTTACCCGGCAGCTGTTACGGACATGGAGACAAAACGCTGCCATCACATCTGAGGCAAGTTTTCTGATGTCCCAGCCTGCCGGGTCTGCTCCTTATTAGGGATGACTAAATTGTGGGTACTCAAGCAGCAACATCCAGTTATCCAGTGGATCTGAGGAAACCTGCACGTTGCTGTCCTGCTTCTATAAATGCAACTGAAAGTAGGATTTCACTGCACTGAGAGAAGTCTCTCCTGAGACACGATGAGAGCTCCAGTTCACCTCTAAAGACCAGTGCAGAAGGTAAGCACCACCACCATTACCTGGTTTGTGAAGGCCAGATGAAGAACTTAACACAGGCCATTGTAGTGTTCCCAAACCCTGCTTTCAACTGTCCTTGAAATGTGAAGGAAACCTGTGATTATA